>NC_081192.1:8960500-9296000 GCF_902713425.1 Acipenser ruthenus | reverse complement strand
AGATCTCAATTATGCAACAGAGAAAAAGTAAAAGCAAGCAGCAAGTCGAAACGGAAAAGCAAAACTACAATGCAATTTTAACTTAGAACATGGTGTGCAATTATTTAGGAAAATCAGTAAAATAGTTAAGATTTTAAAAGTGCTTCTTTTTATGCACTTTTAACTTCCACTATGTAATTCACAAGATCAAAGCAGTTTGTATTAATGTCTGTTACTTCTGTTCATAATATCACTAGGATGGAGCAATGTCTGAATGAGGGGTCTAGAGTGCAGTAGTTTTGACCTGGGGAGTCCGCCCCTCGAGTAGGTGAGGTCCAGCAAAAGTAATTTACTAAAGAAAAGAAAAGCTGTATACCAAGTGTATTTGTGAGTCATACGGTGCTAGTTGAGGTCACAGTGGTAATTCAAAGGTTCTGGTGGAGCTTCATTTTTTATGCAGCTATTTCAACTGATGCAGAGCTCCCTCATGTGGTCTGTTTAATACACAGCTTTGTTTTTAAGGCATTGGAACACAGCTCTCATGCAACCTAAATCTTTGAAGAGTATGCCTGGAAAAAAAAGAAAAAAAAAACTGAAAAGGGATTGGATGCTGCATTGTGTCTACGATTATAGTTTAATTCATACAGACAAAATACTGTACAGGTGTTCTGCAGTCAGATCAAAAGGTACATATTGCGCATTTATATTACGATATACCAGATTCTGTTGAGAAAATCCACCTGATCGAGCAATCATCCCATCCCAATTGTAAGCTAGAATTCATCATTTTTAATTATTAGGCTTCTAAGCCCATGGCTGGGAATCCTATTGCTATTGTTAGGATTTTCATTATTATTAGGGGTCCAAGCAACGAAGTTGTTGGAACCCTATTGTTATTGTTATGATTATTATTATTATTATTTGGACAACTTTTGTAATGTCTGTAAAATCAACACCGTTGCACGAAAACTCAGGAAACTTCACACGATGGTAGAAGCCTGTGGAAAGGTCATAGGTCACATGGTTTGGCGGCCATATTGGATCTTTCAAGAATTTTGGACAATTGAAAAAATCTTCTCCGAAACCGCTTATGGTAGAGATGTGAAACTTGGGGCACAGACTAGTCTTATACCCTAGATTTAGATTTGTTCAAGAGAAGTTGATTGGGCACATGGTTTGGCAGCCATATTGGATTTGTCAAAAATATTCTAACGTCTTCTTCTCTGAAACCGTTATGCCGATTGAAGCGAAACTTTGCATACATATCCTTGGCAAGGTTGTCTATCAAGTTTGTTCAAGGCAAGTCATTACATTAAAAAAAGCATGGCTGCCGTGAGCCAATCAAATTTCAGCTATGGTCAATTTGCACATATTTACATATATTGCAGTATTTATCTAAGGTAGAATGTTGTAGACTCATGAATCTTCACAGAGTATCGGAGGCCTATAGGAATTAATGTATGCTCCATTAAAAAATTACCTTGATCTTGACCTCTCATTAAAGCCAAATGTAAAACTAGCTTTTAACTCCTTACAGAGTGCAGATACGGTCATGGTTACTATGGAACACAGATAGGAACCCATATATGCTCTATTTAAAAATGACCTTGATCATGACCTTTGACCTCTGCTTAAGGTCAAATGTAAAACTAGCTTATAAGTCGTTGCAGAGTGTAGATAGGGTCATGGTTACTATGGAACACAGATAGGTATCCATATATATGCTCTATTCAAAAATTGTCTCACAAACGAAAAAAAGAAAAAGTTGTCAAACGAGGATGATAATGAAGAACTTCATATAACATCAGCTGTGTCAAGCACCTCCTTGCTGTCTATTTCTACTGCTTCGGTAGGTAAGCTGAACTCCAAATATTTGTCAAGGGGGGCGTCATATAAAAAGTTCACGCACCACTGCCGTATGCCTAAAAGAACTCCTCACTCCATATTTTCCTAGCCCCTTAGATCACTGGGTGCAGCCTTGCTTAACATTCCAAGGATACAGAAAAAAATGCAGGTGGCAGAGCATTCTCATACAGGACCCCTAAACTGTGGAGTGGCTTGCCACCATCTGTGAGGGAGGCTCCCTGTGTTGCTGTTTTTAAGGTAAGAGCATTCACAGTCCTGTAAATTATATACTGTATATATATTTTTTCATTACTTGTTATTAATGCTTTTTAACTATAAATTTATTTACTTATGTATGCTTATGTATTTATTACTTGCTTGTATTTCTTTTAAGTATTTTCATTTCTTCTTAAAAATATGTTTTTATTTTATTTTTTCCATTGTTCAGCGCTTTGAGGCAAATATTTGTGAAAGGCGCTATATAAAAATAAAGATTGATTGATTGATTTCACCCCAGCAGTGTCTTCTGGATCAAAGCATGTGACTGGCTGAAAGCGTGTCAGTTAATAGGGGAAGCAACTGATTGGTTATTCACAGGAAAGAGTGAAATGACCCAGGAAGTGCAAGACAGTCTAAAAGTATGGCTTGCAAACAGTGATGTCTAACCTAGTGTAGTGCCAAATACCTTGTTTTAAAATGAAAATACAGGTTTGCTAAAACATGTTTTTCTTTAAAAACTGCACATTTGAGAACTATATAATGGATGGGTGTGGATGGCAGAGAACATTTATGGAACTGTTTTGTCAGTTACAACTAATGGACGTTCCAATGGGATCTGCAAGGAATGCAAATAACCTAATCTTGATATCCAGTATAGCCTCTGTTGTTAGGAAATGTACAAACTCTAAACTTTGAATGCCAGTGCAGTGGGTCCATATGAGCCTTTCTCAAGAAGAAAGTGCAAATGGTATTAATACTAGGTCTGAATGATAGGTGAAACCACCACAGTATGTGTGCAAGGGAAAATAAGTTACAGATAATTAACACTAGGTGTCAGTATTGGACTGTAAATAATATTTTGTTACTGGTACTATAAGTTTGCAGACTGGTAAAGGAGGGTGTTTATACATATGTTATTTTATTTACTGGTATATTTAGGACTGTACTTACAGTTTTGTTATTAGAAAAAGCAAATTCATGCAATTCTACAGTTGATATATTAATTATATATTACATTAAAATAATTTTGTGTTAATGGGTTACAAATTGCTTAAACCGTGTTATTTGTTTCTGTTCCACCTCCTGAAACCTGTCAGCGCTTTTTCATTAAAGGACGTGGACAGATTCCTGAGCCAAAGCCAGAAACTTCATAGATGTTTACTGTTCAGTTTTTTGCACTTGTTGGCATATGATCTGTTATTCCTACAAATGAATTCCCTGTACAGTTTAACACCTTCTTCCCAAGTCTGCATAGATAAGGAACCTAGCCATCACAGAATACAAACAATATACCATTGGTTTAGTTTGTGCATTACAAACAGTGTTTATTGTAAACTGTATAGTTTAGTCACACAATATCTGAGCAGTACTACACTTTGTGGAATTATTTAATCGCGGAAGTAAATTGAGATGACAGATTGTCAATATCAGTCAAGTTTATGTCAAGACTATATAATTTGAAGTGCTTTTTAAAACCCCAAATGTAATGACTAAAGCTAAGGTTTATAATTTTAGAAAGGCAAACTGTGAAGGTGTGAAACAGAGACTAACAGAAGTAGATTGGAGTAAAATAGAGAAAACACAGAAAAAAGATGGCTGTTTTTAAAAAATGTAATACTAGAGGCGCAAAACAATTGCATCCCAAAAGTAGACAAATCTAAATCTAAAACAAAATTGCCAAAATGGTTTAATAGATCAATTCAAAAAGATATTCAGAGAAAAAAGGCACTTTACAGAGCGCTTAAAAGGGACCAAGAACAAAGTACACAGAAAGAGTACTTGGAACTGCAAACACAAGTCAAAAAGGAAGTTAGAAAGGCCAAGAGAGAGACATAAATGAGCATTGCTAAGGGGGCTAAAACCAATTCCAAAAGGTTTTTCCAATATTATAACAGCAAGAGAACATTCAAAGAGGAGGTAAAATGTCTAAGAGATACAAATAGCAAAATCATAGATGATTAATGATTACTTTTCACAAGTTTTTACAAAGGAGTATACGGTCAACATGCCCCACATGTCGACCTGTTCCTATCCAGTTTTATACAACTTTAGCATAAAAGAGGTAGAAGTGTTAAAGGGACTAGGAGCTCTTAAAATAAACAAATCCCCTGGGCCGGATGAGATCCTCCCAATATTACTCAAATAAATGAAAGAAATTATTTACAAACCGCTAACCAAGATCATGCAACAATCTCTTGACACAGGGGTTGTACCGACAGACTGGACAATTGCAAACGTAATACCGATCCACAAAAAGTGAGACAAAACCAAACCAGGTAACTACAGACCAATAAGCCTGACTTCTATTATATGTAAACTTATGGAAACTGTAATAAGATCCAAAATGGAAAATTACCTATATGGTAACAGTATCCTGGGAGACAGTAAGCATGGTTTTAGGAAAGGGAGATCATGTCTAACTAACCTGCTTGATTTTTTTGAGGATGCAACATCGACAATGGATAACTGCAAAGCATATGACATGGTTTATTTAGATTTCCAGAAAGCTTTTAACAAAGTCCTGCATAAAAGATTAATTCTCAAACTAAATGCAGTAGGGATTCAAGGAAATGCATGCACATGGATTAGGGAGTGGTTAACATGTAGAACACAGAAAGTACTGATTAGAGGAGAAACCTCAAAATGGAAAGAGGTAACCAGTGGAGTACCACAGGGATCAGTATTAGGTCCTCTGCTATTCCTAATCTACATTAATGATTTAGATTCTGGTATAGTAAGCAAACTCGTTAAATTTGCAGACTACACAAAAATAGGAGGAGTGGCAAACATTCAAAATGATCTAGACAGCATTCAGAACTGGGCAGATACATGGCAAATGACATTTAATAGAGAAAAGAGTAAGGTACTGCACACAGGCAATATAAATGTGCATTATAAATACCATATGGGAGATACTGAAACTGAAGAAGGAATCTATGAAAAAGATCTTATGCTGACTCAGAAATGTCTTCATCTAGACAATGCGGGGAAGCTATAAAAAAGGCCAACAAGATGCTCGGATATTTAGTGAAAAGTGTTGAATTTAAATCAAGGGAAGTAATGTTAAAACTTTACAATGCATTAGTAAGACCTCATGTAGAATATTGTGTTCAATTTTGGTCACCTCGCTACAAATTGCTGCTTTAGAAATAGCGCAAAGAAGAGCGACCAGAATTATCCCGGGTTTAAAAGGCATGTCATATGCAGACAGGCTTAAAGAATTTAATCTATTCAGTCTTGAACAAAGAAGACTACTCGGCGATCTGATTCAAACATTCAAATTTCTAAAAGGTATTGAGGGACTTTTTCAACCTGAAAAAAGAAACAAAGACCAGGGGTCACAAATGGAGATTAGATAAAGGAGCATTCAGAACAGAAAATTCACGGGGCGGAGCTATGCCACCTGATAGTGTTTATTGACAGAGTTAGTAAACATATACACATGGAGAGAGGGGCTCCGCCTCTTCCAGACCCAACATTTACTTGATCGATAGACACGATAAACAGGAGGGGGGCCACCGTCTTTGAGGTGACCCGACATACGAGAGGGGCACCGTCTCTGAGGTTACCCGACATACGAAGAGGCTCGCGAACCGGAAAGAAAACATAAAGTTAGTATTTGTTAAAACATATAATGCGTGGTGTTCCACCTCTTTGAAGCCCAACATAATAGAAGGGGGGTTCCGTCACTGAGGAGACCCGACAAACAGGAGAGGGGCCATCGTCTTTGAGGAGACCCGACAAACAAGAGGGATGCCACCGCTTGGGGACCCTCACATAGAGGCATCAGACCTGAAAGAAGAATCCCAAAAGAAACATACATGCAGATGGAAGGGTTTGGCCGGGGGTCACCTCTGACTCATGGAGAACCCTCCTCTATGAGGTAAATGAAACAGAGCTTAACAAAGGGTTGGAGAAAGTGGAATCACTAACCCCCCAGAGGAGACCGATGCAAAGACGGTTGAGATGCTAGAGGAGGAGGAGGGAGGAGGAGGAAACGAAAAAACACAAGACAGCGAGGTAGAGGTGACTAATGTTTAAATAAGGTAGATTTAATTGATGACAGCAGATGATAGGTTGTTGGTGCCTAGCTACGCCCCCTGAACCCCACCTATAGGTTAACATTAGGAGACACTTTTTTTACACAGAGAATTGTGGGAATCTGGGACCCTTCAAGAAGCTGCTTAATGAGATTCTGGGATCAATTAGCTACTAACAATCAAATGAGCAAGATGGCCTGAATGGCCTCCTCTCGTTTGTAAATTTTCTTATGTTCTTATGTTCTTATTTAGTTTATAAGGCTGTTTCATAAGGCATTGTAAGATTGTATTAACTGTGACCATTTTAAAATTCTCTTGTTATAGCAGGAAAGAATAAATCATTAATTACAGACGTGCTCAAATTTGTTGGTACCCCTCCACAAAAAACGAAGAATGCACAATTTTCTTTGAAATAACTTGAAACTGACAAAAGTAATTGGCATCCACCATTGTTTATTCCGTATTTAATAGAAATCAGACTTTGCTTTTGATTTTTTATTCAACATAATATTGTAAATAATAAAACAAATGAAAATGGCATGGACAAAAATGATGGGACCGCTAACCTAATATTTAGTTGCACAACCTTTAGAGGCAATCACTGCAATCAAATGTTTTCTGTAGCTCTCAATGAGACTTCTGCACCTGTTAACAGGTAGTTTGGCCCACTCTTCCTGAGCAAACTGCTCCAGCTGTCTCAGGTTTGATGGGTGCTTTCTCCAGACTGCAAGTTTCAGCTCTTTCCATAGATGTTCGATAGGATTCAGATCAGGACTCATAGAAGGCCACTTCAGAATAGTCCAATGTTTTGTTCTTATCCATTCTTGGGTGCTTTTAGCTGTGTGTTTTGGGTCATTATCCTGTTGGAGGACCCATGACCTGCGACTGAGACAAAGCTTTCTGACACTGGACAGTACATTTCGCTCCAGAATGCCTTGATAGTCTTGAGATTTCATTGTGCCCTGCACAGATTCAAGGCACCCTGTGCCAGGCACAGCAAAGCAGCCCCAAAACACAACCGAGCCTCCTCCATGTTTCACTGTAGGTATGGTGTTCTTTTCTTTGAAAGCTTCATTTTTTCATCTGTGAACATAGAGCTGATGTGACTTGCCAAAAAGCTCCAGTTTTGACTCATCTGTCTAAAGGACATTCTCCCAGTATGATTGTGGCTTGTCAATATGCATTTTAGCAAATTCCAGTCTGGCTTTTTTATGTTTTTCTTTCAGAAGTGGAGTCCTCCTGGGTCTTCTTCCATGGAGCCCACTTTCGCTCAAAAAGCGACGGATGGTGCGATCAGAAACTGACGTACCTTCACCTTGGAGTTCAGCTTGTATCTCTTTGGCAGTTATCCTTGGTTCTTTTTCTACCATTCGCACTATCCTTCTGTTCACTCTGGGATCGATTTTCCTCTTGCGGCCGCGCCCAGGGAGGTTGGCTACAGTTCCATGGACCTTAAACTTCTTAATAATATTTGCAACTGTTGTCACAGGAACATCAAGCTGCTTGGAGATGGTCTTGTAGCCTTTACCTTTACCATGCTTGTCTATTATTTTCTTTCTGATCTCCTCAGACAACTTTCTCCTTTGCTTTCTCTGGTCCATGTTCAGTGTGGTGAACACAATGGTACCAAACAGCACAGTGACTACTTTTCTCCATTTAAATAGGCTGAATGACTGATTACAAGATTGGAGACATGTGTGATACTAATTAAAGAAATGAATTAGTTTGAAATATCGCTATAATCCAATTCTTTATTATCTTTTCTAAGGGGTACCAACAAATGTGTCCAGGCCATTTTAGAATATCTTTGTAGAATAAGCAATAATTCATCTCTTTTCACAGCTTCTTTGCTTTATTCTATGACATACCAAAGGCATGCAAGTATACATGATAAAATAGCTTTTAATTTCATCACTTTTCAGGAGGAATGCAGCATTATTTCAATGAGCTGTAAGGGTACCAACAAATTTGAGCACGTCTGTATCTCTCTCCCTGTAATCTCACACACCGCCAAAAGACCCTGTCCATGCGGGGAAACAGGGTGAGATCTGGTTAATTTGAAGTTTAAAGAGCCCTTTGAGCTTGGGCGGAAGATCCTTGTTTTCAAGGTGATATTTCCTCTATATAGAGCGGATTTGAGCGTAGGTGTTAAAAACACGATCACACCTGACAAAAAACGGTCAGCTTGGGCTGATGGAATGACCTTTACTGCTGCAACAGTGTTTGCCACTCCTCCTATTTTTGTGTCGTCTGCAAATTTAACGAGTTTGCTTATTATACCAGAATCTAAATCATTAATGTAGATTAGGAATAGCAGAGGACCTAATACTGATCCCTGTGGTACACCACTGGTTACCTCGCTCCATTTTGAGGTTTCTCCTCTAATCAGTACTTTCTGTTTTCCACATGTTAACCACTCCCTAATCCATGTGCATGCATTTCCTTGAATCCCTACTGCGTTCAGTTTGAGAATTAATCTTTTATGCAGGACTTTGTTAAAAGCTTTCTGGAAATCTAAATAAACCATGTCATATGCTTTGCAGTTATCCATTGTCGATGTTGCATCCTCAAAAAAAGTCAAGTAGGTTAGTTAGACACGATCTCCCTTTCCTAAAACCATGTTGACTGTCTCCCAGAATATTGTTACCATATATTTAATTTTCCATTTTGGATCTTATTATAGTTTCCATAAGTTTACATATAATAGAAGTCAGGCTTATTGGTCTGTAGTTACCTGGTTCGGTTTTCTCTCCCTTTTTGTGGATCGGTATTACGTTTCCTATTTTCCAGTCTGTCGGTACAACCCCTGTGTCAAGAGATTGTTGTTTTGACGCTGAGTGCTGTGGGAAAACCACGAGTACGTCTGTGATACCATGTACTCAATGTTTCAAGGAAGTACGTTCATTACTTTAGATGCACAGAGCTGCAGTGAATGACAAACACACTTGATGTACACAATTTTTGGATTCACCTCCCTTAACTTTGTTAGTACTGAATTATTTTTCCCACACATTGTTGCCAGACCAATGCATCTTTCCACTTCCAATTTGTTTTCCTTTAAGAATTTGAACAAGGCTGTTGCAATGCTGTAAGAATAACCGGCTGGCAAGCTAACAATCCCGGCAAACGATGTCATGATACGTTCAAGTTTTCTGCTGAAGTACCTGAACACCACACAGAGTTGCTTGTTTGCACTGATGTCTGTGCTTTCGTCGACAATTAGAGAGTATGGCTCTTTGGCGATGTCTTCAAGCATCTCCTGATGAACAACGGGCCCGATGACACATTTTATAAGTGCTGAGCATTTTGTTCTATGAAGACTAATATCCTTCTGTGCAACTTCCCTGACTATGCATCCCAAATGATCTACGGTGAGGATGCTGGAATGGCAAGCAATATGGGCTGCCAGCTTCAACTCACATATTTTAACAGAATTGTCAACTTGTTTCTTAAATACTGTGTCAAATAAGCTTCTTGCATTTGAATACGGAGCTGCGTTTCTGATATGTTTCTCTGTCTTACTGTGAGCTAACATATCGCTGTGATGTGCTCGCACTTCACATTTACAGTACCTACACGCTGCTTGTGAGTCATCGCCAGGTACAATGCTAATCCATTCTTTTAATTCTTTTTCTTTCTCCCAGTCTTTGCAGTATTTTTTTCCGTATTTATCCCACTTACCCAGTGGCATCTCTGGTTCAAATTAAACTTCTTTATTTTTCCTGCTTTTTAGAGGTTTCGATGTTTCTACCCTGTTTCTTAAAATGGCTGCTTTTCACTGTCAATTAACACAATCGTTCGTCTCTCACTCCTGTTCACTCGTATGGTCATGCGCAGTGGTGGCTGTGGTCATGCGCAATATGTTATTTTATTAGGAAACACAGTTTTACATAGTTTGTGAGCACTGCAGCGGGTAGGCTGCAAAAGTTTATTCATTTTTAATAAAGTTATTCTTTTTTTTATATATAAAGTAAACTAGCCCAAAAAACCACGAGATCTCTTGAAAGTAGCCCAAAAAGTAGCAACCAGCGACTCCTAAATATTTCCCGCGGCTGTCTTTTTAAAGTAGCCCAATTCCGCGGGAAAACCACGGATCTGGCAACTCTGTTACCTCCTCACGGCTGTTGTCATGGTTGCAGTTTTTGTGAAGATAGCAACGGCTGCATACATCACACATGATTCGCACTACAACAGGTTATCTATGAATCAGCCTTATCTTCGAATTAGCCTACCAAGGTCTTTGTTTTCACTGAGAGAATAACACATTCACACTGGAGAAAGTTCAGTGTCAGTCACTACCGAGATCGTTTTTTCCGGGTAGATTTGGTAAAAGTGATTGTTCTATAGGGCTAATTTCCATTGAAAAAAAAAACGGTAAATTACAGAAAACTACGTTTATGCAGCAGTTAGGGTTGAACTCATCACCACAAAAGCAAGGAAATGTGGCGTTAGGGTTTTTAACCCTAACTCGCCATCCCAACCCCCACACAAGCAGCCAAAGGAACCAGACAACACAAGCAACTGCAGACTGCCGTCATCAGGTAAGACGTATAACATGCAACTCTCTTTCCAGGTGAGACATCCATCATCATGGTCCACCGGTGCAGTAGCAATGGATATACATGTACACTTCAACACATACACACCCACTTCAGGCTGCAAAACCCTATCAACTTTACAAAAATAGAACTATATTTGCATGCACTTTTGATCTCAATTAAAGTATGAATGTGAATGACATGTCTCAGTGCACTATTACCATTTTCTAGCATTTCAAAGCATTAAAATAACCATATAGGTTATAACCAGCAGATGTGTAGGACATCTGCACTGGCAGCCGTTTATATCGGACAAATAGCGTTTGCTGTTTGCCATTCACATTGATTTCAATAACAAAGGCGTTGTTTATACCGTGATAGCACACTGTATATTTCAGGCAAGCTCAGCTGCTTGGATCTCGTTATGTGCCATTCACATAGCTTTAAATGACAGACATACTGCTTATTACTATACTAGTCGCTCTTACGAGTATACAAAAGGCAGCACTTTACTGTAGTTAAAGCTTGACAGATGGATCAGTCAGCTGTTTACACCTTGGCTATTTAAACCCTGTACACACTGACTGCAACAGCAAGCATGGCTGGAAAGAGAGAAGTGATGTGCATCAGCACAGAAATTCAGTGTATAAATAAAATGTCTTTGTTAAATATTGTGCACTTGCTAAAGCATGCTTAGAATTCTGTCAGTCAGCAAACAATGCAACGTTGCTTCAAAAAGCTGGGGTTTATGTAGTTGAAGAGGAGAGTGCTGACGAAAATACAACCGAAACTGAAACTCTGACAACACCAGAGGGTATTTGAGAGGAAGAATTCTCAGCGACCTGGGTGGTCTTTCTGAAAAAGACACCGATATTATTATTATTATTATTATTATTTATTTCTTAGCAGACGCCCTTATCCAGGGCGACTTACAATTGTTACAAGATATCACATTATTTTTACATACAATTACCCATTTATACAGTTGGGTTATTACTGGAGCAATCTAGGTAAAGTACCTTGCTCAAGGGTACAGCAGCAGTGTCCCCACTGGGGATTGAACCCACAACCCTCCGGTCAAGAGTCCAGAGCCCTAACCACTACTCCACACTGCTGCCCATACCAATAACATAAGTGTGCGTGCTGCGCTGGTAACACTGCTAATATGGAGCAACATCCATATATAGAGTTGAATTGGGATTTTTTACAAACCGCTGACAAGGTTTGCCATCCATACTTACAAAAAAAGATTGTCCAAATGCGCATAATCATATATCTTTATTTTTATATAGCGCCTTTGATAGTGGACCACCGTCACAAAGCACTTTACAGAGGTAGGCTATGAACTGTGCATTACATGCAGAGTCACTTACAATAGGACATTGATTTAACATCTCATCTGCAAGATGGAGCACAAGGAGGTTAAGTGACTTGTTCAGGGTCACACATAGTGAGTCAGTCTGTGGCAGAGGTGGGATTTGAGCCAGTGACCTTCTGGTTACCAGCCCTGGACTTTAACCACTGGACCACACTGCCTCCTTATCACTGTTCTTCGCTGGAAACAATTTGCAGTAATGTAGCCTACCTGTACTGTACATTTCTGCACTTGCATTATTTTTTTGCACTTACTTTTTATTACATTCATAGTTTTTAATACATCTTTTTTATTAGTGTAATGAGTGTCTTAATAAAGCTTTTTAACCACATACATGCTTGTTTGTTTTGATTACTGTACTGGTGGTTGGGAGACATTTTGAATGTCTGGTTATTGTGTGGGAGTTTATACCTTCCATCGCTTACTGCGGGTGAATCACGTTAACACACACGCGCCCATTCTAAATGGTGGCGACTGTATCTATACATACTAGTTATAAAAGAAATACAGTAATAGTGTACAGCTACATTCCAGTCATATATAAGAGGGTTCTGTTGAAAGATACCATACAGATGAAATTTCTTTTAAGAAAACAGCGATTGATAAATTACTTTTTCCATTCCTGGACCACTGGGAACAATAACCAGTGCAGAAATGCTATACAAATGAGCTGGCATTGGTGTGGTTTTCTTTTTAACCCACACTCATATATTTGAAAAGATAAAAAGATCACTGCCTTACACTGCAGAGCTTCTTGAATGATGGGTTTTGGAAACATGGGAATACACATAGGCAGGTTCACAGTGTGGATGGATGTGTGGAATTTTCAAAAAAGATTGCAATTGGCTCTGCTTTCTAAACTCCATGATGTAATAAGAATAACCCAGCCAAGATGAAGACATTGGCGGGCTGAGATATAATCAACAGAGAGACAAGGAGAGACAGTCAGAGCGGACATCATTTCTGGTTGGAGTCGAGGGTCTCCGACCCTGTGCGACAGGTTGGAATTCATCATCCACACTCTTGTCGTACAGCCTTTTCTCATGCGTCTGCAACCTGAAATCGCTTAGGTCGGATAATGTTGAAAAATGTCAACATTTGCTGCATGGGCGGAGTGAAGCTGCACAGCGTTTATAGCTGCATGCGCCTGACATATCGCATTCATCTGCAACAGAAGTATGAACCAACCCTAACAGTACTTTTTTCTTATCTGCAAGGATTAAAAACGGCATTCAAATGTTGGGCCCTGACCCTGAAAATATCCAAAGATAAAGCACCACTCTCCAATTTCCAATCTCTTGACTTGGACCTGTTCAGAGAGGTGATGTAGAAAGGTTCCAGTAAAAGCATAATGACAGCCCTGAGTTCCATCAACACTGCATTATCTTTTTAGTTTATGGTATCATTAATACATTTCCTTGCTCAGTGCATTACAGAATCCTAGTACAGCCAACAGATTAGGACTATATAGGAGCTTTAAAGACTACCTTGGGCATTGTATCGGATGCAGAAAAACACAAATAACACATTCATAATCGATTAATCTTCCTGGAGCCATATTTGAAGCATCATGTAGCTATCAAAACTTTTTTAATAATTAAGGGATTTTGGAAGAATCTAATAATAATTTTAAAAAAATTGTATATCTTCTTGCTTTTGTCCTCTTGATATTCAATTATGAAACTGACTGCTGATTGTACCTCTGCAAGTATTATTATGTTATTTACTCTATAACATTGCTTTTGTTTATATTCATAGCATACAACCCTTACTGCGATCAGTTGTTTTCTTAGACTGAGATTTCACTGAACAAATGTAAGGGTTTGGTAGCCTAGCCTTTGCTTTATGAACACATCAATTACTTTGCTTGACTGTTGTAAAATCAGCCTGTGAGGTAAACAGAGACTTCTATATCCATTTTAGCTGCATTTGGTGGGTAAATAACTCAGAAAAACATAAGTACAATCTGTTACTAGTGTTTGAGAATTAAATAGCATTAGCTATCTTCTTTGCCAAATCTGAAGTAAGTTTAGTGTAATAATATACTTCAATGGAAAGATTCTACGCATTTTAAATACGGTTGAGCTAGAGGGATGTAATCCCCGATATATGCCCTTAGAAACTTTGTAACCGCATCACAAAAACAAATAAAACAAGATCACTCCATCAGCTATTAACAAAATGTCTTTTAAAGTCAATTTCTTTTTAATAAGATGTGAGTTGAGGAATGGCTAAATCAAAACATCCCGGAAAATACGAGCACCTCTGAGATGTCTACAGTCTCTGTAGTACAGAGAGAAGTACTGTCGGACAAACTGAAAATACTACCATCAGTACTACTACAATTAGTGCTAGACTTGGGAGCGTTACCCAACAGCGACTTGATTTAATTAAAATAGAAAGAAATGAAAAAAAATACCAGAAAAAATGTTTTTCGAGATTAAAGGAAAAGAATAAAAACACAAATTTTGAGGAAAACACTTGCCAGAGTTTAAATGAATATCTCAGGGAATTTTATGCAACCGTCAAAAATAAAGAGGTACAACAGTACGGTATATCGAGTTATATTTCTTTGAGAGCTGAAATATTCAAATCAATTACCAAGGAAAAGACTAATTATTATTATTATTATTACACTTGCAAAATCTTTTTTTTTCCGAACATTGTCTTCTTCAGCTTGTTTACATAGAAGAATTTTTAATAACTGCGCACTAATAATAATAGTAGTAGTAATAATAATAATAATCTCTCGGTTTATTGGCGTAGTCACAGCTGCATACAAGTTTTCAACAAAATAAAGATTTGTTTTACACAACATAAACTCAAAGTCTACATCAGTCGATGTACATATATTCCTGAACCTGAATAATAAAATGAATCAAAACAAAGTATAGTGTCTCAGAATTCTCACTTTTAACTGCTCTCTAGGAGGCTCTCTAGTTTGATGCAGACGGTGGTCACAACACATTCTAAAAACAACCTGTCTCCTTCGACCACTGGATCTTTTCTCTTGTCTCTAAAGGTCGCCCCCTGCAACACTAACAACCGTGCTTTAAGCACCCCCCCCCCCCCCCAACCCGCCCCCATTTTATTTTATTACGGCTGGCTTATTTATTTATTAACTAGATGGGGCTCAAGAGCTTAATTAAGCACAACTAATATTATTTATTATGGGGTTCAAATCAGCATGCTATACATATATATAATAGATGGGCTTCAGTGAGTTACTGGAAAATAATTTAATCTAGGGTTTCTGTGACGTCATAAATTATGAGAACGAAGGGCCAAAGTGTTAAAATCCGGCACTCTAGGGGGCTCCCGAGTGGTGCATCCAGTAAAGGCGCTCCACGTGGAGTGCAGGATGTGCTCTATAGTCTGGACGTCGCGACTTCGAGTCCAGGCTATTCCACAGCCGACCGTGGATGGGAGCTCCCAGGGGGCGGCGCGCAATTGGCCGAGTGTCGCCAGGGGGGAGGGAGGGTTAGGTCGGCCAGGGTGTCCTCGGCTCACCGCGCACCAGCGACCCCTGTAGCCTGGCCAGGCATCTGCGGGCTTGCCTGTAAGCTGCCCAAGAGCTCGGTTGTCCTCCGACGCTGTAGCTCTTGGGTGGCTGCATGGTGCCGCAGTGTGAAAAAAAGTGGTCGGCTGGCGGCACACGCTTTGGAGAACAGTGTGTGTTCGTCTTCGCCCTCCAGAGTCAGCGCAGGGGTGGTAGCGGTGAGCTGAGCTTAAAAAATAATTAGCCATTCTAAGTTGGGAGAAAATAATAGAAATAATTGGCAACAACTAAATTTATAAAAAAAAAAAATAAAAAAAAAAAAAATCCGGCACTCTTAAAACAGGGACCTCATGGAGTATATTCCCCAGTTTTTTAAAAGCCCTTTCTGCCTCGTCTGTCCACTTTACCATGTGTTTCCCAATCATCAGAAAAGATGACTATATCATCCAGATAAGATGATGTATATTCCATATGTGGTCTTAAGACTTTATCAATGAGCCGCTGGAAGGTAGCAGGGGCTCCATGTAAGCCAAATGGCATAAGCCTTCTGGAGTTACAAACGCCGTTTTCTGTTTAGCTTTATTTGTTAATGGAATTTACCAGTATCTTTTAGTTAGGTCGAGTGTAGACTGATATTTGGCATTTCCGCTGTCAGCATTTCCACTGCCAGGATTGCCTCGGCTGGAGGAGGCAGCCTTGGAGCTGTGAGCATTTCCGCTGACAGCATTGCCACTGTCAATTGCAAGGTTTGTATATTTCTGAAAAATAATTCAGTCTTTTTGATGTGATTTTCAATAAAAACAGTTTAATTCCAGAATAGAGGAAAATCCAGTGAAAACAGTACACAATGTAATCACATTCAAACTGCATGTACAAATCTTGAAACAAAACAAAAACTGTAGGTCTGACTCCA
Source organism: Acipenser ruthenus (assembly GCF_902713425.1). Taxonomy (NCBI): domain Eukaryota; kingdom Metazoa; phylum Chordata; class Actinopteri; order Acipenseriformes; family Acipenseridae; genus Acipenser; species Acipenser ruthenus. Next base: position 9,279,592 of record NC_081192.1, on the reverse strand, counting down.
CAGGACTCTCAATCGATCGTCAGTCAGTGAGGATTTGATAAGGGTCCAGACATACAGTTCTGTAGTTAATATACACAGTAAAAGCTAGCCCCACTCCTTCCACCAGCCCAAGCCGACACCTTGTCTGTGAGAACCGTTTTTTGGCAGGTTAGATCGTGTTTTTAACATCTGTGCTCAAATCCGCTCTATATAGGGGAAATGTCACCTTGAAAACAAAGATCTTCTGTCCGAGTTCAAAGGGCTCTTTAAACTTCAAAGTAACCAGATCTCACCCTGTTTCCCAGACAGACAGGACATTTTGGCTGTGTGCAAAGCTACTCAGGGACAGGGCCTTTAATGATTACAATTTTTTATATAAAACCTTAAAATCTTACATTACCACATCGGTACCAAGCGCCATGACCTGCTCAGTCAGGCACAGGGGACCTAATGACATACAGACCCAACAAGCTTGTAGCTCTGGGTCTGGCCCCTGAACTGCTGCATTTGTGCTGCCTGGGTCTGTATAATAGTGTTATTGACACCTTACAAAATGCCAGAGCACCGTCCCCTCGTACCCATTATGGATACAAGTGGAGTGTCTTTCAGACATGATGTCTGCCTCGTGGGTTCGACCCCACAACTTGTCCCATGGCAGTAATACTGCAATTGTTGCAGGACCTGTTTGATGAGGGGAAATCCCCCTCTACATTAAAGGTCAATCTGGCAGCCATTCAGTTTGCCATGTCAAAATTGGCTCGGTCTCCCCAGGAGCTCAGCTTCCTGGCGGGGACATTTTTCGTGTCTGACAGGGAGCTGCAGCTCCATACACTTTACTCAATGCAGGCCCTGGCGTAGTATGTTGACCGGAAGAAAAGTTGGAGGCAGTCAGAACTGTTTTTGTCTGCTTTGGGATTAAGTCCCATGGTCAAGCCCTGTCTAAGCAGAGGTTGTCTAAATGGATAGCAGACACAGCCAGTACTGCCTATGAGCTGGTCAACTTGCCCCCTCCAGAAAGCTCACTGCAACTTTGGAAACTTTGTGGGCTTAATTCCAGGGTGAATCTGTCAAGGAAGTGTGCAATGCAATGGTGTGGGCTACTCCCCATACCTTTACTAGGTTCTACAGACTTAGGTTGTGAACTAGTGTTAAGGGAGGTTTCCGAGTCAACCCTTACCCTCAGTTTTTTCACCCTAGCTACTAGTGGTTCTTAATGGTAACGCACAAGGCAGTCTCTGCTTAACCTTGTAGCATTCCAGTCGTTCCGCAATATTGCCCTAGATAATGGTTACATGTCATACTTGAAAGGGAACGTTATGTTATTATCATAACCATGGTTCCCTGAAATAGAAATGTAACCAATTAACCTCCAAGGTCGCTGCGTCCATGACCGCAGCAGACTTGAAGGAAAAAATATGCTGAGGTCTGTGAGCACTGTCATTTTATGCCATCGGGGGTGGGCCATGACTGCATCACAGACTCAGCTGAGCAGCTTTGGCATAGAATATTCAGGTTTTGGGTCTTTAGGAGGTAAGCATTTTTCTCCATTGCAATTTGAAAAGTGTTGGTGTACAGTACACATCTGGGAGAATACTGTATAAAAGGTACAGTTAAGGGATGAAGTATGAATTTTTGCTCAAAGCCAGGGCTGCAGATTATATAGTATGTAATATTGTAAAGACGGATGAAGTGATATATGAAGCAACTGTAGTTGACGCTGGTCTACTTTTTTTGATGTGCACTTAACAGGAGCACAGGGATGTGAATGTCAGACTGTATTGGGGTCATGCATGGGTGATAATCAGGGGCCACTAACTCTGTCAGTCTGTATGATAAATGTCAAACAGCTGGATGTTATACATCATAGGATAAAAGCGATGTCACCAAACAGGGCCCAGATCCTGTTAAAGTGCAGACTGGGGGAAAACCCTGCAGAATGATGGTTTATTTTGTTTTTAACACTGCAGGTGGTTAGTAGAATATTAAAGGTCCTCAGTGTTTTTTGTCTTTTTGAACAGTCAGCCAGGTGCTATTTATTAAAACATCTGCAAATCATACAGAACTAGCTTCCAAGGCAGGTAATCAGTCACCAAGTAATAAGTTCCCCTGCCTGGAAACTTATTAAGAATGGCTAATGTTTTATTCTTTATGCATATATTTTCCACTGTTGTATAACTGTCTGTCTTATTGAAACACTTGTTCTCAGACATTATATATATATATATATATATATATATATATATATTTTACAGTGCCGAGAAAAAGTTTGTGAACCCCTTAGGATTTTCACATATTTCAAACCTAAAATGTTATTTGATCTTAATCTAAGTCCTAATAATAGATAAAGATAACCTGATTAAACAAATTACATTTCAACATTTACAGACGTGCTCAAATTTGTTGGTACCCTTACAGCTCATTGCAATAATGCTTCATTCCTCCTGAAAAGTGATGAAATTAAAAGCTATTTTATCATGTATACTTGCATGCCTTTGGTATGTCATAGAATAAAGAAAAGAAGATGAATTATTGCTTATTCTACAAAGATATTCTAAAATGGCCTGGACACATTTGTTGGTACCCCTTAAAAAAGATAATAAATAATTGGATTATAGTGATATTTCAAACTAATTAGTTTCTTTAAATAGTATCACACATGTCTCCAATCTTGTAATCAGTCATTCAGCCTATTTAAATGGAGAAAAGTAGTCACTGTGCTGTTTGGTATCATTGTGTGCACCACACTGAACATGGACCAAAGAAAGCAAAGGAGAGAGTTGTCTGAGGAGATCAGAAAGAAAATAATAGACAAGCATGGTAAAGGTAAAGGCTACAAGACCATCTCCAAGCAGCTTGATGTTCCTGTGACAACAGTTGCAAATATTATTAAGAAGTTTAAGGTCCATGGAACTGTAGCCAACCTCCCTGGGCTCGGCCACAAGAGGAAAATCGACCCCAGATTGAACAGAAGGATAGTGCGAATGGTAGAAAAAGAACCAAGGATAACTGCCAAAGAGATACAAGCTGAACTCCAAGGTGAAGGTACGTCAGTTTCTGATCGCACCATCCGTCGCTTTTTGAGCAAAAGTGGGCTCCATGGAAGAAGACCCAGGAGGACTCCACTTTTGAAAGAAAAACATAAAAAAGCCAGACTGGAATTTGCTAAAATGCATATTGACAAGCCACAATCCTTCTGGGAGAATGTCCTTTCGACAGATGAGTCAAAACTGGAGCTTTTTGGCAATTCACATCAGCTCTATGTTCACAGGCGAAAAAATGAAGCTTTCAAAGAAAAGAACACCATACCTACAGTGAAACATGGAGGAGGCTCGGTTATGTTTTGGGGCTGCTTTGCTGCGCCTGGCACAGGGTGCCTTGAATCTGTGCAGGGCACAATGAAATCTCAAGACTATCAAGGCATTCTGGAGCGAAACGTACTGCCCAGTGTCAGAAAGCTCTGTCTCAGTCGCAGGTCATGGGTCCTCCAACAGGATAATGACCCAAAACACACAGCTAAAAGCACCCAAGAATGGATAAGAACAAAACATTGGGCTATTCTGAAGTGGCCTTCTAGGAGTCCTGATCTGAATCCTATCGAACATCTATGGAAAGAGCTGAAACTTGCAGTCTGGAGAAGGCACCCATCAAACCTGAGACAGCTGGAGCAGTTTGCTCAGGAAGAGTGGGCCAAACTACCTGTTAACAGGTGCAGAAGTCTCATTGAGAGCTACAGAAAACGTTTGATTGCAGTGATTGCCTCTAAAGGTTGTGCAACAAAATATTAGGTTAGCAGTCCCATCATTTTTGTCCATGCCATTTTCATTTGTTTTATTATTTACAATATTATGTTGAATAAAAAATCAAAAGCAAAGTCTGATTTCTATTAAATATGGAATAAACAATGGTGGATGCCAGTTACTTTTGTCAGTTTCAAGTTATTTCAGAGAAAATTGTGCATTCTTCGTTTTTTGTGGAGGGGTACCAACAAATTTGAGCACGTCTGTATTTATCCACAAATGATTCAACATTCAATAGCCATGTGTGAAAAAGTATGTGAACCTTTAGATTCAATAACTGGTGGCACCCTCTTGAGCAGCAATGACTTCAACTAAGCATTTCCTGTAACTGTTGGTCAGTCTCTCACATCGGTTTGAGGAATTTTGGCCCATTCCTCCTTACAGAACTGCTTCAACTCGGTGACATTTGAGGGCTTCCTTGCATGGACAGCTCGCTTCAGGTCCTGCCACAACATTTCGATGGAGTTTACCCATACGGAAAATAAATATATTTTCAATATATGGAATTATATATTTTTTAAACCTGAAATGTATTTATAATATATTTTCTTAAACATGACATGTTGCTTAAATATATTTATAATATACTATAAATGTATTTTGTAAATCAACATATTCACATTTATACATTTTATTTTTCTAAATTATATTCAAAATACATTGTAAAATATGTTGTAAATAAATATATTCACATTAATATATTTAAAAGTGTATGCAGTGTTTTCAAACAATATATTTATGTATTACATATAATGGGAGACTGCGACGGTCAGGCAGCACTAAATTTAAAACAAGAAGGCTTCATAAGTTTATCCATGTACAGCAGATAAAAACACAGACACTGTGATTTTAATTCGGTAAATAAGTTTATTCTTGACGGAACAAATATGGTTGTTAATCAATCTTTCTGCAGATACCAAAGTGTTACAGATACCTCATAAAAAATAACTGGGCTAAGCCTAGTATTTAGAAGAAAAAAAAGAGGTCAATAACAATTAAGGACACAATAGGCTGTTCATATTTTAAGACACCTTATATTTAAACTGTATGCCCACCAATATGAAAAAAAGAATGAAATTCTAAAAATGTATTTCCAGTTTATTAGTGGTTTTTTTTTTACTTTCAGAGCTCTATCTTCAGCAACAATTCCATAGCTATTAATGAATTTTTAATTGGAAGCAGCAGTTTTTTGTAACGTCTCATAGTTTCAGAAGAACAATGTTAGCAGGTCTACAGAGAAGCAGCCCAAACACCTGTTGTAATGCAAACAGCCTTTTAGCATATGTTGAAAGCTTTTCATTTTTGTATTTAAGTATTTTATATACACTGAATTTTTACAAAATGTTGATATATTCCTTTATGTTTAAAGATAGTAGTTATTTTTAAGTGAAATTGTGGAATTCCATTCCTTTCTTATTTATTTGCTTCATATCTGTTTGGTGGAACACATGCAAAATATGGTGTGTGTCCAAGCACTTTACATTATGTAATATATTGTGAATACATTATATAATACATGTTTAGTAAATATATTGAATAATACATTTCTAAAAAATACATGGACAATATGATTGATATATTGTTACCTGAAATTATATTTTAAATATATTTAAACAAATACATTGGAAGTATATTTTCCATATGATGAAAACGGGCCAATTTTGTAATATGTTAAAAATACTTGATATAACGTTACATACATAATACATATATTTTTCCATATATTTTATCATTCCCAAAGACTATGAGTTTTATATGAATATGTTTACAAAAATATATTTAAAATACATATTTTTTTAAGGTCCAGACTTTGACTAGGCCATTCTAAAACGTGGAATTTCTTCTTCTGCAGCCATTCTTTTGTAGATCTGCTTGTATGTTTAGGATCATTGTCTTGCTGCATGACCCACTTTCGGTTCAGCTTCAGCTCACGGACGGATGGCCTGACATTCTCCTCTAGAATCTTTTGATACAATGTAGAATTCATGGTTGTGTCAATGCTGGCAAGCCGTCCAGGTCCTGAGACAACAAAGCAGCCCCAAACCATCATACTCCCACCACCATGCTTGATGATTAGGATGAGGTTCTTGTGTTCGAACGCAGTGTTTGGTTTTCGCCAAACATAACGTTTCTCATTGAGGTCAAAAAGTTCTACCTTTAACTCGTCTGTCCAGAGAACATTGTTCCAGAAGTCTTGTGGATCATCTGTGTGCTCTTTGGTGAACTTCAGATAGGCAGCAATGTTCTTTTTAGAGAGCAGTGGTTTCCTCCTGGCTATCCTTCCATGAACACTGTTCTTGTTTAGTCTTTTTCTGATAGTTGAGTCATGAACACTCACATTAGCCAAGGCGAGAGTGGCCTGCAGATCCTTGGATGTTACTCTGGGGTTCTTTCTGACTTCCTTGATGATTTTCCGATTTGTTCTTGTAGAGATTTTGGTAGGACGACCGCTCCTGGGTAGAGTGACTGTGGTTTTGCACTTTCTCCATTTGTCTGACAGTGTATTGGTGGAGCCCCAAATCCTTAGAAATGGTTTGTAACCCTTTCTAGACTGATGAGCATCAATAACTGTTTTTCTGAGGTCCTCAGAGATTTGTTTTGATCATGGCATGACGTGTTTCCACACACGTGTATGGTGAAGACCAAACTCACAAAGTTTCTGATCTTTATATAGGGTGGGGCCTCCCAAACTGACCCCTGAAGATCTACCTAATTATTTAAACACTTGATTCTAATTATCCCCTTAATTGAGCTGATAAAACCAGGGGTTCACTTACTTTTTCACATAACCTGAATCTTAATTACTCATTGTTTGTCTAATTCATACATCATTTTGTTTCAAAAGACATGGAATTGGTTAATATAAACCTTATTGGATATTTAAGAAAATAAATTGAGTGACCAAATATTATTTTTATTTATTTTCCCCCCAATTTGAAATGTCCAATTATGTTTTTTTCTCCTCACCACAGCGAGTCCCCACACAGCACAGACATTCTGAAGGCGTATGAGCATCATCCGATCTCACAAGCCTAAAGCCAGAATCTCTTTTATGCCGAGCAATCCAGAGCAGTGGTGGGCAGGTTACTGATCCCAGAAGACAGAGATTAGCCCTGCTTCTAATCCACTCTGAATATGCTCAGTGCCTGGCCAGTAGGGTTCGCTGTTGCGCGATGAGGAGAATAAGTCCCTGCCGGTTTCCCATCCCCACCCCTGGGAGGCTTAACTGACATCCCTATAGTGCATCACCCAATACTGCCCGCTACATATACTTCTCTCTAAAACTGAGGAAACTATTATTATGTATACACTTCCACTTTATCAACCATTTACTGTGTCAAGTCCCAAACTATAGATTTCATGAAGCCTTCACCAGAAGAAAATACTATAACACTATGTGCTGAACCTTTTTAGACTGCATAGGTATTATTGGAGGATACCACTTGTGTTTTATTTAGAAATGGCCAGTTAACATCCCAAAGGCATGCTGTGTATAAGATAAGTTATACCAGGTACAATTCCATTATGAGAACGATTTAAAGCTTCATTACGTTCGACATGATGCACATTAGCACGTTTCCATCAAAATTTCATGAGCTACAAAGGAATGTCTATTAACAGCATGTATGCATGTCCAGTCTTCCTTCTTTTTAGAGCTCCCAGTACAAATCATTGAACAAATACAATAGAACAAACTACAGTAGGCATGTGTACGTTTTTTCCCCCCACATTGCACTATGGCAAGGATGGCTTAAAGCTAATGTCAGACCAGGAAGACAATGGACACAATACTGTGTGTGAATGCTGATGTGCTTGTTTATTGTAAATTATAAATAAAGGTTGAACACAAAACAAAACACTGATACAAAATAAATGGCACGATGGACAAAATAAACAGACAAACAAAACCCAGTGAAAAAACATAGAAACAAGTATTATGCTGGTCTTTCCAGCACGAATAGCAATTGTTTACTTTCCTTATATTTATTTCTCCTGTCTCTCTCTCACGTTCTATCAACACCCAACCCCAAGTGAGAGTTTTGTGTTATTTGTGAAACACCCGTGCCCAAATGCATCTACATTTTAAATCATAATACCACACCCCGTGCACCAATACATACATACATAAAACTTAAAATACGCACAGGGGTGGGTGTACCCCTCCACACTGCCATTTCTGGTACTATACCAATAATTGAGCTTGTCCTAGAGAATTCTAGAATACTATCGTGCATTATGCAAGAAGCCAATATCAAAGGTTTATGTCTATCATCCTGGACCCAAAAAGCTACAAGATAAAAGATCAAAGTACATTGAAAATATTAAGTTGTGATACAACAGTGAGCATAGTGTCTCAGTCAGTGAGGCCAGTCTGTCTGCGTCACCTTACAGCGAGGCCATCCGAACTAAGCTGCTAAATTACTATTCTACTAAATGCAAGAATATCCATTTCTACAACTAGAAAAGCTTATTAGCAGAGCTCTCTACTTCCAAATCATCCATCTGTACTTTACAGGACAGCCTGACTCATTAGTTAATTAATATACTGTTTGTGTGGATGAACCCAGCTGCAACCAGTCGCTCAAGCTGTGCTCTAACTTCCAGCCATTGGACCTACAGTAAATGCCAAGATTTGTTGGAAGTGCTTAACTGAATGCAGTTGGGGTCAGCAATTGTCCATATGTATAATCCTATGAAGTACAATATATCCCACAAATCATTAGTCAATTTTATTGAAGTATGTTTTGAGTTATAGATATCAACTAGGTCATAGACAGAGGTGTTTCATCTGAAAACACAGTATTATGACAAGGTGTAGGTCACAAAAATACTCCTTTATCTAGATCCTTTATGGAGTCACTTTGGAGAATATTTACACAGATCATTCTCAAGCATAATATTGCCCTACTGGTATGTAAATTAGAATCATTTCATATTTTTTTCAGCATCTAAATGAAACTGATGTTTGTTTTTAATAAAATGTACCCCAACTCAAAAACATACCCAATCACATTTATTGCATATAATCTTTGATTATCTTCTATAAAAAACAAAATGTGATAACTTTTACCACACACATGAAATACAGATAGACTAAAAATACACTTTCATCATTAGCCCTAGCAACATTGTCACAACTTTTCACCTATCTTGTGTTGAAGATCCTTTTTTGTTTTCAATGTGTTGTATTTAAAAAGGTGAAGAGATGCTGCTGCTTCCTGGTTTCTAGTGGTCGAGTTACATTTAGACAACATGACATACAGCACAGGGATGCATGCACTCTTGAACATCAAGTATGAAGTACAGTAGTCTGGTAGTCATGAGTTGACAGCACCAGGAGAACAAACGTACACTGTGCCAACTTGCTTACTATTGGTTCTGAAAAACAACAATCAGGAGATATTTGAAAACATAATAATGCTTCTCAGGTTTTTTGGGAAACACACTTAAAATATGTCAGAAGTGGTTTCAACTTTTCTTCACAGAGTAAGGTGCAGGGTAGTGCTCCTATTAATGCCTGGCAGTTAAGTCTTCACTTATACAGGACATTGCTCTCTTGTAGCAAATGTTGGCTACATTTTAAAATGGCAATGTTTAAAACTTACCTGTTGCTCATGGTCAAATATACAGTACTGCTTATCTTTCCACTGTGGCTCCAATCACATTTAATTAAGCACGGTATAAATATTAAACCACACCAAAAAGAAATGTTAAGACTACTTTGAGTTAACATTTTATTAGTGTAATATTGTTTCCAGCTGCTCTATTGAACATTTGAATAGCATAATGCACACACACACTAACATTTTAGAGTCTTTCAGTCTGTTAAAAAAAAAAATTACCATGACATTCCGATTGACACTATATTCTTTAAAGAAAATAGTACAATTAGGCACACTATTGACATTTACTGTACAATGATATGGACAATTCATTAAAACAAATTTATATATACAGGGTTAATAAGGTCCTGCATCAAAGGAAACGATCATGCAAACATTTATGGACAGACTATATCTGTTTTGTAATAACTTGCATGTGCAGCAGGTGCAATGTAATTTCTCTATGATGCAGAACCTTTTAGTATATATGCTATATATTTATACATAGATATTTTGCAATGTGCTCTTTAGATTCCCTGTTATATATATGTGTGTGTGTGTATATATATGTATATTACACACACACACACACACACACACACACACAGTGCTCACCCTTTATAACGCTATAGTGGTGCGCCATAGTTACAAGTTCGTGCTATTTGTGTTCCACCTTATAACGAGTATAAAAGGGCTACTGTAATGGCATTATGGAGCAAATGGGAGCCACGACCCTACCGTGTTGTAACCAATTCCACACTATAACAAGGTGCGTTATAACGGGTGAGCACTGTGTATATATACACACACACCATGCTTACAAACAAAGTTCATCATTAATAAGTGAGTTTTACACGGAGTGAAAATCAAGACTTATAAAACAAGTCCTTAAATAAACTAGTATGAGAACGGAATGTAAGTTGTTGGGTTTAGAAGACTTATTTTTACATTTCAAAACATTAATTTCAATATACAATTATTCAAATACACATGCATTAAAGAAATATTGCACAAAATAAAATATATATTTTTTTTAGAAAGAAACTATGCTAAGGTGGAAATAGGTTTTAAAAATAAAATGTTTTCTGTAACTGTAGTGGGCTTTTTAGGGATGCTACTACCTTGTTAATAAAGGTTTATTTTTATTTAAACTTAGTTTAAGGCTGGAACTATATGCCTTATACAGTGGCACATTTGTCAGACTAAAACACAATACTTCCTGCATTTAAGTGCACAGTTATCCTAAAATCACATCTGAAACCTAACACAATACATGATTATACAGTTTAAAAAAAAAATACAAAACATTTACATTACAAATAGTTACATTCTTTAAAGCATACTTTAATATGCTTGTACATGAGCTTCACTTGTGTCCATGAGAAAGATTTCTAGACTTTACAGCCTTCTTTGGGGAAGTCAGTGATTTAACCTGCTTTATGAAGAATTAAAATACCAGGATTTTAATAAAATAAAAAAAGCCAAGTAAGTTTACACAAGCCAACTTTGTCTAGTCGTCATTCAGTGAGAAATCGCATAACGTCTAATGTCTCCACACACACACCTGTAAATCAGACTTCTTATACCTGTGTCTGCCACAATCAAGATCCTGGGGCTACAAATAACATCACAAAGCTCTTTTTTTGTATATCAGTTTAATTTAGTGAAGACTGGATCCTCACTCTAATTAAGGATGCCTCAAGGTAAAAAGCTGAAACTAGAAAGGGCACAGTATTTTCTCAATATAGGAAATGTTTTGAAATAAATTCAATTATTCAGCTCATGTGGAGACAGTGTTTTGGTATCTTTCTAAGGAATGTGTGTTATGCCTGCCTATTAGCAACTACATTAATAATCATCATAAGAAGCAAATGCAAGTCCACCTGTATTCTTTTAGATGCAGTATTTAAGTGTTGTAAATGTTGTGTACCACCCAGGTTCCCTGGCCCATAACTAAATAAAAGTCAGTTATGATCAGTTCAGTTTTGTAGAAACTCTTTCAGCTGTTTTTGGCATCTAACTGGTTTTCGGTAAAACCGAAATTAAAGTTTAAAACCGAAATAGATTTGGACATACCAATATTACATTTTTTTTTTTTTTAAACTGTGAAAAATAAGCTCAATACAGTGTTATTGCATCACTCATATCAATGTATTATACAGCAAGACACAATGTAGAAAGAATAAAATAATGTATTGATTGACATTACACTGTTTTATTTATTGTCACCTCAGTCAGTTGTAAGTGGTAAATCATATGCAAATCACATCTGAGTAGTACTGTAGCTCATATGATATATATACACATATGATTTTATATGTAAGGCCCTTACACTTGATTTCAAATCGATATGTAGATAGAATGAAGCAACAATACATGCATTTTCTTTCAGTACTTTTGCATTTAGCTGTTTTAGTCAGTTTAACATAATTATTACTTTTTTTATTAGGTCTCCACAGAGTAAATTTAACAGATACTATACTAAACTTTTGTGCAATTAAGTTACGGTACCCAGGCTGAGTGTTTGCATACGTAGAGAGCCCTAGACATCATAAACACACAAACTACAGGAAGCATGAAGCTGCAGTTATCCCTACTGAGAGCTGAATCAACTTATGATTTATGTTACCATATTAAAATGAAGGGATGTTAACATGAACCGTCTATAGTCCGCAAAGTGTCTGAGGAAGTTTATGCAAATGTCGGTTTTGGAAAATAATGCAAACTACACAAACGGTTTATGAACGTTAAATTTCATATCTTTCACTACCACTTTCCAGTGACTTTGGGTTCCCGATTAGTGCTCATGCCCATTTCACTTCACATGAACTCTAGCTTGGATCGTCACATTTTGTGCTTAACCTTGCTATGCAGCCAAATCCTTTTACACATTCTCATTATGGGCATCGCCGCTATTTTCCAAGGACATCTTTTTTTCCATGCTTGCAAGCAAGCAACGATTTTGCAATTCCACACCTCTTACACAGTTAAAGAAGTGTTCCTCTTTCAAGTTGCACAATTAAATAACAAAATGACCTGTGCCATAATCACATCAAGATAGTGGTTGAGCAAGAATGTAGATGGTGGGGAAACTGCAGTTCTTGAGATCATCTTTGTCCTAAGATGACAGGCCAGAAAATACCATGTACATTCTGAACGCCCAGAAAAAACTTACCCAAGTGTGGATTAGTTTTCTCCACATTCATTAGTGTCATAAGGGCACAGCTTGCTGGTTTGGGGTGTCACCTCTTTTGTAAGGAGAGAACCTGGGAAGTCTTTAATTTCTGTGAATATTTTTCCATCCGTTTAGATCTTGAATGCAGTTTGATAAAGAGCTCAGGGAATTTATATTGAGGAAACATGGTTTCGAGGAATCCCTCTATAAAAACATAAACAAGCCTCCGGTTTAACTGGTTGTGCTGGAACATCTTAAAGACCCGTAATATTCCCTTCCGTGTTGTATCAGCACCAATTATGTGCTTCAGCTCATCTAGAAAGTCAGAATCCAAAAATTAGAAGGTTCTGTGTCACAATTAACAAAAAAGCTTCTTTAAAACAAAAAGGTTAAAAAAAACACACTGGATATGATATATGTAGGGCTCTTGTTTTTCAGTTTTTATGTATTTCACTTTTCTGTGCTTATTCTTAGCTATTTTTGAGATACACCGGCAAACTTTTTTTTGGGGGGGGGCAGGGCTTTCGCTTTTTATATACTGTATGAAATTGTTTGTTACTTTCCAAAATGGGCATTTTTTTGTCACAATATGTACAGTAACTTGGCAGTACTTGCACACTTAAGTTGTACCTTCTTTCCTTTGCTGTCTTCCTAAACAACATCATTATGGTCACAGGCACATTCTTCTGGGGTTTTTGCAACTAGGCAATTTTTTTACATTTCGCCACAATTTGCAATTTGTTTTAAATTCTCCCTATCTAACTGTACTACAGCTTTAAATCCTGCAAACAAGTCTCCACTTCCTAATTGTAATCTCATTTTAAATCTCTCAAGCGAAGTCGCCAATAGAAATGTAGGAATTTACTGCCACTCAGTAATTGGGGTGGGTTTAAATTATTGAGATCGAATCACCGATATATACAAGTCAGGAAGGAGGGACATTGCCCAACTGCACTGGGAAAGGTAGTTTGTTTAGTATTAGTTTATTTATTTTTATTATTTTATTTATTTTTTAATGGGAAGGTCAACGTGAATTGAGTAACCATTTCCAGTGTTATTGGCTATACACCGATTTCGTTTTATCGGTTAAAACCAAAAATCAAAAGCCCTAGATATGTGGTTTTATTATCAACAAACCATAGTACACAGTATAATAATAAAAATAATAATAATAATAATAACAATAACAATAAATAATAATAACAATAAATAATAATAACAATAAATAATAATAATAATAATAATAATAATAATAATAATAATAATAATAAATAAAAAAAACATACAACATCCATCTTTTTGCATGTTTTATATTTAAGACACAGGATGTATTAAAACCCATATTGAATAATCACCAGGCATTATTCCTAGCAGGTTGGTCTTGGCAGCCACTCTCGTTCTCATTCGGATTGCTTTATCCCTGCGGGGTGGCGTTTCTGCTAAAATACCATTGGGCCAAAAGGCATCTCTGTTAGAAAACACAAATATGCAAGTCAGGCATAAGCTTTACATGATTCAATGAACGAATGAATCAATAATAATAATAATAATAATAATAATAATAATAATAATAATAATAATAATAATAATAATAATAATAATAATAATAAACAATAACAATATACAACAAATATTTTACCTGAAATGTTTCACATGGTCTGCAACTTGCTCAGGGGAGGTCATGAGGTCCACATGATCTACAATTTTTCTAAAATAAAAAGAAAATAAATAATCAGCTTATGGTTTTTATGTATTCAGCTTCCATAGTATTTTAGATACTAATACACTACATCTACAGATCTGCATTGCTGTGATCCTTTTGATTTTTTTTTTTTTTTTTTTTTTAAATGGTTACAGGTGTTCATAGGTGTGTCCTTCCACTGTATATGCAATAGCTTCAGAACTACAGAAAAAAGTACGTTAACTATACAAGTCGGTTATTGTCTAATCAGAGTCGGGTTTGGCATTATTTCTAAGCAGGGTTTTTAAAACAGATTCTGGTGATACGTGCATACACATTTTTACTGAACACATGGTTTCCCTTTTAATTAATTTTTTTAAAACATGTTTTTTTTCTATGCTGTAACTTAAGGGGCACATATTTGCAATATACTTAAATACATGAAACAGACAAGCAATGGCTCTATTCTGTTTAAGTACATAACTTCTTACAATAGAATAAAACTCCTGTTTAAAATACCACTCGGGTTTACCTGTTTATTGTGTCTCCATATGTTGCTCGAATGAGCTGTTGCAGTAAGTTTTTAATATTCCGCCTCAACCACTGGTTTCTTTCTTTCAGATCAAAGACTTCGTCCATTAAAAGCAGCATGACCCTGAGTGGAATATTGTCATCCACCTATTTGATGAGAAACAAAGATGTTTATTAACCATACATTGAGAGAAAGAAATAACTAATACTTAAACAGCTGTACTTGAATGAAAACGATCAAAACAGGTAAATAAAATCTTATTTTAGGAAGAGACATTTGTCAGAGCTACAACAGAATAAACCACACAGACAGAATGGAATGCTTTGATGTGACAAATAAAAATGTGTGGGACAGCTGCAGATTTATGACGATGACAAATCTTCATATAATCTGCAGTAATCTTACACAGCTTCACTCCTAGTTAAGATTAAATCATCTTTCTCCTAAAGAAATCACACATACATGATCACCGATGTAATCTAAACACTGGGAAAATACTGTGTTAAGCAAGTGGCTTAGTGTTTCTACCTCTGAAGAGCACTACCTTTTTAAAATCAGAGTTAGACATTTGAGAGGTAAATTCAGTCTTACAAAGGGCTCAAGATTAGTCCTGCCAATAGAAAAAACATTGAACACATACCTGAGCATTAACACATGAAATGAATTACAAATAAAAAGAGGAGGTAAGAGTACTTGCATTATCATCCAGCTGTGCAGAGACACGGCAGTGTTCAGGGTCTATATCAGACTTCTGAATCAATGGAGGAACCTAAACCAAATACAGAGAACAACTAGCATCAGCAAGTCAATCACTATTATCAAGTACAGCACCCACTTCAAGTTAACACATATCCACAGCAAAAGAAGAAATAAAAAAAAATAAAAAAAACACCACCTTAAACATTGACTGTTTTAAATCCTGCCCCAGTTTTTCTGACATTTTTCCCATGTTGTCCGACACTTTCGTCATTCCCTCTGCCAGACTGTCCGGAATGGCCTTAACAGCATTGGAGACATTTCTCATGGAATTGCGTAGTGGGTTTACAAAAGTATCCATCTGAAAAAAAATATATAAAATGATAGAGGCACACGTAGAAGCTTTAATTATTAAATAACATAAAATAAAATCACCCAATCACACCACATACTGTGTACAAATGTAATCCAATGTGATGCAAAATTAATCTACCTTATTTTCTCAACTTTTAGTTTGTTAAATGAAACATGATAACATCCAATATGATTGCATTAAATAATGTGTTTTAGGTTAAATGCATTTGGGCACAGCAAAGCGGTGTTTTGTTTGGAAATTGTTGTGCTCCTTTTCCAGTACAATACATGTGATGATAGAAACCAGTGCTAATAAGATACTACTTTAAAATAGAAGCACTTGAGTATTTAGGATATTTAAATATACATATTTTTAATTAAGCAATGATTTTTAGTTACCTGCATGATTACTATAAACAATACATTACAAATTGTATATTATACTATGCACATGAGTAAGGCAGCTTTAAATCACAAAAGCTTCAAATCCTTTTGAAAAACTGGAAAACACACACACACACACAACTCTCTTTAATAGGTTTTAGACAATACGTGTCAGTCCTACCTTACGTGCAAAGTCCCCTTTCCCTTTATTGTAGGCTTTGTTTTCCAGAAAATCACACAGATAAACAGCCAGAGGGGGACAAGCTTTCATCATTTCAGGATTCAGCAAGAACTAAAAACGTTAGATTATTCCAGAATCAATACCGGATTCGGTTAAGAAATGTCCATAACACACACACACACACACACACACATACACACTGACACCAACAGAATTTAAATTTTAAAAAAAAGATCAGTCACAAACAAAAGTATTGGCATCCTACACTTACTTTACTATAATTCAAAAGCAACAGATTAAGGGCAAGCATTTAGTAAACTTTAACCACTTTTTAATAAAACAAATGCAAAATACGCATTTTCTAGTAAATTAACAAATAAGCTTTATAAAAACAAAAAACAAAACACACAACCACTTACTGGTATTTCACTTAAAGTATTCATTCATGACAAAAGTATTGGCACCCCTGCTTTAGTAGGGTGTGTCCTCCTTTTGCTTTTATTATGGCTTTTAGATGTTTATGATAATTCTGTGCGACTATAACAATATGTATTGCTAGTATGAAAACCGTACCTGTATATAGGCATTCAGGTCTTTTTTCCTCTTTTCTAAGAAATCCTTGTCCATGTTGTTGAAGGTCTTCTTCCCAGGGAGCTTTAAAATACTTGTAAGGTTTTCAAACTGTGAAAATAAGCAAGAACGGCTTCAGTTTTTGAAAACTACTACTGTACCATGAACAAATGTTTAGGCTGCTGTAAAACATTTACTGTTAAGTTTCAAGATCCTTGGTAACAATAAGAGGAGGTGGGCACTGTAATATATTGCTTTTATAAAGAGGACAGTTTGAAGAGGTACATTTCCCTGGTAATGCCAGCCTCTTTTCAAAATGTACTGCTCAGACTCAAATACAGTTCATTAAGCATGTAATTCTATTGAATGTGATCCTGTGAGAAAAACCTGAATATGACTGTTTGAAAGGGGGGTATGGGTTGTTCACTGTATTAAGCAGCCAGAATGTGCTAGACACGCCACACAGGTTTTAGTGAAGGCACATTTCATTCAGTGGTAATTACAAGGTGCCACCACTAGGGTACCAGTAATGGTAGCACCTTGTGCAGGGTGAGACAGAGTAGGGAACTACGTGACCCTACCAGCAATGGTAAGGCCACAGGCACATATACACAAACGGGAATGTAAAAAACGTACAGAGAAAAACAGCCACATAACATTGTAAAAATAAAAGTGAAACCACAGCTAAAAAAAAAAAAAAAGGTTTGCCTACAGGCGGCTGAGTGCTACCTCCACTAAAAGGAGTGTCCCGCTAAATCGGAGTATGCTGCGCTACACACCCTCTGGTTGGGGGTCGTTCCGATTCTGTAAACGAACCCTAATCCACAGCAATAAAAAGTTCCCGTTACACACACACAGTGACTTTCTTTGCACAGATTAACAGGGTGTGGCAAGACAAAAGCCCCAAGTGTAAATAGTGTGGGTTTTAATATAGCATTGGCAGGGAGGGGGTTAAAACGTGGGAATATTGCTGGGGTCTTAATAGAATGAGTGTAGCATGGCCTCTTTTTAAATGGTCGGGCACTCCCCGGGACACACCCTGCCAGCCATTCAGGGATTCCCGGTCAGCCGAACCCTGGCCAAGCCTCCCTGTTCAAATAGTTGACTGATAGCACGTCACCCGTCGAGCGTCCGAGCTGTTCCTGCAGTGGCATTGTCAATTTATGGCAAATCATTACTTTGCACCTTTCTACTATTATGAAGACACCAATTAAGACATTGGCAAAATATTAGTCAAAGAATTGTATTACTTTTAATATTTCAATGTTTTTTTCACTGCCTACAAATGAAGATGCAAACCTGTAAAGCAGTCTTTCACAGCTCCTTGTTGGAATTTACGGTCATGTTACGGCCTTTGTTACAGTAGGGTTAATATAGCAAATCATTATTTTCATAAACTCTTCTGCATTTTACATGACTTGGAAAGATACTGAAACTTGAGAGATGTCCTTATTTATCACTACACAAACACAAAGCAGTTAGACACCTTAAATTCACCACCGAGTGTCAACAGATCAGTGAACATAACTTTTCGTCAATGCAGAGTATTAAAAAATGGGAGATCCAAAAGCAGTAGTTTGTGCGTGCTGCCATGTTACTGTTGACAGCCATCATCTTTTCAGACCAGTGAGTTAATGCGTCAGCAATGAATTCCAACATTAGTTTCGGAACAAATTTCATTGTTAACTTTGTTCGTTTCCAGTGCTAAATTTTGGAAGAGTTTGTTGATCTGTTGACACACAGCTCTTAATTTAGCAATACAGGGAAATTAAAATCTAACCTGCCCTGTGAGGCGCATATGAAAGTCATGGAAGTCGCTGTAACGACGATAGGTTTTCCAGGTGTCCTCGCTGCCGTCTGGATTCTTCCGAAACACAGTGATTGCATACAATGCATACGTCTTCCCATGGTCATTGCACACTCCTGCCACAGGATATGGGTGTAAGTAAGCATGAGCTATCAAGTGCAAAAAAGGACAAAAGAGACACAAAGAACAGGGTGGAAATTGAAATGCAAGGAGAAAATTTAAAAAAAGATAAAAGAACAGAAAACATAATGAAAACAATGGCATGTTGCAAGACAGGATGGATGACAACAAAAGCTTGTAATGATGAACAGCTTGCATGATGGTTATTGTTTTAATCTACGAAAATGTGAATTGAGATAAGAAGAAAGACTGGTCTGGAGTGAATAAACATTTAGTATACATTTACATCCAATAAAAATTAAAAAAAAAACAAAAAAAACAACACAGTACCAAAACTGTCTAAAACTATATTTACACTTCACACTTTTGTAAAACTCGCTCCCCCCCTTTGAGACTTCAAATTTACAAAACCTTTTTTGTGTTTAAAATACTTTGTGGTTTTTTTCCCCCCTACATGCTCAACACCAATAAAGATACACAGGTTCAGTTTTGAAATAACCTTTGTTTGCAACATCTTAGTGTTGCAATACGGTGTAGTACAATTGCATAAAATGTCCAGATGTACAAATAAATTCATTTTGTTAATCAGAACCATAACCACACACATACTTTAAAAGTTACAGTATGTATTAAATTCAAAGTACTCCATTCAAACCAAATATTTTCTACATCAGGCCATAAACACTTTCCTCCTCTATCAGCTCGTTTTTCTTTTGCCATTTTAAAGTCTTTGTTTCAAACCTGTTGTGTAGCATTTTCGTTTTGTGTCTGACTATCCTACTTTATCCAGTGTCAAAGTCAAGTCTGCATTATTATAGCATTGCAGTTACAATGAACGGAAGACTTGATAAGTTTACTAGGCTTTCTAACCAATAGCTGTTTGCTACGGATCCCAGGGGCGGGTTCAGTCTGAATGTTGACAAATCAATGGCTTGGGGGGTGGGGATATTAATAAATTCATAGACTGACAGCTATTGTGTAACAGTGAAGCAGTATAGCTGTGACAGGTTTAATATTCCTAAGATTAACAACTTTAGCCACTATATGTCACATTGGTGTGTTAGTCACTCCCCCCTTTTAAGGGCCCCGCAGAAATGCCTAGAATATCGACTTACAGCAGTTTTTACATTACTCTTTCTTATTCGGGAAATTTTGAACTCTACAAAAAGACACTATACTACAAAGAAGTTACAAAAAAACAGTTACATGCTTGCATGCATACATAAAGGGTCTGTTTACAAATAAATTCAAATGGGATTGAAGCAGCAATGCATTAAAAGGAAATAAAAGATGTTCTTTTGACTGAAATTCTTATACATAGACATTCTTCATATATGCATTTCTGTCCAAAACTGTTCAGACAAACACACACTACTGTATTTGGCTTGAAATCAAAACAATGACACAATACAAGGAGGAGAACTTGAAGGAATCTTCACATAACTAAAGCACATACCAGTATCAGAAATGAATGCATGCAACTGCATTGATTCATCAGAACTAGCACTGGAGAGGTCATCTAGGGACTGTAAAAGCAAGGAGATATTGTTTCATACAATAAGCTTGGTAAATAAAACAAAATATAAACACATGCTTACATTAGGAGTTATATCTTGGTACAATTTCTTGATTTAAATAGCCAAAGTGAAAATTACAAATCTGATAATAATAATAATAATAATAATAATAATAATAATAATAATAATACTTTGACCTCATAGTTGCCCTTTTACTGCTCTGCTTTGTGTTACTTAATGACACAAGGGAGCTCTATTATTTATGATAGAGGAGGCCTCCTCTCCAGACATGGAGCCAAGCCAGAACAAACCAATCTGCCAGCACTCTAACACCTGCAGAAGCAGTGCAGACCCAGACAAGCACAAGCAGTAAAAAAAATAAAAGGAAAAGGAAAAAGTTCCTTCTCAAATATATACTTCACTTACACTATCTGTGAACCAACCCACTGGCGTCGGAGAGAATGTTTGAACCCAATTATTAAAATAGCAAGTTTTTGCTTCTACATTTTGTTTCTTGACTTTTGGACATAAACTAATACTGTATACAGAATAAATAATAAAACTATCAGCAGCATGTTTCATTTTAACTACTATGAACTGGGGATTTCCCATACATCCTTACTTCACATCCAGTAAAATTCAAAACTCACCAAATTAATGCTTCCTGTTGGAGAACCATTAAATGATTCTGTGGAAAAAGGCAAACAAAAAAGTGTTTTTAATCTGTAAAAGATACAATAAAACCTCTGTACAATTTGTCAGGATTTGGGGGTCATGACCAAATCCCGATTGAAATGAACTGAAAAGAATAAATGTGATTTTTCTCTTAAAGAATATATACAAAAACTAAAAATTGCATACATAGTACTCATGTCCCACCAGCACCACTCTGAATTGTCAATATCAGGTAAAGATTTTGTTGACAAACATTTGTTGAGGCATTGTGTTTATTTTTTTTTTATTTTTTAAAGCACAGACATCATTTTGTCATTTTACCTTTTTTAGGTACAGTATTAGTTTTTTTTTTAAACAGTTTATAGCAACTCTGTAATCCAGCACATTGTGTATCCGGCACAATTTACAAGTCTACAATGAAACATGGCAAACATCTAGCATCCACATTTTTGTATGATATGTTTGCAGTTGAAGAAACAACACTTTCCAAACACATAATTGGTTCTGCACAATTCATTTGCCTTAAACAAAGACAGCATTTTATGTATGTATTTCTCTCAATAGGTTGTGTCAGGAAATAAAAAAACAAAAAAAATCATGTAACACTATTTAACAAAATTATCTTTGATCATAGATAACATTTCATTTTACACATTTATATCACAAATGGTATTCCAGAGGGAAAATAAAGTCACAGAATCAACAGTTCCAGTATTTTTGTGAAGGTACTGTACATGTATTTTATACAAGATACATTACCCATAGTAGCTGCTAATATTAAAATATTCTTTATTATAGAACAGGTTTAGGTCATGCTTACCTCCATCTCCATCATCTGACCCTCTGAAACTTGGTTCTTTCAACATGTCAAGCTCAGCCAACATCCGCACATAAAGAGGGTGCTGTCTGAAAGATGGGTAGAACCGCTCATCTCGCAGCATCATGTCATACACCTCATTTTGAGAAGAAGCATGAAGGAAGGCTTGAAATCAGAACTATTTTTATTGTGATTAACAAACACATCTATTTGCATGTCGATTAAACTCATTACAGTATTCAATAGATCCCCAGTGTAATCGGTTACCTTTCTTTGGATATCATCAAATATTTCAGGCGTTGGGTCTTCTTTGTTGAGCTTTTCTGCCAGTCTTTCAACTAAGGATTCGTCAACCTGAACTTGAGGGGATGCCTTAAAATAAATAAATAAAATAAAATAAAATGCAACCTTCTTTATATTTGTAAACAACCTGCACATTATTTTATTTTTTATTATTTTTTTAATTGTAAGGTTTACATATCAAACAGACACACACATGTGTAAAGATTGGGGAACTAATAAATATGACAGAGAACTAAATAGAATTACAAGTAAACACCTCAAAATGATGCACTACGATCCACAGTGTGGTTATACCCATCATATTAATTGAATTGCAAATGGATGAGATAAACAAGCTTTTAAAATAAATAGGAAGAAAAACTAAAATCAATATTTTAACACTTATTTTAACAGTCAATGATAAATTGTGACATTCTATATGAATTGCAATTTGATATATAGCTTTTTGCACAAATACAATGACAAGCATGTTAGCAGTTTAAGGACTGATGGTAACATTTGAGTAATGTATATTTTTAATTAAAATTATTAATACATTCAATTGAACAATAACACAATATTTTCAGCTAGAATAGACATAAAACAAAAACTACCTTTTCTGACAGATACTGTTCATAAACCCCAAGTGCAGCAGCTTTCAACAAGCCTTTGGTCTGGTTGGTCTGCTTTTTCCCATCCTTCTGCCAGTTCTGTAAAACTTCCAGCTGCTGCTGTGCTGTGACTCGATACCCTTCCACTGTGAGCCAGAAGAAAAGGTCTGCCTGCCCTCCCTTCTGCTGCATGTAATCTGTAAAATGCATTTACTTCAGACTGGCAGTCTACCATCTATTCTATCATACTATCCAGAAAGTGGTTCATGTCAGTACTTTGAATCTCATAGGTGGCTGTTAATTGTGTTGTTGCAGCAAAGCTGTAGGACTGTCTCTACACAGAACCAGCAAGGGGAATGTGCTGTGCCACTGCTTACATAGCAAAAAACATTTACCCTTCAAAAACAAATGTAATTACAAGCTTACCCATGAAAAACTGTAGTGCAATGTTGTGTACCAATATGTGTTCCAGAGGAATTATGCAAAGTTTTCCAAAGTTGGCTACAAGTTTCAAGGCATCTACTTCCTGTGGAGGGGGGGGGGGGGTGGAGGGGGGGGAGAGAACATACTGTATTAAGCATTTCTTTAAATCACACATAGATTCACTTAAGTTTTTATTAGGTGTTTTGCATTAAACTTGAAGCACATCAGAGATTGACCGGACCATCTAATAACCGGTTGTGCGGTTGCACACCTTACAACAAGGGAGAAATGTCTATCTGAAAAAAGGTAGAGCATACAACTGGAGTAAACACTTTTTTTTCTATTGTCAATGAAATGTACAGCTATGGCCAAAAGTTTTGCACCACGTAGCATTTTAGGATTGAGGTTTTTATTTTTATTTTTTTAAACTATGGACTTATTTAACATTGTGTAATCAAAGAAACTACAAAATGATATCGCAAAACTCTACCGGAAGCCATAATAGTAGTATCATATTTACTGTTAGATTTCAAAAGGTCACATTTCAGTTTTTTGTTCAGTATATGGAAAACTACAAAGCGGTACATAATTCACTATGTTAACGTAACATTCAGCAGGTTTCATTCGACTTTATGAAGCAAAACATTTGGCCACAGATGTACAATTCCAACTAAATTGTAATTACCTTTCCTGACTGCAACCTCTGTATCCTTGTATCACAAACTTTCTTCACAAATAGTAGGCTGTTTATTTGATTCTTAATCACATTGATATCTTGAAGGAAAAAGGACAGGCAACATATATTTAGTTTAGAATGCAAAAACAGTGTGTACAATTCTTTGACAAAAAAATAAAAATAATAATAAAAATAATAATAATAATAATAACCATCTCCTGCAGTGTCTAAAGAGCGAAGAAACTGCAGTTCTTCCATGGCTTTATCTTTCACAGCTTCCAGCTCTCCCACTTTGTCGCTTAGTTTGAGAATGTTCATAAAGGCTTCATAATTACAGCTAGAATCATGAATCTGTACAATACAAAAGCATAGTCATTAAAATATCATATACCTGTTATGTTGATCTGTAAAATATAACAGCAACAACTTAACAGCTTTATTTGCCAGACCAATACACGCAAACCACTTAGTTTGATTAGCAGTATACGGTACTTAAGCTTTGTTTTTCTAGGCGTGTACTATACAGTATGTAGAGCAATTTACTTATTATCTACATACCATCCATATAACATACTGATTAATATAGTCTGGATCACTGAGCTGGTTAATCAGTGGAAGAAGAATTCCCTTTGCAAGGATTTCCTGAAATAAAACAAAAAGAATACATTTTGATAAAACCATGTTCACATATTTGTGATTGGACATCAGTTTAAATGTATTCAGAAATGTATCCATTTAAAGATATAATCACTTACTAATCATTATTTTCTCCACTCTACCTTCCATAATGATTACTATAAAAAAAAATTTAAAAAACTCTACACAACCTGTTTAGACAACTATCACATATTTGCTCACTACAAAACACTATACAAATAATGAAACTCCAGACAAGTGATTCCCAAGAAGGTTTCAAAGCTGAGAAGGTGTCTGTACTGTGAAAAAATAAAACATTTAAAAAAGATCTATATTCAGATATCCAAAACATGAAAAACAGAACTTACATGTGTGCTATGTCTGTTTATCAAATAATCATCATTTATTTTTAACACAAAACATTGATACACAGGGAACATACTGTATATTGTATAATTCTCTCTAATCTCAGTCTAAAAAAGGCTTTTCAGTTTTGCATTTTCCCTAAAGCCAATTACATGAAACTCTACTTTGCAAGTTAAACTTCTATATTCAACTCCTGTTTTCAGTCAGATTACTTGTGTCTTGGCAATCCTGATAATTCTACTGATTTAAAAAATAATAAGAAAAAAAAAAAAAAAAAAAAAAAAAAAAATCAGTATATACATTTTGAGCAATTAAAAACAATGATAGAGGTGTTTTAATTCATGCAGTGTACCTTAATATAACTATAATACATTATATTGTCTACAGTTCTTACCCTCACAAAGTATCTCATGTTCTTGTTATGGAAGTCTCCAGGAGGTAGTAATAAGTACAGTAAAACCTCACACAGATCCCTTAAAAATCCTTCAAAGAAAAATTGTAAACAAGCTAGATTAAGTTTACTTGATCCAAGATTGACTTAGTAAAACACTAAATTTCCTTGTAATGTAATTTACTATTTGGGGCTGCCCATGCCATGTTTTTATTAAATTAAACATTGATTTTATGTACAGTATTACTAACTTGCTTTTTTTGTATTTAAATAACTTATTGCATCATTACACAATATAAAAAGCAAGTTGTTTAAAGGTTACAAACCTTCTTCATCTCTGGGTGAAGTGCAGACAAGATCACGACAGATTTTTCTCTCCATTTCTACTTCAGCTTCAAAGAAGGATTCTACAAGCTCCTCTGGTTCATCTATATTATAGAAAATGTCACCAACCATGACGCAGTTGTTAGGCATTGTGTGTTTTTTGTTTGTTTGATTGTTTTTGTAACTGCACAGCTGAAAAACCACCAGCACCAGATGGTTGCAAGTGAATTGTAACAGCACTATGAAAAATCAAAATGTAAACTGATGGAAGTTACATTAGGTATGACATTTGTTTGTTGCATCACAAAATCTGAATGAGGGGGCAAAAAATTAATACTACTACTAGTAGCGACAGCGACATATTGTATATCCAAATCAAGAAAAGCAGAAATAAGAGTACAAGTATGATATTTTGACAGTGTCCAGTAGAAGAACTCGATAAAACAATACCCTTGAGTTGTTTTTGATCATCCTTTTCTGTCATCCTTTCTTGAGCTTTTCTAAAAACCCGAAGATGAGTTGCAAAGTCATCTACTAATCGTGTTGTGAAATACGGCTGCCAGTCTACTTCTTTTGACCTAAAAAAAAATAAAAGGTAATAAAAAATTAGACAAATACATCGAGAGTTCCAAGGGTATATTTTGCACAGTTTTTAAAAAATGACATATTACACGTTTATTGTTATTACAGTGCATAGTGTAAATGTCACGAAATGTACAATATATTATTATTAACACTAGAACCGCCACGGCAGTCATTTTGACGGTTTGTGTTTTTCAAATTTAAATTACTCTGCGTGTCTGAAGGTTATACGGTTGTCTGTTATGACTTTTGCTAAATATATGTATTAAATACCCTGACGGCGTTTGAAAGATCACGAAAATAAGTAAGTTATAATTCCGCCCACCTAGAACCTAGTCATTTTGACTGCCTTTTACAATACATGTTTTTATTTTGGATATAACCTACAATGTTCTATTTCTTTTTATATATACAAGTCTGTTCTGTGCAGATGTTTGAGATCACGTGCTTGAATAACACTTGAGTTGTATCCTATAGTTTGTCTTTCATTTTAATATAGATGTTGTTTAAAATGTAACCGTCATAATGACTGCTGGCGGCGGTTTTAGGTATGAGTATAACTGCGGTACTTCTAGTGTTAATATGTAACACCACAGTTTACACAGGACAAAAGATAATTAAAGCTTTAAATTAAAACATACCTAGTAGAAAACTGGACAAGGGCATTTTGTACTGTTTGTCGGATTTCAAGAAGAAAAGATTCTTCATCACTTAGTGTGTAATACCAGTACTGGATGTAGTCTCTCAGGGCAAACTGAATTACCTGTATGATACATAAAGTAAATTGTTCAGCCAATACAAAATACCATTGCTGTTCATACTTCTGCAATTCAGAAATATAGATTCAATTTTGGTCTACCTGCATTATATTTTCTGATAGTATTCTAACGAAATCATTAAGAACATTACTATAATAGAAATAGACTAAAATAATATCTGTGCCTTCTGTATTCCTAAATGAACAATGACGCTCAAGGTTACTGAAGTCAAAATGTTAATGAATTGCTAAGTTGCCAACCATTTATATTACATTTGTTTCAAGCAGACGATGCACATGATGGCACAGAATGTAACAGGCACACACTAGCACATGAATCTCTGATTTTTAATTTTTCTATCCACCAGTTTAAACTATTAGAACCAGGATTTCAGGAGGTGGAAAAGACAAATATTACCTTTAATACGGTTTCTTCGTAGAATGATGATCTCTACACACCGAGTGAACTCCCACTCTCCATGTTGCTTGGGTCAGAAGAAAAACAAAACAAATCTTTCCCAGAGATCCTTGATATAATCCTTTTTAGCACCATTTTGTTGTCATTTTGTTGTGTTGTCCAAATATCCCCCAAAAAATTCAGTGGAAGAAAAAGGGGGAAGGAGGGTGGGATATAGGTGTGTCTGGAGTTCATCATTCTACGAAGAAACCATACTACAGGTAATCTTACCTCATATGATGAACTCCACACACCGAGTGAACTCTACCATAGGAAGTATACAAAGGGTGGTAGGTCACATGTTAGTGCAAGAAGACACAGATAACACAGACTGAGCAAATGTAGGCAGATTGCAAGACACATTTAAGTTATAATGTTTTATATAAAGTCTCGAAAAAGAGGCCCAGGTAGCAGCATTGTAGATACCTTGAATTGGGACGGATTTTAATGTTGTCCATGTAGTAACCACGCCCGTCACCGGGTGGGCTTTGATAGGTCATGAACTAACCAATCGTCTGTGTATGGGTAAACGTGAATGCCCATGCTCTGGAATGGAGCTGCCACTTTGGCCATTACCTTGGTGAACACCCTGGGGGCTGTGGAGATCCCGAAAGGAAGCAACTTGAACTGGTACTGACAGTCCCTCATGGCAAACCAGAGGTATTTCCTGAAATCTTTGTGTATGTGGAGATGGAAGTATGCATCCTTCAGGTCTATAGAAACCAGCCAGTGATACCATCTTGAACCTATCTGCCTGAATGTATTTGTTCACTCCCGAGGTCTAGAATGGGTCTGAATTTCTGGTTCTTTTTGTGAATTAAGAAATACCTGGAGAAACACCTGCCCTTGAGAAAATGAGGAGACCCTTTCTATGGCAAGGAGCATGGAATTTATCTCCTCCTGTAGAAATACCCCCTGTGGGCGTGACCAGTCCAGTAGTGTTCGGATGATGCCTGTTGATGGTGGTTGATACCAGAACAGTATTCTGTAGCTGTGTTGTACGAGCCCCATGACCGTACAACTTTTTTAGTTATTTTCTTCTAGTTTTTTTAGAAAATGTAGGGCCTACTTCTTCCTCTATTACAGTCACGGAAGGATCCATATGGCCTGGATATTCTAGCCAAGTTGAAACTGGGCCTGTCCTCCCCTACTGGAGGATGCACCTCTCTCCACTGTTGAGCAGAATTTGATGGCCTGTCTTGCCTCCTTCATCTGTGCCAGGGAATCTTTGATATCAGTGCCATATAGCAAGTCCCCCTGAAACGGTACTGCAGTATTTTTTTTACTGTGTCAGAGGTTAAGGAGGATGTTTTCATTTCCAGGCACCATCTAGCACAGACAGCATTTGCCACCACCCTAATACTGGTGTCAATGCTTTCGCACGCTGCCTGCAAATGAATCTTTGCAGCATTTTTTCCCTGTTCTGCAAGCTGCATGGCCAGTTCAATACTCTCCGGGGTAGGTGTCTGCAGGGAAGCAAGCACCACAGTTTGTGTTGATACTTGGTAGCATTTATTTGATTATTAGATTGTTGCAAGTGGATGCGGAGTAGTCTCTCTTCAAGAAGGTATCAATCTTCCTGTTTGCCTGATCTGGTGCAGAGTATTTGGAGGATGCACCAGTGGCTACTATAGCCATAAAGGTATCCACCTTAAAAAGATGATCTGCTTGAAAAGATGATGGCTTGCAGGTACTCTACAGAATGTATCTACTCTGGGGAGATGTGGTGATGAGTATGCAGGTTTTCTCCACATAGCCTCAATGGGCCGCCGGACTTCAGGTTTTCTCCACATAGCCTCAACAGGCCTCCAGGCCTCATGGAAGGGGACCCCTCACAGGCTTTTCTATCCTTCTATACATCTATGATGCTTAGGAAATTCTCCTCATCAGTATAAGTCTGGGTATTAACATTTAGAGAGGATAACATCCTTCTCAGAACCACCTCTGAATTTGTGTATACAGGTGAAGTGCCCTCTAAATCCACCGAAATGTCATCCTCACGGGTGGAGTCCCTGACATCATCGCTTCCCAGGCTAGGGGCATCTGCCGAGTATTATTGCTCTTGTAAACTGAAGGATGTTGCGGTACTAGAAACCATGACCAGGGCTACATGCTGGGGAGGTAGAGCCTGTCTCAAGTCCTTAAACTCCCGCAGCCACAAAAGAAAAGATATTTGGTTACCGGGGGCATCATTACCTGTGCAGGAGTCGGCTGAGCAGCCCCAGTTGGAATCTCAGCAATGGCCACCACTGTTTTGGCAGGCGCGTCTTTCTCCTGGCTGTCGAGGGAATGTGTGGATTTATTAGTTCTCTTTTTCAGGAGAGACCTGCCAGTGCTATGCTGCTCCCTGGAACTGCTTGGTCTTTTAGTTGTTGCTCTTGATGAAGATGAAGAGCGAGTCTTGTCAGAACACAGAACTGGGGGGTGAAGGAGCCCTTCCCCTTTGTGTCAGCGTGTCCGACATGTCAACACACATTAGACATAACTCTCCAACACAAGACGATGAAGGAGGGGAACCACACTAAGAACAAACAGAAGGCATGTGTACAAAAACACACTGACAGAAACCAGGAAAATAACTAGCTAAAAGCCAGGAGGAAAGAAAGTAAAATATATTAACTTTTTATTTTATTTTTTATATATACAAACAAAATCAAAACACAAGTATGCGAACGCCAACTTTCTACTGTCCGTGCCCATGCATACACAGGAGAAATTTGGACAACAATACTAAATAATTGGGGGAGGGACAAAGTTCCATATGGATAGATCATAACTTTGCCATAAATCAGAAGGAGGCCAGACACCACCTAATTGATGTCCAGAGAGCGCTGAATTTTTACATTCAATGGTCTATCAATAGCAGGAAATCAGGACAGCTTTTTGTGTCTTTTTAAGCTGACAAACTCAGGGCAAACCTGTCTACAGACCATTTCTCTCTTTTTTTTCTTTTTTAATTTAGCGGTCGCCAATTATTATTTTTTATTATTTTCTCCCTAATTTAATAATGTCCAATTATTTTTAGGCTCAGCCCACCGCTACTACCCCTGCGCTGACTCGGGAGCAGCGAAGATGAGCTCACGCTGTCCTCCGAAGCGTGTGCCGTCAGCCGACCGCTTTTTTACACACTGCAGACTCACCATGCAGCCACCCAGAGCTACAGCGTCAGAGGACAACGCAGCTCCTGGGCAGCTTACAGGCAAGCCCGCAGGCGCCCGGCCAGACTACAGGGGTCGCTGGTGCATGGTGAGCCGAGGACACCCTGGCCAACCTAACGCTCCCTCCCCCCCACCCCCCCGGGCGGCGCTCGGCCAATTGAGCACTGCCCCCTGGGAGCACCCGTCCTCGGTCGGCAAAGGAATAGCCTGGACTCAAACTCGCGATGTCCAGACTATAGGGCACATCCTGTAGTCCACGCGGAGCGCCTTTACCAGATGCGCCACTTAGGATAGGACCTATCAAAGCCCACTCGGTGAGGGGCGTGGCTACTACATGGGCAAAATTAAAATCTGTCTCAATTCAAGGTATCTGCAATGCTGCTACCTGGGCTTATAAAACATTACAACTTAAATGTGTCTTGCTCTCTGCCTACCTTTGGTCTCTCTGTTATTTGTGTCTTCTTGCACTAACATGTGACCTACCACCCTTTGTATACTTCCTATGGTAGAGTTCACTCGGTGTGTGGAGTTCACCATACGAAGCAAGAAGACGAAGATTACCTGTAGTATGGTTTCTTCGTAGAATGATGAACTCCACACACAATTTTTTGAGGGTAACTTTGACAACAAAATTATTTTTTTGTTTGTTTGTTTTTTTAAATATAGAGGCGGCTCAGACTTTGGCACCAAATAGGATTATATCATTGATCTCTGGGAAAGAGATTGTTTTGTTTTTCTCCTGACCCAAGCATCATACGAGGTAAGAAACCAATTGAGTTGCTTGTACAAATATGGGAGACTAAAGGTTCTAAAAGGTTAGAGTGTAAGACTAATGTAGTCATTATTCTCACCTGCAATACCTGTGTGAGCTTCCCAGCAGACAGTGATGTGCTGGTGTAGTTGTATTTTGTTATTGTTTTATTTTCTTTAAATAGTGGGGAAAGAGAAATGCCATCATTGTATTACACTAATGTACTATTGAAACTCAAAGAAATCAGTTGATTTATGTTAATGTGCCCTCTGTTGGTAAACAAATAAATACAATAAAAAACACCAGACTATGCATATCTTTAAACAGCAGCAACTCAACCAGCTCATCACAAGACAATGGTCAGCAGTGAAGTTCACACAAGGTTTGAAGGTGAGACTAATAATCAAATCAGTCTTGTTTTAGCATCACGTAGAGGATGCAAAAAGTCCTTGTGCGATAATGAACTAAAGGCTTCTTGAAGTTGTCTTCAGCAGCAAGGTTTGTGATTTTAAACTTTTTGATGAAAAACAGGAATACTGTATTCCATTAGTAAATTACAATTTAGAGCTTTTTCAAACTTGCCTGCTGTAAAGGTTCATCAATGATGCTGGCACCAGTCAGTCTTCTGTCTATTTTTATTTGCCTACTTTCTTGTTTCATTTCTTCCAAGGTCTAAAATAAATAAATAAATAAAAATAAATAAATAAAATATTCCTTTATTAAATTATAATGTTGCATAATGCAACTCTAATATTTTCCCTAAACTTTATGGTGAAAGTCAACAATGTAAAGAATAATAGTATTTAACTTAAAGTTTGTCTGCAGTTTACTTGTGTGGCTACAGTGTGTATGGCACACAGCTGTACAGAATAGCACTAATACCCTCCTCTGCTGACATGCTGATACTTATTTCCTGCTAGATAATACACCTAGGCTTCACCTTAAGAAAATTACCTGAGGCTACTGTGTCCTGTATCAATATTTAAAAGGCACAGTGCCGCCCCCATTTTTTTGTAAGGTGGTCAATGCAATATTAACTAAATGGTGATTCAGCCAGGTCTATGTGTATTCCCCTTAAAAGGGATTTTAGAAGAACAACAAGGCCAATACACTTCAATTGAAAACTTTTTTTTTTTTGATCACTGCAGTACAGCTGTACTTTTTATACACTGAAAACAACTTTTGTGTTTATAAACTGTTGTCATTAACTACAGTACTATACTGAATGTATTTACAGCATGTACTGCATTCAGAGTGCGAGGCTGAGTGTGCATATGCTCAGGTTCTGGACGGATGCCAGGACAAATTCGGACAAAGCAGAGTTTCTATTGAAGCTGTGTTTTGGTTTAGTTTGGTTAGTTAGCACACTAAAACTTGAACATGAATGTGGGACACAGCAGATTTAAATAACATGTCAGTCTTCAGGACATTAACCTTGTTATAAACTTATAAACAAAAAATCTGTTTTGTTTACAGAAGCCTACCTTGGGTATGCCGGATTGTGTTGCAGGAAGAAAGGAGTGTTCACACTTTTCCAGATATTTTTCAGAGTTTGTTTTTCCAAATAAAAGAGTAACTGCAAAACAGCTGCAAAATATGTAAATCATTTAATTATTCTTGTGAGGAGGAAAAGACACTTCTGAACATCTTAAACAATACATTTATGTTTTCTGAGCAGGTTATTGAGATCTAGTCAACTGTTTTCACATGATCTGCTTTCATGTTACAGTTCATTCTATAAATATACAACAAAATGTTTGTCATGACAAGAAACAGCTTTAAACAGCAGGCAATAAGAGCCTATTTTAATTAAATTATATCATGAAATCAATTAGAGCAGCGGTTTACAACCTGTGGTCTGTGAGCAAACTTCAGTGTGAATGATCTATTTCAGCTCCATGTTATTATATAGATTTATTCAGCCAGGTTTAATATCTCACACAGAGGTGTGCAATTCACATCGCCTGACGCCCAGGACAGCAAGATTTGTGTGAGGGACAACAAGTTTTACCATTACAAGTACTTTTCTTATTATTGTCACAACATTCTGTTGCAAGAAAAAAAAAAAAAAAAAAAAAAAACACTGACAAGGAACCTGTTTCAGGATAAGGTCCTGAAAACTCTTAACTGCAAGTCTTGCACATACAAATGGAAAAAAATAATGCGTAATTCTAAACCTCAAAGCAAAAATATATATAGAGTACACAAATACACATATCCTTTTAATTGTTTTGCAATGGGGAGGGAGCAAGTAGATTTTTAAGTACCATTTTCTAGCATTTTGTCCTTTGGACAAGAACTTTTTTTCAAAAATTGCACACCCCTGAGACGATATACCAAAAGGAAATTCTATTAAGACTACTTCTGGATGTAATGTTTACTGTCTGTTCTTAGCGCCGTCATATTTAACTAAAATGC
Organism: Acipenser ruthenus; assembly: GCF_902713425.1. Classification (NCBI taxonomy): domain Eukaryota; kingdom Metazoa; phylum Chordata; class Actinopteri; order Acipenseriformes; family Acipenseridae; genus Acipenser; species Acipenser ruthenus. The sequence continues at coordinate 9,245,872 of NC_081192.1, read as the reverse complement.
TATAAATCCTAAAATCGACTGTTGCAGGGGACCAGCACTGGTATTTACATTTACTGGATCCGAGAATGACTCAAGCCCCAGTGCATTATTTGTCAGGAGGTTTTGTCAAACAAAACTCTTAAGCCTGCAAAATCGAGATGCCATTTATCTACAAAGCATTCAGAAAGTGAAAAAAATTAACAAGAGACATAAAACATTTTGTCATGAGCAACTTTCAATGCACAGAATGACAACATTCCTTGATGACCTGGTAGTGAAGATTCAAGCCCAGGAATCTCATGAAGTTAGGTATGTTATATAAATACTTTACTTTCTACATGTACTTATACATATACACATACAAATTCGTTTTAAAATGCTGTTGTGAAAAAATGCGTGGCAAGTGGTCCATGGGAAAAATTCAAACACCAAGGTGGTCCCTACATTGAAAAAGTTTGGGAACCACAAGTGATCGTACAGCAAGACTGACCGCATGATTACTTTGAACGTGTGCGGCTTGATTAATCAATATAGGTTTTATTTCCTTTTATTTCGGCCAATGAAAACACTAATGTTATTACGTAACATAAGTAAAAACGTTATGTATGGAGGGAGGACGGAAGTTCCAATTATAAACAGTGAGCGGACGCCGCTGTTTCGAAAGATGCAACATTTGCAAAAAACTAATATAGGTGTTTTTATTTGCATTAACAGTTGCATTAACAGTTTTAACAGGCCTAACATTAACAGGCCTAACATTTCAAAGTCTGTGCATATTTAGCTTCTTTAGTTATGCCAATGTGACATAAGGATCATTCTGTTTATTGTATTGTGTACAATAAAACAGTTATACAGTTTTCTTTAACATTCTTTGGTGTGGCTTAAGTTTTTCCCAGTATGACAAAAAAAATGGAATTACTTTAGCCACAGAGGCTAACTAAATGAAAGTCTTAGGGAGCATAGGGAATGAGCTGAAAGGTCACTTATTTCACCCAGATCAGGAATCCCAGATGCATGGTCAAACTGCCTGACATTCATTAAATACATCACTAGTTACAAAATGAAGACAACTAATCAATATTCCCAACATACAGTTCCCTTCATTAGTACATTATCACACAACCTACACTGTAAATGTAACTTATATAACAAACATCACTTTTGATTCATGTAAGCACGCTTTATGCAAATTGACAGTGTAAAGACATAAAGACTGTGTCAAAGCTATTCTGTAGAACTACAACAAATTGAAAATAAATATAATAAACCACAGATATGTTCCTTAATCACAGTGCTCCCTCATTATAATGCTGTAGTCTGGAGCCATACAGTGAGTTTTTTCACTTTGTAATGTGTTGAGGTCCCCCAGCCATACAAACAAACATTTAGACAAGGACATAACCTATTATGAATAATGTGACTGACATACTTACCCACCAGCGAAGCACAGGATATAAAATGCTAAATAAAATATTGCAAAAGGTCCAAATGTTATAAGAAAAAGCACAACACCAAGGCCTCCCCATCCCCATATGGAAAGACTGGTCTGAAACAAAACACAACACAGAGAATGTGTCATTAATAAAACTGGAAGCATACAAACCTAAATAAAACACAAAATTAGACATTAGAAATCTAAAACATGATTTATTATTATTAAAACATTCAAGTTAGGACTAGCACATGGGATTGTTGCTACTTTAAAAATAGCACAAGGAAAAAAAATGAAATAGCAGGCCTACTGGATGTGATGAGAAATATATACATTTTACAAACTTTGTTGAGGATTGTTCTCATTTGAGAAACATTGACTTAGACCATGGAAATTGACATTATGAAGTTAGTTCCCACCCCCTATATCAAACAGTGCTAATAGTGTAGTGTTACTTTAGCATATACCCTAGGCCTTTGAATTGGAGAAATAACCTTCTCAGAAAATCACACATTCAGTGCTACAGTATATCTTTGCATGCCAACAGCTCAGGCCCTACTTAGCAACATTCACAAACACCTAAGGCAATCGCAAAACACTTTTGCTAACAGACTTTGCCCACATATGTGATTTAGCAACCATGTTTTAGTGCCCACTCGGCAAGTCAGCGTTAGCACTGGACATGGGCTGAACTTTAAGGGAGTGTCCTCATTTACATACAAATGTAGCAAACCATCGTCAGTGTTAGCATTTGCATTTCAGTTGACATGTGAAAACCAGGTCTAAACTGTGAGCAAATTACATGGTTGACTATAAATACAGATGAACCTACCAGGGAAGCAGGCAATGAAAAGAGTGAGAAAAGAGAGAAATAAAAGAAATATGGAGTGCGCACTGGATTAATGTGATACTCTGTACTGTGATTTTGTAACAATTGTAAGTCTAAGAAATAAATAATAATAATAATAATAATAATAATAATAATAATAATTTCCACGTGGCCAGACAGAGAGGAGGAGGAGACGTCCCCAAATATTCAGGAGTCATCTGTCTTTTCTGAGCCTGTCTGACACACAATGTATGCAGCAGTTTTGCCTCAACTGACAAACAATCACTGACAACTGATTCAGGCTGACCTGGAAGGAGACTTGTGGAGAGCTCACTGTTTGCCTGTAGCACTAAGGTATGCACACCAACACAGAATAGGCACTTCTATGTAAATTGTATTGGAACCTATTCTGTCAACGTGCAAGTAGTGTGTGATCTGTGATGCCAACAACTACATCACAAAAGTGTATGCAAACTATGGTTGCTCCACTCATGACTTGTTTATCCTCGCTAATTTGCAGGTGGCAGCTGCGTTTCAGCGGGATGACAGTCTAAGAGGCTGGTTGACAGGCGACAACGGGTATCCACTAAAGCGGTGGCTAGACATCGCTGATCAACTCCACAATCCCTGTCGAACAGAGGTAGAACTGTACCTTTAAATGTATTCGTACTGTAATTGAGCGAACATTTAGAATCCTCAAAATGTGCTTCCGATGTCTGGATGTCTCTGGGGGAACACAATAGTACACTCCTCAGAAGGTTAGCAGATGCTGCAAGTGCCAGGCAGGTCAGACAAAGCATTATGGGCAGGGGTTCACATAACTGGTACGCAGGTACGCATTCTGACCACTTTTTAAATTTCGTATTCACTTTCCCCCTCCAGGCTGCTAAAAAATGCCTAGCCTTGCTTGTAGGGCTTGGTCATCCTCTTCACTTGGGCTACTGGACATTTTATAAATGTGTAGCCTTGCTTGAAGGGCTTGGTCATCCTCTTCACTTGGGCTACTGGACATTTTAAAAATGTGTAGCCTTGCTTGAAGGGCTTGGTCATCCTCTTCACTTGGGCTACTGGACATTTTAAAAATGTGTAGCCTTGCTTGAAGGGCTTGGTCATCCTCTTCACTTGGGCTACTGGACATTTTAAAAATGTGTAGCCTTGCTTGAAGGGCTTGGTCATCCTCTTCACTTGGGCTACTGGACATTTTAAAAATGTGTAGCCTTGCTTGAAGGGCTTGGTCATCCTCTTCACTTGGGCTACTGGATATTTTAAAAATGTGTAGCCTTGCTTGAAGGGCTTGGTCATCCTCTTCACTTGGGCTACTGGACATTTTAAAAATGTGTAGCCTTGCTTGAAGGGCTTGGTCATCCTCTTCACTTGGGCTACTGGACATTTTAAAAATGTGTAGCCTTGCTTGAAGGGCTTGGTCATCCTCTTCACTTGGGCTACTGGACATTTTAAAAATGTGTAGCCTTGCTTGAAGGGCTTGGTCATCCTCTTCACTTGGGCTACTGGACATTTAAAAAATGTGTAGCCTTGCTTGAAGGGCTTGGTCATCCTCTTCACTTGGGCTACTGGACATTTAAAAAATGTGTAGCCTTGCTTGAAGGGCTTGGTCATCCTCTTCACTTGGGCTACTGGACATTTTAAAAAATGTTGAGCTTTTGTCTTCCTTTTTTTATTATTTCAAAATACCCTCCGTTCGCTATCGCAGACGCACAGGTGCTCTTAAAAGGAATGTTGAATCCTTATTGGTTGTAACCTTACTCCCCCCACCGTGCTTTGATTGGCTTGGTGCATGATTGGCTATTTAGCCCACATGAGACCCGACTTCTAAATCACGTTTTCGTGCGCTATCGGAGCGGTTTGCTAACGATGTCATTTTTACACTAGTGATAGCAGCGGCACACATATTTGCTAAATATGGCCCCTCGAGTATATTTAAGATTCAATGCTCTTTATTTCCAGTTTTTACCACAACAAATTATACCAAGAAATACATGACTTTACAGTACACTTCGTAGAAACATTTACATAAGTAATTAATTAGTTTTAGTGCCATACAAGGCTGTATGTTTAAAATAAATTTGCAGCGATACGAGTTACAGTAGTTTCATAAGCTTTACACAGTCACCAAGGTGTTAACACTTCAGGAAATACTGTAGCTGCAGTATTTTAACTACTGCATATAGACTGAATCTGACAAACAAGTTAATAGTCCACTAGATAACGCCCTGCATATTAACTTGAAGTCTTCTGGCTTAAAAGCTCTAAAAAGACAAGATGATGAGTCACTATCAGCAGCTACGTTGTTACATGACTTTGGACAGTGAACAGCTGGCCACTTACTTTAGGATTAATTAATCCTCATTACCAACTGCGTCAATGGTAAAGCTTATTGTTGTGGCACTACTAACGTCAGAGTACTAAACTCAATTATACAAGTTAACCATGTTGTTTCCCCTATTGAAACTGTTACACCGTCTTAGACTTCTGGTACAATACAGAACCAAAACTAGTGGACCGATTAGTTCATTGGGCTGCTAAAAAGATAGCAAACTGATAAAAACAATAATATAAACAGATCTCTGTGAAAAGTATTGTGTCTAAACTGGAGAAAAAAAGTATACCCATTCAGTAACTGAATATAATTTAATTAAAAATGTGATTTCACAGCCAGTTTGACTATTAGTAGACTACATGTTATTATCATGCACTTCAATAGTACAGTAATGTACTTTTTTGTAGTTAACAGAAATCAAGAATGCAAGTGCAAAACCATTCTGTAATTATGTTAATAAACAATCAAACAATTTAATTTGACTTTAACAAACATTTGAAATTAGTAGACAAATATGGTATACATTATTAATCACAAGTGTTTTGCTTCAGTATCACTAAGAGACAAGTTTACATTGACTTTGCTGACAGCAACATATTTCCTGTGATTGTGAATCCAGGAAACCGAACTGTCGTACTGGCTGGTAAACTCACTAGCTTGGCTAGTCTTCTGGAAGTTGTTATTGTATCAAAATACTATACATATAACAGAAAAAAAAGAGTTGAGAGTTGAGCATTTACAGTAGTACTGTAGACTTATCAAGTAGACCTGGGACCATAACACACTCAAGAAACATACAGTATATTTTATTCCAGAAATGAGAATGATTCCAAAAACAAAAATATAGGCCTATAGTCACTCCATACTCCATTTCCTGTTTTTGTACATGAACTTTAACAGATTTTGATCATGAACAGTCAGCAACTTTTTTCCTCAAATAATTCTGCACTTCATAAATATCTTAAGAAAGTAATGAGTGGTTACTCCCATGGCCTATTTAATAAACTGGTGTTTGCAATTTTATGGCCACTTAAAAAAAAAAAAACACAGCAAAACCTGGGCCTGTAGTATATTTACAGTAACTACATTACAAAGTACATTGGAAGAAGTGGTTTCCAGATCTCCATGGTTCAGCAAGCTATTCATTTTCCTACACAACAAACAGGTTACATTACAGTATAACACATGTTCTATCTTTTCAGGCAATATGAACTTGATCAAGATCAGAAGACAGCAGCCTTGACACTGCAGTTCTCAAATTACCATGCGGAGGGCTCTGTAGATGTGGTTCTGCAGATGAACAATTTAAAAGTGTGACATTCGGACAGTCAACCCTTTGAAGGAGTTAAATGAAAAAATCAGTATTTTCTACATTTTATATACTTTGGGAGATAAAAAAAAAGAAAGAAAAAAGCTATTTTTCCTGTATTCAACTGTTTACTCAAAATATATCTCTGTTTTGAAAAGGCAGAGCTCTAGACTTTAGTGTTTTTAGTGTTTATTCTAAGTCTATTTTATCTATACCACAGATTTATAGAAATTCTGTAATAGCTGTATCAGTACGTTCATGTTTGTCTTGTGATACTCAAGTTCTTTCCATACCAGTGAAAATGACATTTATTAAGCTGTGAAGTGCTAAAATATAACTGTCTAGCACTGGCCATTTATTAAATATAATGTATATCTAAACGGTACCTATTTTATAGCAGGACATGGATTCAGTTTTAAGTGAGTCCTAACAACATTCCTTACTGTATCCTCGTGAAAATAATTGCGACTATAAACCAGTAGGCGTAGACCAGCCACCAACCACAAGATTATAGGCTTTCTTTAATAAGAAAATGTCACCCCATTACTGTGTTTTGGTAAAGAACAGAAACTGATGACATGTCATGATTAAAGCTTAAAGTGTAAATGCTTGGCAACAAAGACCTCTAATGTTAAATTACATTTCAAACACTTGATACAGTAGCTACTGCAGCACAGTACTGGATAGTTTAACACTAAGTATTGTATGTCATATCAGCATTCACCTTGAAATGTAGAAACACAATGTCAAAGCACTGTCACTACTTCTGAAAAGTGGTCTGCTATATACTAAACTAGAAATGTGTTTTTTGTGAACAAAAACCAAGCATTCCCTGTGTCACACATGTCCACCACTCACAGTGCTATCTTGTAGCATAAAGGCCTATAGGCTTGTGATGCAATCTGTTCCCCTAAGGGTTTGCTGTAGGTTATACAGTACCTGATATGTTTAAAGTTTGTGGAAGGTATAAAGAGTATGTGGTAACATTGGTAATAAACAGCAATCCAAAAATGCAACCTTATTGTCATTAACAGTAACTTCACATCAAAATATGTTGTATAAGTGCAACACTTTTTTTTTTTTTAAGTCACAGTAATGCTTCATTAAGCTTATTTTGGCTGGTACATAACAAGACCCATTATACAAGTAAAATTAAACATTGGACAAATGTTTCAAACTACAGTGATTTATAGTGAACAACCAGAGAATTGCATGTATTTTAAAAGAAGATAATTTACAGAATGCAATCATTTGTTGCAGCTCTAACACACATTTGGACAGAATGGAATAAGCTAACTCATAATGTTTTATAGGCAAGTTTGCTGTAGTTATACACTGTCGTCAGAACACTTCTGAGTCACAACGCATATGACTAACTGTACATTTGGAATTCATCAAGGTCATGTTAAACTAAACATTTTAAATACTGATAAGGCCAGAACGCACTGTAGCCAAATACTACTGCCAATTGTATCAACAAAACCATTGTATCCTGTAGGCTAAATATTCCCGACAGTACTGTGCAGTTGTCTGTATTTTGTTTTGCATCAAATATCGGCCTACAGATGGCACAACTCTTCTTTCTTGTTATGTTATGGATTGATTCAACTGAGCACAGACTATTATCATTCTACAGAGGAAATGAAGACAAACAGTATAGTTGTATTTAACATATAACTTTACCAAAGGGATAAATTGTCTAAAGAAAACCCACCCTAATTTATTCATGTCTTAAACTGTACATTTTATAAAAGTTCAAATGCCACATGGTACAGTGCTACGGTATACTGTACTGTTTCAGCTGGAGCAGATGCAGGAATTAAAAAAAAGCCTAACAAAATAATACCATGTTTTAAGGCCTGTGTATTGGTGCACCACAAATTATATAATAACTCAAATAGCTCGCTGTAAAACAGTTAACATTATTATTATTATTATTATTATTATTATTATTATTATTATTATTATTATTATTATTATTAAACACAAAGCAGAGTGAGTTCATTAAAAGATCTGCAATGGAAAATCTGACAAACTATCTGTTTTAATGGGTAAGACATTGTCCAGTGCACACCTATTGCTTCTGCTTTATCAGGTATACTAGTGACTTTATTGAAGTGCAGACACACTAACGCATGTTAAGAGTAACAAATCATTGGTTAGCAAACAGATAAAATGTGATTGATACAAAGCAGACCTATTCTTTTAACTAAAATTGTTGTTGTTGTTCTGTCTACTAAAAACATGTCAACAGAATACTCCACTTTGTGATACAGTAGACCTATGTGGATATTATTTTCCAGTTTTGCATGGTGTTATAAGAGCTACTGCTACTGTATGGGCATGAACTAACTTATCCATCAAACAATATGCTCAAATACCGACTCCTGTCAGATGTTAACACGTCCAACAATTCACAATTAAAATGAAACTTTCACTTTAAAAAAGTGTTTTATGCATTGAGAGTTTTCTACAGAACAGCTGTCAAAACCAGAATATGCAAATCTGAATACTAGGACTGATTTGAATAATGTCAGTATTCCTTGATTTGGAAGGCTGACACCAATACTCAGCAATTCTGTATTTCAGTTATAATTTGTAAACTGTGGGCATGGCTATTCAGGAAGACATGGCTTTAGTTGGTGTCAAACAGTTTCTTTAATCGCCAACATTGAGAAAGATTATCAGCAACAGGTTATAAAGGATTCTAAAGAATGGTGAGTAGACATACAGTAAACAAATGCTGAAAACAGCCTGTTCAAACAGCTAGGCCTGCATTAAGTATCAAAGTGGATTAACATTGATGAAGCACTTTGTGTGAACAAGCTTCTAGCTATATAAGACGGTTTTATACATACAAAGAAAACATAAAATAGAAACAAAACTAGAACACAAATACTTACTCTCTTTAATCTGTGAAACACCATTGGTGATGAATACATAAATGGATGTTCTCCAATTCGCAATCTCTTGAAATAGATGCACTGCTTATATGTTTTTAATTAACACCAAATATGGATTTGCGATTTTTCTCCCCACACGCAAATATTAATTGTTTAGTGCATATTGTGACGAAAAGTTGTACATGCCAGTAAAAAAGCGTGGGCAAAAATATTTAAACAAACGGTCTTATACTGAAAAGATGGGGATGGCAGGCAGGGGGAATGTGAATATTTTACAGCAAGCACTTTTTTATATCAATAAAATAATGCGATGTGATATCAGTCTAATCAACTTATTCTCACGTGACACTTTCCTTTAGTTAAATGTCACGAAATAAATGAGCGTGTACTAGTCTTCAAATTAAAACCTTTGTTAAAGTACGAAACGTGATATTCATGTGGATATTCCAGGACACAAAACCAAACTTAACCTTTGTGTATTTAACCTATCAAACAAAGACGTATGCGTGTGTTTGAATCTAATGTCACATGGCATTAATAATGCCATAAAACGGCAACACCAACATTAAATAAATATTTACATTTAAAAAAATGATAAAAAATAAGGTAATAGCGTCTATCACTTAGGCTATAATAAAATAAACATACAAATTACAATAACCTGGACTAGGCTTATAAGAGTTATTGACTGGCGAAAGGAAACATTTTAACTTTAAATCTGATGGTAAATACAGACAATACATTAAAATGACCTTAACACTCCAACGAATACAGTACGCCAGATCAGAAAAGCCTCTGATTAGTTACAAACGTTATAACTTCATTCAGACTACAAGGGTATCGTTTTCAATATTTCCACCCTATTTCTTTTAGTTCATAGATCACAAATCTTAGGTGCCGCTTCTGGTCCTGTGCCTATTCCACACTCGTCTCTCATGATTCTGCAACAGTTCAATATTTTTCACGCCTCTTATTGGCAATCCAATTCAAAACGTACTGTTAGCCATAAATATATAATCCTGCTATTTTAATTGCACAATCTCCTTAACGCGGCAGCCAAATGCTTAAAACTGGCTAGCCCTGTCTAGTGCTGCAGCCACTCCGAGTCCTAGGCATACACCCTGTGTTTACTTACACACTGTCTTGATGTATGGACACTACCGCCGAACAAAAACAAACTCTCAGGCCTCACTTAATCAAGACAGTCCTTACCTCTGCTAACATTATTAAAACCGTGGAGCCTGCAGACGTTCACCCTAACCCCGCCACATTGTAGTAAAACAAACGGTATGTTCAAGATGATACTTTGTAGTTAAAAGCCGATTTATTTCCAGCCTCTGCACTCTACCCGGAAAGCTGCCATATTGGAAGGTTTACGTCCAGGCTCGACGCTCTCTTATGATTGGCTGGCTCTGTAAGTGCGTCAGTAGTCCCGTGACTGCTGACCGAGCGTCTTGCTGCTTATCAATTTTTGTAGATAATTTTGACAGCAGGCGTAGCAGTAAGATATCTGTCAACAAGGTGCTCGCCCTTTTTTTTTAATTGTAACAGAAGTTTTAATAGAAAATTTTAGTGTGATTTACTACATAAACCTGCTTCCAGGCGGTAGGACTAGAAAGACTTGCGTTCTTAGGTTGTATCTATGCACATTACACCATATCTGAATGCATCAATTCCTTAGTGAATTTATCTATTTATGTATTGCTGTCAGATGACATGCAAGATAATACTGGTAAGAGGTCCGTCAAAATTAAAGAATGGATTGGTACTAAATCTAATTAAGAAAATTATAAAATTAATTTTGACCTGCGTAACGTTGATGAATAAACATATGATTGTCCAGTCAAAAAGATACCTTTCTTGAATTTGTTTCCTATCTAAATTCATCCTGCAAAAGGTTAAAAGTTAATGGAAGCAATCCTTTTTTGCGCAATAACAAACCCTTTAAGTGCCCGTACATAAAGGTACACTAATTACAAAACATGTGACGATGAATACTTCTTGCTTCCTTACAGTACTGTAGTTCTGGAGATGTTACATTGTTTCTCAGCATAGACAGGATTGCATTTCCAACATTCTGAGCACATTTTCACATATTTTTATTTATAGTAGCCTAAAAAAAACACTAAATACACATGTTATTGATTTATCAGTTTATTTAAAAAAAAAAACTGGATTACGTATGTTACCCCCGTTCCCTGAAAGAGAAGACGACCACCGACCAATACTTTTGGGATATGCCTGCCACAGGTCAGGTATTTACTAAGCATTTTATGTCAGAGATGCCGATAGGCCCCTCCGAGGAGTGACATCCTCTGTCCTGCCTCCCGAGGGAACAAACAGTCACTCCACGGAGCTCACTTCCTCTTTTGCATTGAACTCATGGAAGTGACCGATGTGACCTTGCAAGGTTTGGCGGTCGTCTTCTCTTTCAGGGAACTAGGGTTACACCCATAACCTAACATTCCCTTTCAATTCAAAGATGACCACCAACTAATACTTTTGGGAAAAGTATACCAAAGCCGTTGCGAGGGAGTGTGAGCGGAGACAGCAGACGAGGGATGTCTCGCTACTGCAAAACTAGTGTTTGTGGTGCGAGCGTGCAACCTCAAGGACTCTTGTGCCTAAAGAAGGTATAGAGGGATCTACCACATTAAGTCGGTAGAACCTGGTGAAAGTATGCAGAGTAGCCCAGCTAGCAGCAGTGCATATGTCAGTCAATGAGGCTCCTCTAAAGAGGGCCCATGACGTAGCCACTCCTTAGGTAGACTGTGTGGCCACCCCCCCAGGTGGGGGTAGGCCGGCATTAGTATACACAGTTAAAACTGTGTCCACAAAGCCGCTGCTCTGAGAGGGCTTGTCCCAGGGTCCTTACACTATAACAGACAAAGAGCTGGTCTGACTGACGCAGAGCTCTCGTTCTGCTAACATAGCTTCTCAATGCCTGAACCGGGCAGAGGGAGTTTAGTCTCCGATCCTCCTCTGAAGATTCAAGTGGAAAGCTGTAACCACCTTAGGGAGGAAAGCAGGATTCGTTCGTAACGACACCCTGTTTCCATCGTTCCAACCACGGATACAGGAGCTGTGCACCGACACAGCCTGTAGCTCACTGACCTGCTTAGCGGAGGTGATGGCTAACAAAAAGGCTGTCTTCATAGAGAGATTCTTCAACTCTATTGAATGCATAGGCTCAAACATGGCCTTAGTGAGAGCCTCCAAAACAACATCTAGACTCCATTTGAGGATGGTGTCCTTTTTAGGAAGGTGTAACCACCGAGCACCCTTGAGAAAACGAAAACGGGTCACCAGGACATGAGCGCCTGGGAACACTGAGTCTACGGGGAAATGGCACGCAGATATGGCTGCCAAGTACACTTTCAGCATAGAGGGGGATTTACCCGGCCTTGCAGGAATTGACCATTATAGGGCAAGAGATAAGGTCATGACCCTTGGTCAGACACCAGTCTTGAAAGTACCTTCATTTGTAAGCGTACAATGACCTTGTGGAAGTGGCCCTAACGTTCTGCAGTGTACTAACGACTGTGTCTAAGAGCTCTAGGGCAGACAGACGGTCCAGTTCAGGGGCCAGACCCATAGCTGGAGTCTGGCTCGTTCTGAGTGCCAGAGAGTGCCTTTCACCTGTCTGAGGAGATCCAAGCGGGATCTCCCATGGCTGGCCTTGCAGTAGCTGGCAAAGGTTCTCTAAGAAGGCCGGGAGCAACGGTATCGGCGGGAATGCATACAAGAGAGTCCTGGGCCACTCGTGGGCTAGGGCGTCGATGCCTAGTGGACTGCCACAGCAGTGGAGGGAGAACCATAGGGGGCAGTGCTTCATCTCTGCCATGGCAGAGATCAACCCCGGCCTTCCTAAAATGATCCCATATGCTCTCTACCACCTGAGGGTGGAGTCACCATTCTGACAGATGAGGACCCTCCCTCGAAAGGAGGTCCGCCGCCCAAAGATGTGAAAATACGAGTCCTTTAAGTCCACTGTGGGAAACCAGTCGCCTGGCCGGACAGTGAAGAATGTGATGGTGTGTAATCATTTGGAGCCTCCTCTCCCTCAAGAACCCATTGAGGTGTATCAGGTCTAGAATGGGGCGGAAGCCGGCGTCCTTCTTCGGCACCAAAAACTCGAGTAGAACCCCTCCTCTTGGGAGTTGGGTTCTACCAGGCGGATGGCTTGCTTGAGAAGTACTTCTTGTTTGAAGGCTGAGACCTAGAGAGGGTTGCTCACGGATGGAATCGTGATCCCTCGAAAGGGAGGAGGACCTGCGCGGAATTGAAACGCGTAACCGGTATGTACGGTGGCAAGCACCCAGTTGTCTGAGGTGCAAGTGCGCCAATACTGAAGCTGGTGTTGTGACAAGGATTGGGTCTGAGGCCACAAGCCTTCAGGGGCCCTGCTGGGGCTGTTGAGGCTGGGGTGAGGCCTCTGGGAGTGCTGTTGCATCAGAATCCCCTGCCCGGTGCCCTCCCGTTACCAGGGTGGGCCCGGCTATTAGCTGTCGCAGAAGCCTGAAGGCAGTGCCTCAGGTCATCATGCGGAGCAGTAGGAATCGGGACTGTCCAAGTCACCGTGTGTGCCACGGGAGGGTACCAGCATCTTGCTATCTCCCAAACCGGAGCACGGGAAGGGAGCATTGAGGCTATCTGCCGAGACGCCTCACGTTCTCGGTGGGAGTGCTGTAATATCTCCTACACATGAAGGTATGGTCGGGGGATATTGGCGCATCAAGTAACGCTGACTTGTCCTCGTCCGGGACCCTCGCTTGGGACAGCCAAAGCTGCCTGCGAGCTACCACGAAGCTTACCAGGCTCCGGTCGAGGGCCTTGGAAGCCTGAGATCTGAAGCAGTGTGCTTGAGACTAGGCGCTGCTCCGAACTGGTTCCGGGAGGGGCGCTGACTGCAGTATGCTGTCTAGATATGCCATCAAGAAGCCTACAATGTTGGCCAGGCGGTGACTTGCGCTTCCACCGCATATTCCTTTTTCAGATGGGTCTCTGTTACCCTGCATTAACTGTTATGGGCATGTAGGATCTTTGGGTAAACCCCCTACTGGAGGGGCTGGCACCAGGGTGATGGTCAAGTCCACTGGTGGAAATTCCACCAAGCCCAGTGCCCCTGCCAAGCCAGCGGGGTTTCCCGTTTTTGTACACTTTGCACTGAGGCTGGGTGGCTCCAAGTGGACCGTACTTCCTGGGGGCAGGGAATAGGAGGCTGAATATTAAACACAGATCACCTCTGTCCAAGGTACCTACAGGAACTTGAGGCATGCTCCATCAGCACTGGGATCGAGTTTGAGGTAGGGGAAAACCCAACGTCAGAGATCTCTGAGCTTGGGCCCATCTCATCCTCGTCAGCCATGCCGACATCCGGCTCTGTAACATCCGGGGTGACCACCAGTGAATGCGGGGTCAGCTCCGGGGCAGGTGTTATTGGCAGGGCCAGGACCGGAGAAGGGTCTTGAGCCTGCTGCTTGGCCAAATATTCAAGGACTTGGGCCATTTGGGTGACCTCATTACTGTGAGGGAAATGGTGAATGAAAGTGCTTGCTTGCGCTGTTTTAATAATACACAAAAAATAAAAACAGTGGAAAAAAACAGCACATGGCACTTTGAGCCAAAATAAATAGACAAACAAAACGGACTAACACTAAACAAACAGTGGACGAACAAATAAGTATCATGCTGGTTTAAAAGCCAGCACGCTTAGCAATTGTTATTTATACTTTTATTAATTCTCACAAACACACAACCCTGAGTGAGTGAATTGTGCAACTATTTATACAGCTGTGCTGGGATTCAATTACTAATTAATTATTCACTTGAATCCCAGCACGTGAACTAATTTGTCCACTCCCCGTGCTCACATATTAATGCACATTTTATCTGCACGTAAAGTGATTGCACAATTACTGTACCTAAATACAACTATATATTTTAAATCACTTGTGCTACACAGACCCATTTATATCCCGTGCACCACTATATCCACATATAACTGACAACATAAAACACACCACATACAACATAAAACACAAAATACACATAGGTGCGGGGCACACTTAGCACTCCGTGCAGGAGTCTCAGAGCGGATGCGAGACCAAGGCACCTGAGCCTAAGTGCATGGAATGATCAGGGATAGATTGAGGAGGGGGGAGGGAGGAGCTCCCAGCACCCTGGACAGCTCAGCTGTGCTAGCAGGAGACGTAGCGCCCGTAAACTAATCAAGCACCCTGCGTAGTACCCGAGGCTGGAATGCTACACAAATAGAGCAGAATGTCTCATCTCCAAGGGCAGAGGAGGCATGCTGCATGCCCAGGCACCATACACAGAGGAGGTGCTTGTCCTCTGAGGGGAGCTTCGCCTTGCAGGATGTGCAAGCATTGAAATGTAGCCATGCTTGATGTCTCTACCTGCTTTGAAAACACCGGAGGCGTGAAGCAGGTGATATCGACGTGCTGGGGCGCCGAAGCACCGAGCCACAGAGCGTCTAAGCGCTGAGGGGACCGAAGCACCGAGGCTCTGAGGCAACGAGGGCGTCAAATCACCGAAGACGGCTAATACCAAGGACACATGCACCAAGGGCACCAGGGGGTGCCGAACCACTGAGGGCACCGAGGCACGGAGCGTCTAAGCACCAAGGATGCCAAAGCACCGAGGCTGTGATGCACGGGGGGCACGGAATCACCGAGGGCACCAGAGGAGTCGAAGCACTGAGGGCACCGAGTGTTTAAGCACCGAATCACCGTGGACGTGTGCACCGAGGCACAGAGGCTGTGATGTGCCGAAGGCACCGAAGCACAGAGGGTGATGAGCACTAAGGCGCATGCACTGAGGGCACCACAGGCACCAAAGCACAGAGGGCGCCAAGGCGCGGAACATCTAAGCACCAAGGCTCCAAGGCTCTGAGGCACTGAACCACCGAGGGCAGTGAGCACCGAGGGTACTTATGTTCTTACGTACCAGGTCACCGAAGCACCAAGGCACAGGGTGTCAAAGCATCGAGGGCGCCAAAGCACCGAGGACGTTCCACAGTGTTGACTATTTCCACCAGGTGGTTCTGTTATCTCAATATGGTTAAACCACTACAGTAGGTTGGGTTGAGGGGGACTAAGCCAGAAACAGAATCCAGTCACAAACACGCATTGCAAGTGAGTGGAAACCCAGACTTATTGGTCACGTATTTCTGGTGATCCCAAGGCAGGTTACAAATAGCTGCCCCAGCATTTCTATGATAAATTCTCTAGCTAAAGCAAGCAGGAGGCCTATATTCACAGTTGACCTTTGAGACGCCAGGAACCAACAAAATATAAAAAGTTAATACCATGCAAAATCAAGCTGTGCAGCAAAATTGCTATGCATATTCTTTACGCATTCAACTTAAATATCATACGTAATTCATATTTTTCAATGCATAAAACATTGTTCGCAGCTTATCTGGAGCACTGCTTAAAGATAATAGTATAGGTTAACATTGACATTCACTGCTGCAATGCAGTTTATTTTTCTTGTTTGCAATATGCCATTTTCTCAGTTTTCAGTTGTGATTCACAATTCAAAACTGATTTTTAAAAAGGGGTCCCTGTGACAGGCTAGCTCTAGTGATGACATCAGGCCAGAAAGAACCACACGGACAGACAGTAGTGGCGAGTGAAACTGAGACGCTGTTGCGCTCAGTTTTTTAATAACACACAAAAAATAAAAAGGTTGAACAAAACAGAAAACAGGACACGGCACTTGAGGCCAAAATAAACAGACAAACAAAACAAATAGACACTAACAAACAGGGTGGACGAACAGACACAAACAAGTACCGCGCTGGTGCTTCCAGCGCGCAATAGCAATTATTTTCTATAAATATCTCCTTCTCTCTCACCTGTTCTCCACTCACGAACACACAACCCTGAGTAAAACGTGCATCTATATATACTGGTGTGCCGGGATTCAATTACTAATTCATTATTCACTTGAATCCCAGCACGTGAACTAATTCTGTGCAACCCAGTGCTCACATATTATTAAATACTTTAAATGCACATGTAAGTGAAAGTGCAATCCCTGTGCCTAAATACAATTATACATTTTCAACACTCGTGCTCATTACCCACATTCTATCCCGTGTACCAACTACAATACACCAACATTAACACACGCAACATACAACATAAAACACAAAAATACACACAGGGGCGGGGCACATTGCCACAGTCCCCCAAACAAAACAGTCTGAGAACACCTGGTATAGGATACAATTTCTGCTGAGAAGCGTCAGTTAATGTAACATTTCATTAGGGCAGAAACTGAGAAATAATAAGATGAAAATAGCACATTAATATACATTAGAATGTTTTGCAGTTTAAAAATACAAAAATTGTTTTATTATATCGTAACACAATATAATAAGTGTTGTATGTGTATTATCATTTAAATATGTGGTTCTATAAATATTGTGCTGTGAAAAAATAGAAATGCCACATTAAAAAGAAATGATGTAATTTGGCATTGTGTTTTAGTAATAGTATATTCTACAGTGTCCACATAGCTCCCTAGACAGAGTAATCCATTAATGCATGACAAACAACAACTTACATTAACATTCATCTCCCACTGTATGTGCAAAACCTTTTTGCTGAAGATTAGTAAATAAAGCTGATGCTTTCTGCCAAGCACCATTAAAACTAATGGAAGGGTGTAATGCAATTCTTCAGAGGAAATATTCCACCAAGTATCATTCAACTGAGCCACAGTTTCAGTAAAACAAGATGGCACAGAGTGTACTAACTGGAAATGTATTCTCTCTGTCCAGCTAAGAAAGCTATTAGTTCCAGAAAACCATGGAGGAGAGAGTGCTCAACAGTGTTATACCCAGGTACCTTCAGGTGAACGTTTAAAAATGAAGAAAATGTAAGTACACAATTAGGGGAGCTATGGCCAAAGTAGATCACAAAGAGTAGAGAAATGTTGCCACTACTACGTGAGTTCTGGGTAAATCAAGCAGTCAGGAGAACGCTAATCCCAGTGGTGCTTGGGCTCCGATCTTGACTACCCACATGGAACTTCAGATGGGCTTAATTCAACTTGTTGAGATTCAGTGATCCCTACTGGTCAGACGCTCCATGAGGTCAAGCTGACATTTCCCTTAATTGACCCTTTCCCCCAGTGTTCAGTCGTCCTGATTTGTCTTGGGCTATGCAGTGAATTGGGAATTAAACAACTGTCTGGAAAAAATACATAATTACCCTCCATCACA
Source organism: Acipenser ruthenus (assembly GCF_902713425.1). Lineage (NCBI taxonomy): Eukaryota > Metazoa > Chordata > Actinopteri > Acipenseriformes > Acipenseridae > Acipenser > Acipenser ruthenus. Next base: position 9,227,826 of record NC_081192.1, on the reverse strand, counting down.
TCTATTACAGTATGTAGGCCAGTATATATTAAAGTATATAGGCCAGCAAAAGCAGTACTTCTGTAATGTTTTGCTTAGGTTAAGACAAATATTTTTTTGAATGAGCTTTACACCACCAACATAAAAATGTTTAACATTTTAGATTTTCTTCCATTTTATAGTGTTGAGTTTCTGTCTTAAAATAGATCAGTCTCTCGTGGATCATTGAAGTCAGTGTATCACACTGTTGGTGAATAAATCATTTATATCTTCAGTCCCTACTTTGATTTTATTTTTTGGTTTTGTAAACAGTATTGTTCCATTAGAAAAAGAAACTAGACAAACAATTGACATCCATACACATTCATCTCTAAGAGCTTATTAATAGAAACTTTAGAGTGCTGTACCTGTTTCCAACAACGCAAACATCCAGTCAAGTCCCAAACAAGGCAAAGCTGATGATACAGATAATCCCACAGTCTGACAGATCTGCTAAGGACTGCACTTGCAAGATTTTCCATAGTGAAAAGGAGTCCTGCTCTGCCATAGAAATTTTAATTGGCTATAGACATCCAGTGTTTATACTTTTCCACCTTTATGACAAATGCCTCTTTATTTTAATGAGCTACTTAGAGAATAAGACGCTTTGTGTTTTCTTCTATGGCAAGGAGCCCGATAGAAAAAGATACTAGTTTTTCCAGGCCACAACTCCCTTACATTGCTTTGTATCTAGTGCATGACTGTGCACTTTGCCCATAGACGCTGGGGAGTTACTTTAAATTGTTCGAAGTTTACATATTAACAAGTTTTATTAGAAAAGCTATTTTAATGCAGCCCATATATACTTTTGTTTTTAGTACAACCATTTTTTTTTAAATTTGTTTTATTTTCTGAGTTGTTATTGTCACCTACTGGTATTTATTACTTTTCTTTTTTTTTTTTTTTGCTCCTGTAAGTAATCTGCAGGGAACTGTCAAATTTAGGAAACTTCTTAATTTAAGAACTCCATTCCATCTTGCTGTAGTTAGCTCTTGATATGATTCTATAAAATTATTGGTGTGTGTGTGTGTGTGTAAAACGCCCCAGACATTGGAGTCAGTTATGCATTAAGCAGTGCAGGTAATCAATTTTATTAAAGAATAGCCACTTAATACACGTTTTTTCGGTTATGTGCCAGTAAATGGGATCTGACCATCAGCACCTACTATTTCACACCAAAGCAAGGTGGTTATGACGTGGGAGCTGCATGAGGAGGCTAAAATCTTAATTGATGCAAAGTCTGATCTAGTGTGTGTGTGTGAGCGTGTGTGAGCATGTGTGTGTGTGCGTGTGTGTGTGGTGTAATTTATTTATTTTTTATCAGTTATTTTACAGTGAGGAACCACAAGATTTTTTATTCATGTTGTTTTGTCAGGCAAATCTAACAAAGTGCCTGTTTGTTTATTTACTAGAGTTACAATGCTTTTTAAGCAAGTTCCACACGAAACCTTATCCTTACTCCAACTTTGAGATGGAAAAGCTACAGCGAGGGCAGGTACGATCAAGTATCAGATAACTACAGTAGATATCAATTCTAGAAGTGTGATCAGTTGCATTGACTGGTGTAGTAAACAGTACATACACATTTGAAGTTAGAGGTTTGATATTAAAGGGATACTCGGCATATCACTTAAAAAAAACAAAACAAATTTAAAAAAAAAACATTCTACACAGAAATTCAAGCTGTCTGCAGCCATCAATCTGATCTCATTAGATTTCAGATATGCTAAGGTTTGACGTGGCTAGTACACGGTACCCTCTTACAAAAGAGGGTGCTGTCAAAGCTTTGTGTTGGTGGTTCAGTAGGGGGCACTCTTGCTTGTGAGCCAGATCTAAATATATGCCTCAGCATGGGCACTGTAAACAGAAAAGCAGAGTGAGGTTCTATTAGTGCACTGATGAAAGCTGGAATTACGGCATGGTACCATTGCTCGCTGCAACTTGCACTGCAGTTAGATTTTAATGTAGATAATTTGTTATGCAGCCTGGCTCTCATAAAAATTAAACATGATAAAACTGGTTTTCCCCATGCTCGATGCTTTTAATGTGCTTTAAAGAGAAGCCAAGGATATGAAAACAGAGAATGCATCTGTCTTGCCAAGCTAAGAACATTCACATAAGAGTTGAAATAAATATTGATCCTGTTTGAAGTCTGAAGTTAGAAATGTCTTTCAGTTGTTATTATTTAAACAATCTGTGCTTTTTAATTTAGTGCCTGGTTAATATTCTGTGATTTAGTAGAATTTTTCCTCTATTCTACATGTTTCAGTTGCAGTTGGAATATTTTCACTTGCTATAATAATAGCTGCTGGTTTTACATAACAAACTCCAGTTTGCTGTTTTAATAGTGATATGATTAGTCAGAGAACAATAATAATTGGATCAATAGAAGTATTCTTTGGATGTCTGGTCTGAGAGAAATAACACTGCTGTACTTCAAATATGCTCAATCATCTGCATACCTGGATTCTGATCCTGTCGGGCTTTGGTTGCTAAGTAAAGGGCAAGGGTTTATAAGATTGGATTTGCCTGCAAATGAAATATTTACTATGGAAATTGTTTAATCTTTTATGGAACTGCCATAGAGTATATTTGCAGGATGAACTTGGCGATTGCCACATTCATATTTTTTGTCCATGTGTATCAAATTCTACTTTGCATCCATTTTTTTAAATCTGAGAGCCATCTTTGAACAACACTTCAGTCCCAGTATGTTTTTACCATTATGCAATGTGATAAATACTAAAAGATGTTTAAAGATGCTATTCACATTAAAAAAAAAAAAAAAACTTGATGCAAAGTTGGAAAAGTGACCTATACATGGGAAAAAAATAGGCAAGTGGGGGTAGGTGGGCTTATACCTGTCAGATATAAAACAAAATTATTATTATTTATTTCTTAGCAGACGTCCTTATCCAGGGCAACTTACAAGATATTACATTATTTTTACATACAATTACCCATTTATACAGTTGGGTTTTTACTGGAGCAATCTAGGTAAAGTACCTTGCTTAAGGGTACAGCAGCAGTGTCCCCACCGGGGATTGAACCCACAACTTTCTAGTCAGGAGTCCAGAGCTCTAACCACTACTCCACACTCCACAATACTGACAATCACTCAAAAGTACACTACTACAATATTTCCTTCTCTCACATTCATTTGGTAGTGGATGTCTATGCTAACCATTAGTTTGTAGGTAGAGTGAACTGTAATGTGGTGGGCATCCAGTAGGTGGTGTATACTATAGGTATCCCTTACTCCACTCTGTTGTAGTGCAATACATTTGTTGTACAAGTTTAATAATTTAAGTAAAACCCCTTTTTTTTTTTTTTTCAGAATGTGACTCCTGTTGTTCTTGAATTAACATCCAGTGTAGGGTGCTTTGAACTTGGCTTTTAAACAAATCAGTATGTGCTTCATGCTTGTTAATAATAATGACTGACAGGTATTTTATATATTTTAATGGCTTTTGTACCTGTAATCTAATAATGTGATTCGCATTTTAATATACAGACAGGAGGAGCTTTTAGTGTTTCATTATTACCTAAACCACACTGCATTTTGCTGTAAAATGCATAGATATAATCCACATTATCTGGAAAATTATGCATAAATAGTCCTGTCACTATGTTATAAAAAACACTCTGCTTAGTCTTTTTATTTTTTAAACACTAGTGCAAAAAAAAAAAAAAAAAAAAAAAAAAAATGGGTCAGCCATACTGATTTTATACAATTCTGTGGGAAGTTCAGCAAAATAAAATTGGATACATCACTGTTGTGGATAAAATAATCATTTCATGATTCTTAACACAGTCTCAAAGATAGAAGTATCTGGATATGTTTTTTAGCTTCACCTGCTGTGTGGCAATGTCCTTCAATGTAACTTCCTGATTAGTGGATGAGGTTGTGATGTTTTTAATGTTATTGAGACATAAGGAATGTGGGACTCATTTTTAGAAATGTCGTTCATTTCCGCTTTGTATTACAAATACAGTAGTTTCCAGTTAATTCTGTATTTATACTGTAATAAGAACCTGCATGTTTTTGAATGGGCATGTTATTACATTACATCCAGTAAATTACTGAGATTGAAGGGACTGAATGTTCTGTATATAAACCATCATACCCTGTTTACACTAGCCACTTTTAAGCCAGCTTTAAGACAGCCGTTCTAGGTCTTGCCTAGATCAAGCCATACTAAAGTGGTGTGCTTCAGAGGGGGGCTCTGCAACAGATTTGGTCTGTTTTTTGCTCTACTGTGAAAGCATCAGTCCCTGAGCCGGCTCACGTTTGCCACGTAAGTTCGTGGGCAACGCCCCCATTGTCAGCATTAAACAAGCACAGACAACAGCAACAGGAAGTTTGGATTGTTTTGTTAACAAAAAAATATCTGACAGAATGCTGAGAGAGACAAAGACAGAGGATTCCAAAATACAAACACTTTTATATTTGTGTTTTAATGTGAAAAGACAACTAAATGTGCATAATTTCTTGGGATAAATGTGAAACGTAACTTTATTGTCAGTGTGGAAGGGTGGTGGGTAATTCACTGACACAGGACACAGAGAGATGAGTCTGAAAACACCGCACAGGTGCCCAGTTTTATTAGAAGCTGATTTTTGGTTCAACCCGCAGAGGGCGCTGTTGTCTGTGGCTTGCCGTACCAGCTATGGTAGCGACAGAGCCACAACTATACCAGAGCGGTACAGGGTACAGAGGTTAAAACAAAACAAAACACTAATCAAAAGGCGAAAGGAACAGGGAAAACAAAACACAGTAAACAAACTACAAAATAAAGAGTGCTGCGCTCGGCAGCTTCACCCCGACCGTCGCTACCCGCACGGTCCGGGTCTCCGTCCTACTCTAGCAGCTCCCTCAGCCTGCTATACACTTTATCGGGGTCTGCCCAAGAGTTCTCCCCGCTACCGCTAGTTCTTTGGTTTCTGTCTTTTATTATATCTTTATCTTGCTGGGATTTTTCCTCCCGGCGAATTGTCCTCCAGCGCTTCCGCACGCCGGTTACATCTCCGTGGGCAGACCTGAGGGAACAGCAGAATAAAACTTATAGGGTCAGCAATTCTCCCAAGACCCGCCTCCCAGCCACTCGGAGAGAAGGAAAGTTCGCACACCCACTCTCCCCCCTCTCCGTGTCACCGCCATGCCTGACAGGCGGATATTGACGAGCTGCTGCCCTCTCCCTGCAGCACTATGAACACGCCAGACGAGTCAGCACAGATCTCCCCTGTTACATATCCTCCCCCTTAGAATGGCACCACCGGTCCATTCGAAAATCCTACACCCCCATGCCTTCCCGAGAGAAAAAATCTGCGTTTTGATGCAGCTTTCCTGCTCGGTGGACAACCCTGAAGGCATAGGGCTGCAGGGCCAAGTACCACCGCGTGATTCTGGCGTTGTTATCCTTCATCCGGTGAAGCCATGCCAAGGGGGCATGATCTGTAACCAGGGTGAAGTGTCGCCCCAGGAGGTAGTACCGGAGTGACTCGACTGCCCATTTTACCGCGAGACACTCCTTCTCGATGGTACTATAGTTCTTTTCGCGGGGAAGGAGCTTCCTGCTGATATACAGGACCGGGTGCTCGCTTCCCCGCACCTCCTGGGACAACACTGCCCCGAGACCTGTCTCTGACGCATCCGTCTGCAGGGTAAACCTCTTACCGAAATCCGGGCTGCATAGCACTGGCTTGCTACACAACCTCCGCTTCAAAGCGAGAAAGGCCCTCTGGCACAGCTCCGTCCACTGAACCGTATTTGGGGCAGCCTTCCGGATGAGGTCTGTCAAGGGAGCAGCAAGCGTGGCAAAGCTCGGAATGAACTTCCTGTAATAGCCCGCTAGTCCCAAGAAAGAGCGCACCTGGGTTTTGGTTGTAGGGACCGGCCAGTCAGCCAAGGCTTTCACCTTAGCAATCAGCGGTCTGATCTGGCCACCCCCTACTCGATACCCCAAATACTCCGACTCACTCTTCCCAATGGCACATTTCTTTGGGTTAGCAGTGAGCCCAGCCTCCCGCAAGGATTGCAATACTGCCGCTACCTTACACAGATGACTCGGCCAATCCTCACTGTGGATAACCACGTCATCTATGTAAGCAGCGGCGTACTGCTGATGGGGCCGCAAAATGCGATCCATCATCCGCTGGAAAGTGGCTGGTGCTCCGTGCAACCCAAAGGGCATGGTCCTAAATTGGTATAACCCGAAGGGAGTCGAAAACGCCGTCCTCTCTCTGGATTCCGGGGTCAGGGGTATCTGCCAGTACCCCTTCGTTAAATCCAGTGTCGTCATAAAATGAGCCGTGCCTAGACGCTCCAGCAATTCATCTACCCGGGGCATGGGATAAGCGTCAAACTTCGATTTTTCATTAACTCGCCTGAAGTCAATGCAAAATCGAGTTGACCCGTCCGGCTTATCCACTAAAACAATTGGACTATTCCAGTCACTTTGGGACTCTTCTATTACCCCCAGTCTCAGCATTTCATCAATCTCTGTTTTTATTACCTGTCTTTTACGTTCAGGTACACGGTATGGCCTCTGGCGAACTAGCGCCCCCGGCTCAACTTCAATGTGATGATGGGCTACCCGAGTCTGCCCCGGGACGGGAGAAAACACATCAGGAAATTCCGTCACCAGCGCCCGAGCCTGACATTTCTGTGTAGGTGTCAGATTCTCTGCAATCTGTACCGACCCTGTTTTCGCCAACACAGAAAGATCAGGTCCCAGGTCGGTGACGTCATCTGCCTGCGCCACTACCAATGCCTCCGGTTGCAGCCAGGGCTTCAGGAGGTTAACATGATAAATGTGTTTCTCTCTCCGTCGCTCCGTCTGGCAGATCTCATAATCCACCGCCCCAACCCGGCGTGTAACCTCAAAGGGTCCTTGCCACTTAGCCAGGAGTTTTGACTCAGAACTGGGTAATAATAGAAGCACTTTATCCCCCGGCTGAAATGTGCGCAACCGGGCTCCTCTATTGTATTGGGTCCCCTGTCTGTGTTGTGCCTGCTGCAAATTATCCTGCGCCCATTTCCCAACAGATTCCAGACGTTTGCGCAGGTCCAACACATACCGGACTGCATTAGTCGAATTATCCTGCTGTTCCTCCCACATCTCTCTGACCAGATCGAGCACACCCCGGGGTCTTCGCCCATACAGCAGCTCGAATGGCGAAAATCCCGTGGAAGCCTGGGGTACCTCTCTGATCGCAAAGAGAAGGGGAGGAATCAGCTGGTCCCAGTAGCGCACATCACTGCTAATAAATCTGCGCAACATGCTCTTAAGGGTCTTATTAAAGCGCTCCACAAGACCATCGGTCTGAGGATGAAACACCGAGGTCCTAATGGTCTTAATCCCCAAAAGCTTACATGTTCCGCGGATTAGCCGGGACATAAAGTTGGTGCCTTGGTCGGTCAGTATCTCCCTGGGGATCCCCACCCGGGAGAAAACCTTCACAAGCTCGTTGGCAACAGACTTAGCGGACATAGATCGGAGGGGAATGGCCTCTGGATAACGCGTCGCGTAATCCAAAATGACCAATAGGTGTGTGTATCCCGTCGCACTCCTTTCCAATGGCACGACTATGTCCATCCCAATACGCTCAAACGGAGCTTCCACTAGGGGCAACGGCACCAGTGGTGCTCGTGGGACGGCTCTAGGGCTAGCTTTCTGACACTCCCCACACTGTTCACAAAACCGTCTAACGTCACCATCCAGCCCCAGCCAATAGAACCGTGTCACAAGCCTCGCTTTGGTTTTGTCCCTACCTAAGTGACCAGACAGGGGAATAGCGTGAGCAAGCTGCAACAAATCCTCCTTAAAGGGTTGAGGAATGAGCAACTGATGATGCACCTCCCCCGTCTGGGGTAATTTGTCAACACGGTACAGCAGGTCTCGATTAATTTCAAAGTGAGGGTACGTGGCGGCGCGTCTGGGCTCGACCACCCGACCATTAACCACCGCTGCTTGGTCAAAGAGCCTGCCCAGCACGTCGTCACGCCCTTACTCGAGTCGGAAGTCACGGGAACGAGCTAAAAAATCAGCTCCCATGGCTTCCAGCTCTGGGTCGGGTCGGTCCGGAGCGGAGGCAGCCGAGCCAGACCCCCGTGCCGGCTCCGCAGCCACCCCCCCCGACTCTTCACCAACCGCCCCCACCTGAAACCTCTCGGACTCCTTCCATCGCCAGCCCTCATTCTTAGCGGCCCGACGTTCCCGTTTAGTTTTTCGGGGTCTAAATCTATGGCAAAACAAATTCGGGTCACAGAAGGGGAAGATCTCTCCAATTACTTCCTCCTTCTTGGCCAATAGGGTGGGCGGGGCTGTCAGAGCAGCTAACCAATCCTTAAACTGCCCACAGTCCCGCCCCAGAACTACTGGTACTGGCAATCGAGGACATAACCCTACATGCACCTGCGTCCCCTGCTGGCCAATCGTTATATTCACACTTATTTTAGGGTAGGAGCGTACATCCCCATGAATACATTTAATATGCACCTGTCCCAATAATCGTTTATGCCCCAGTGAGATTAGGCTATCCTGTATTAGGGACTGACCACACCCTGAATCCAGGAGCGCCTGGGTTTTTGTACCATCCACTGTCACAGGAATAACAAAACCCGTCTGCTGAAGTGACTGAGGTAATTGAACAGGCTTACCTGGTCGGCTGAGGTCACACTCCATCACGGGGCAATCCCGCGCGAGGTGTCCCACCTCCCGGCACGTCCAACACCGCAGTGGGCTAGTTTCTCGCCCTGGAGCCTCGGCAAGAGGTGGAAACACCGGAGCCATCAAAGGGGCTCGACGGTAAGGAAACCGTGCGAGACCCCGGTCTGACCCCGCAGCAGCCCGCGGGGAACCCCACGCTGCCCCGGTCCCCGGGCCGGGAGCTCGCACAGCCCCCCCCCCGTCCAAAACCTTGTACACCCCTTCCCCCCAGTCCCTTCGCCCTATCCGGGGCCGGTGGGGCAGATGATGCCGCAGTGCTTCTCCCCGGCAGCCTGGCTGGCGTTGGTTCGGCTGCCCGGTACTGCTCTGCCAGTGCGACCGCCTGATCCAGGGTGGCGGGTGCCTGCCGCTGTACCCACAGCCGTGGTTCCGGAGCTAGACACTCCAGAAAGCGCTCCACCACAATCACCTCCACCAGCCTGGCTTTCGTGGTCGCATCCGGCCTCAACCACCCCATGGCGTACTCGTTCAGGCGATGGGCAATGGTTCTGGGGTGCTCCTCGGGCGGGAAGCGCTCCTCTCGAAACCTCCTCCGATAGCCCTCCGGTGTGGCCCCCACGCGATTCAGGATGGTAGCTTTTAGTGTGGGGTAGTCCATCATCCGGTCGGGCGACAGCGTCCTCGCTGCTGCCTGCGCCTCCCCCGTTAACTGGGGCAAGAGGTAACTGGCCCATTGGGCCTGATCCCACCCGGCAGAGGTCGCCAGCGCCTCGAACACCTCCAGGTAGGCTTCGGGTCGATCCTCTGCCGTCATTTTGGTGGGTCTCATCAACCGGGGATCAGGTCCCGCCGGTCTAGCCGCCCCTTGCACCGCTGCCGTCAGGGTCTGACGCAGGAGATTCATCATCTCCGCAAACTGGGAAGCATCCATGCTGGTGCGCACTGCTTGAAGGGGGCAGTGCCAGTGAATCCCACTTCTGACACCACGTGTGGAAGGGTGGTGGGTAATTCACTGACACAGGACACAGAGAGATGAGTCTGAAAACACCGCACAGGTGCCCAGTTTTATTAGAAGCTGATTTTTGGTTCAACCCGCAGAGGGCGCTGTTGTCTGTGGCTTGCCGTACCAGCTATGGTAGCGACAGAGCCACAACTATACCAGAGCGGTACAGGGTACAGAGGTTAAAACAAAACAAAACACTAATCAAAAGGCGAAAGGAACAGGGAAAACAAAACACCGTAAACAAACTACAAAATAAAGAGTGCTGCGCTCGGCAGCTTCACCCCGACCGTCGCTACCCGCACGGTCCGGGTCTCCATCCTACTCTAGCAGCTCCCTCAGCCTGCTATACACTTTATCGGGGTCTGCCCAAGAGTTCTCCCCGCTACCGCTAGTTCTTTGGTTTCTGTCTTTTATTATTTCTTTATCTTGCTGGGATTTTTCCTCCCGGCTAATTGTCCTCCAGCGCTTCCGCATGCCGGTTACATCTCCGTGGGCAGACCTGAGGGAACAGCAGAATAAAACTTATAGGGTCAGCAATTCTCCCAAGACCCGCCTCCCAGCCACTCGGAGAGAAGGAAAGTTCGCACACCCACTCTCCCCCCTCTCCGTGTCACCGCCATGCCTGACAGGCGGATATTGACGAGCTGCTGCCCTCTCCCTGCAGCACTATGAACACGCCAGACGAGTCAGCACAGATCTCCCCTGTTACAGTCAGAAATATTATTTTTCACACATATCTACAAATTAAACCTGTGATCGTATTTTGATACCTATCATCATAAGGAAATGTTAGAGATTTTTTTTTTGGTCGTAATTTTCCTGTTTCTAATTAGACAGTATGTGCTACGATTATTTTTGACGTCAATAAAGGAATAAAAGACTATTAAAGCATGGATATATTCTCGAATAGCATTAGGGATCTTTTAGAAGGGCTTGACACAAAAAGGTAATACATATAAAACTGCCAGGGCCGGATTAAGTTTAATGGGGCCCCTCTTTGCACATTCATTTGCTTCCCTTTACTGTTTTACTACCACCACACTCGATTAACATTAATGTCAAATTATTCAGTCTTAGCTGATCCATATTTTACCTGATTCAATGTTTCTATTAGCTCCAGTTTTGAAAATGATCATTCACCTACAGCGTTAGTTACTGGCAGTTTCAAATACAAAATGGGAAATGCAAACTGCAGACTCGTAATAGCAAGTTACCTGGGAATGTGTTGTCCTTATCTCTTACGAATATGTGCGTGTATAATAGGTTTGTAGTAAATATATATGCTGTCAAAAAATGTTTAGCAAATAATACAAGGATAGCACACAGCGCTTTCTTATGTCATGTTGTTTTTTTTATTATTATTTGTGTCAGCAGAATCAGCAGAGCTGCACACACAGGACCGACATCTTTTTATTATTTATTTATTTATTGTTTTTTTGGGGACCAAATTAGGCAGGCTGTGTTTTAAGACAACCTAAAAACTCCACGGAAAACCGGTTTAAGAAAGCTGTACGATATCAGTTAAGTCCCGCTAGATGAAATTGGAACTCAGGCACAAACATAGCCCTGGTATCTTAATATGAATTAGTTTATTTGCATTTGGAACGAGAATTGCTCCGTCTAAAAGAAAACTACATGGAAACACACACAACCCGAAACTGCTACCAAAATAGAGTGAGAAAAAGGTGAGACTTATTTTTGCCCAAATCTACTACCAAAACAGAGTGAGACAAAGGTGGGATTTATTTTTATTTTTCCATGGAGATTGCCCCACTGTAATCCATATAAACCTAGGTTGTTTCCTCATGTTGATTTCTCTCCAATGTATTTTCTGAAGTACTGGTACCTTCACATACATTTGTTGGTATTGTATTAAAACAGCATGTCAGCGTTGGTGTTTTGTTTAACATATCTTCCTCGCGACTCTACTTGTGTTTCTGCTTTTCAGCGTCGCTCTCATACTTCTTAGGTGCTGCTTTGCCAGACGTTTACTGGTTGTTGAAGCTGACACCCTGGCATCCTTCAAGAAGCTGCTTGATAAGATTCTGGGACCAATAAGCTACTAACAACCAAACGAACAATGTGGGCCTGTCACAAAGACGGCCAGAGTGGGTGGCGTCAGACCAGACAGGAATACACAGACAGAGACGGTGGTGATGATGAGCTGAGTGCAATGGCTGCACTCAGCGTTTAATAACAAAATAAAAGGTTTAAACAACGGAATACAAAACAGGACACGGCACTTGACGCCAAAATAAACAGACAGACAAAACGACTGACACTAAACAAACGGTGCACGGACAGACAAACAAACACGGTGAGAACAAACACTTATCTTCCACATTTTAACTTTCTAGTTTCTCCTCTCTCTCTCTCACCCGTTCTCCTCTTCCGAACACCCAACCCTGAGTGCAAGAAATGTGCGTCTATATATACTATTGTGCTGGGATTCAATTACTAATTAATTATTCACTTGAATCCCAGCACGTGAATTAATTCTGTGCAACCCCGTGCTCACATATTACATTTAACCAGCACGTGAAGTGATTTGTGCTCTCCTCGTGCCTAAATACAAATCTACACTTTTTAAATACACGTGAAACACAGACCCGTTTATATCCCGTGTACCAATGACTATACACCAACATTAACACACGCACGCATACATACATACACAGAACACACAAATGCACACAGGGGCGGGGCACTTTGCCACAGGGCCGAATGGCCTCCTCTCATTTGTAAACTTTCTTATGTTCTTATGTTCTGATTTGAGTCACGTTCACGCCACAGCACACCTGATAAAAGTGGAACATATGATCAGGCAGTCCCTGCTCCTCCAACGCAATATGGCTTGGTAAAACAGACATGTTGTTCCGATCCATACAGTCACATGCTACTTATTAATGTTTTAGATATTGTATTATAAATTATATATTTTTTGGGGGTCCCTCAAAATCTGAATCCCTGGGCTGCAGCCCCTAAAGCCCCTGCGTTAATCCGGCCCTGAAAACTGCCACTGACACATTTTACTACATTGACACTGTTTTTTTTGTCTTCATCAAAATGCAACTTTATAGTCCTGCATGAACTTAAATACAATGTAAAGTGCATTTGGAAAATTGAAGACCAGTAACACTTCACTGATAAGAATCAATGTTCAGAAAAGTCATGTTCTAATTCATGTTCAAACAGGACTGTGGCAGTACTATGATACAAGGTTGATATGTCCCATAACATACTTTATATGCTACAGTAACACATCTCTATGATGCACATAACTATAGTGCATATGATTCATACAAAACATCTCTTGCTCCTCTAAACTATGTAATATTAAGTACTCACTTTATTGGCATTTCCATACATGAGTTATAATATAATACTGTATAAGTTTTTGGGCAGTTAAAAAAAATGAGAAAAACCACAAACATGGTGATTTCTATCATTTCTAATTATTATTATTATTATTAATATTACTATTATTATTATTTATTTCTTAGCAGACACCCTTATCCAGGGCTACTTACAGTCGTAAACAAAAATACATTTCAAGAATCACAGTACAAGTATTAATACAATTAAGAGCAAGATAATTATTTGATTTCCATTACACAAGAGTAGATGGGGCAGCAGTGTGGAGTAGTGGTTAGGGCTCTGGACTCTTGACCGGAGGGTTGCGGTTCAATCCCAGGTGGGGGACACTGCTGCTGTACCCTTGAGCAAGGTACTTTACCTAGATTGCTCCAGTAAAAAAAACAACTGTATAAATGGGTAATTGTATGTAAAAATAATATGATATCTTGTAACAATTGTAAGTCGCCCTGGATAAGGGCGTCTGCTAAGAAATAAATAATATTAATAATAATGTTAAAACTTCATGCTGATTTGAACAAGGCTCTCGCCAAGATAAGCACCAACTAAGACGTAGCTTTACAGTAAACTAATGTGATCCATCTGTGTCTCTATCCATTTGCGTTTCCTTCCATATTATGATGTAGATATCCTTCTGTCTGGTGTTGATGGCTGAAGTGTAATGCTGGCTCCAGGGATCAGCTTATTTGCCTCCCTGGCGCATCAGCACACACAACGGCTGCGATGCTGGATCTGGGGATCAACCACAGTGCGGTCTCCCCAGTGCATCAGCATGACAACTGTCTGGATTGAGTGAAGCAGGGTACATCTCTGGGGTCTTCAGGTGGACACGTTCTATCCTCTGTGTTTCGTCTACTAGCCCACGACACCTCAAGAGGGCTTGAAAGTGATTCTGGCGTCCCAGCATCACCCCCCTCCGTCCCCCACTCAACTCAGCCCAGCTTACTTACCCGTACATCAGCATTTCTTTCTTTCTATTGTGCTTGAGATCCCCAGCCAGAATCTTTCCGTCTCAACCACAGCCAGTTGATGCTCCTCTCTGCTGCTTCAGATAAGTTCTTCACTGTGCGATGCAACTCTTGGCCACTGAATCCGACGTCTCTGAGAAACCAGGTTGTAGAGTGTCCCACAAATCCTCGACAACCCACCTCCACTGGGTAAACCCGGACTCTCCATCCTTGCTGTTCCACTTCAGAGGCTAGTTGAGCATAACGCAGTTTCTTCCTCTCATACGCCTCATCTATAGCACCCTCCCATGGCACTGTTAACTCTACCAGGTGAACAAGGAGTGCTGATCCAAACCACAAGACAATATCTGATCGAAGATTAGTGGTGGCAATCTCAGGTGGAAAAATAAGCCGTTGACCATCATCTGCCAGCATTTTCTAGTCTCTAGCAGCTTCCAGTTGTCCTGGGCGAGGATTGGTTTTAACACCTTTTCTTGGTGGTTGCTCTCCTGGGCGGAGGAATGTTGTCTTTTGTGTGTAATGTTTTGATGGAACTGGTGGCAACTTATTAGTCATGTTACGCTATTCTTCCAATGCTAAGGCCAAACATCACAGCACCTGGTCATGGCGCCAAGTAAACCATCCTTGGCTAAGAGCCACCTTACATCCTGTCAAAATGTGCTGTGAAGGTAATAGCAGCGACTCCTTTAAGGAATGGCGTCGCTGGAAGAGAAACTACATGCCCCAGAAGGCTCAGCGTGGATTGGAAAGGCGGGGTTACACTGTTTAAAAGGAAGCCGGGCAGAACAATCGGGGTGTTGTTGTGATCGTGGGGAGCACCGCCGGATTGTCCTGCCTGCACCAGCCTTTGGGATTTCTTCTGTCTTTCGTTACTACGTGCAAAGGAATAGTAAGTATGTGACCTTCCAGTCATAGTCATTAATAGAAAGCGTAGTCTAGCGCGTTTACCTCTTGTTGAGGCAGACTTTTTGTTTCGGTTTATTCTGTTGATTTGTTTTCCTGCTGCGTTTATTACTGTGTGCTACGCTGCCATTATTAGGCGTCGCACTCTGTATGATAGGGTGCTTGTTGTGCGCAGACACGGCAGCCTGCGCGGGATTACTAGAAGTATTTTGTAAACGAAGAGAAACAGACCCGGGACTGGTTAGGGCACTGTTTATGTTTGTTAGCTGCAGGAGCAGCTAACTGCAACACGTTGTGGGAGGTGCTCAAAGAACAAGAAACTCAGATATGGGACTGTGGTTGTATAAATTGTTTATTTACTGCCTGGGACTGGTTCGTCAAAACCCAGCAGTTCCTGTGGGGGCGCCAGTACCCCGCCATTCTGGTAGAGAAGCCAGCCTCAATACGTGGACGTTCTGGAATACGTCAGTGGTGGGAGCCTTCCCACACTCTTCTGCTCCCACACGTTTGTGCTCCTGGCTCACTCCAGCAGGGGGAGCCATTGTTGTCTGTTTGTCTGTGTTCCAGGCGATTACCGCCAGAGGGAGCCCGCACTCTGCTTACCTGTGCTCCTGGATTACTCCACCAGAGGAAGAGCGCACTCTGCTTACCTGTGCTCCCGGCTCTCTCCACCACAGGGAGCCCGTACTCTACTTACCTGTGTTCCTGGATCACTCTTGCCTATGTTGCAGATTCCAGACATTCTACAGGCAGAGCCTGTAGCAGCTTGGTCGTTGTGAAATAGCATAGAGAGGGGAGAATAAGTGAGTTAGTTAGTGGCCAGTACAGGGCATAATACGTTTTTGTTTAAGTATAATCCTGTGTAAATATTGTAAATAGTTACCCACCTGAATACGCAGCGAGTCCATTTCTGTCCGTCGGGAAGAAAACGTCGGTGTACAGTAGCACCACACTACCAGTCTTTCACAGTGCCTTAATGTTGCAGGTGATGAACACAAAGGACATGAGGGATCCTCTCCTACCCAGAGGTTTAGGTTCTGTGGTGATGGGAGAACATCATATGTTGACCTGATGAGGAAACTGATCCTGCTCTTTTCCACTGACCATAGGTCTTGCCAGCCAATCTTGCGTTGCTCCACACTCTCCCATCTCATCCATTCTCCCTGCTTGGACTGGGAAACGGCCTTTACGCACCTCATCCTCTCCTCCTGCTTTTGCACCTCGTTGACTACCAGCTTCCTCCGTTGAGCTGGGGCTGCCTTATGCCATGTAGGAGCTGAACTGTGACCAAGACCCATGTGATATCATCAATTCGAAGGCCAGCCTTTGCATCCTCCACAGCTTTCTTTGCCTCCCACTTTCTTCCAGTTTTCAATACAGGTTACTGCCTCCCTTATGCATTTGTCGCGTGACTCTACTAATGTCATTTCCAGTCTGACCTTGCCGCACTTAAACTCCTTGGTTAGAGCGGAGACTAGTAGCTGCAGTATTCCTTTACCATAAAGTCCCACTCTGCTGAGGCAGCGTGGAACTCCCAACCATTTCCTGATGTATGAACTGATTAAAGCTTCCACCTTCTCTACTGTTGTCAAAGACACCTCATACACAGTCAGTGGCCACAGCAACCTTGGCAGTAGACCAAACTGAAAGCACCAGAGTTTTAGTTTGCCTGGTAAAGTACTGCTGTCTATGCTCTTAAACCCTTCCACTGCTTGTTGTCTAACTTCTCCCACACAAACTGTGTCCTTTAGATCCCCGTCATACGATCTCCCAAGACTTTTCACTGGCTTCTCAGACACTGTTGCTATTGCCTCACCATTAACCACTTCAACTCCAGATGTAAAAATGAAACCTCTTCCCAGGTACCATATTTTGAAAATAATAATGTTTTCAAACAAATAAATGACCTAAACTGTGTTTTTTCATTAACCCTTTATGCTCCTGTGTACTACATACCCATGTTCAATATAGAGATAAAAACATTTTTTTTTAAACAATATAAACAAAAAATCTGCTAATAACAAGAATAATCAGTAAACAGTAATTATCAAATAAAAATCAAACATCAAAACATGTGCCATTATCGACTTGCTCTGTGCCATTTATTGAATGTATGTTCAATTGTATGTTCAATACAAACAACAGAACCCGGTTTGCCTTCGCAACCACTGCATTTTTCTTGTGTCCTTTCTTTTGTTTTCATTTTCGTAGCAGACCCTGCACTTTTTTTGCAGTCTCTGCTTCCCTTGTGTCAGAGGGATAGTCACAAATGCGTGTACACAGCTACTTTGCGCAGGCATTGTGATGGACCTGGCTGCCGCAGACACCTACTTTATTGCTTTGTATCCAGTGTTTTGATAGTATTTCGTCACAGCACTGCCATTTCAAACCAGCTTCCCGCTTGCAGCTGGCTTACCTGTAAAGTAGCTGCATGGTATTTTGTTTGTACAGTTTGTACTGTTCTTGGCTCCACATCCTCTTCATCATCATCATCGCTGAGTGATAAGTCAGCATCACTGTCGCTGGTATCGAAATCCTCCGAACCAACTTCACTGTTTGCCGCTCTCCACATACGTTGCCATGTTTAGCTTTCGCTAGAAACTATATAAACTACAACTAAACAAGTAAAACTAATAATAAAATAAAAAATAATTTAAAACACTAATATATATATATATATATATATATATATATATATATATATATATATATATATATATATATATATATATATATATTTGTAAAAGTTGAATGGTTTCCCGCAATATATCTGTCTTCTAAACGCCCACAGCTAGATTGGAATCGCTACATGACACGCAATTGTATACAAATGTCAGCTGACCCTCCCCTGACTTTCAATGCACATTCCACAGTACTAGCACTGCCTTAGAGAATGAAACCTGAAACGCTAGACTGAGAAACCGATCGTACAATAGAATGGGAAACTTAACTTACGCACATACGGCATGGTAATGTAAGTGGGTTTTCATTTGAAGTACATGCGTACGTCATGGTGTTGAAGTGGTTAATGAAGAACGTTTTATCTACTACTTTACCTTTAATTATAGAGATGCTCCTTGATTTAATAGGCTTGAATTGCATTCGTGCCCATTCAATGTTATAAAATACAATACAATGGATTGTTCTATTATAGACAAAGAGAAGGAGATGTGATACCTATTACTGGACTAACTAAATAATAATTAATCACAAGCTTTCGAGACCTCGCCTGAAGAAGAGACCTTGAGGTCTCGAAAGCTTGTGATTAACTGTCTATCATCTCTGGACTGACAAGGCTAACATTTCATCTATCAACAAATATTATATATATATATATATATATATATATATATATATATATATATATATATATATATATATATATATATATATATTCCACACAAATGCTACCTGCTTTTTTATAGTTTAGTGACATGAATTGTAGAGGGCACTTCAGAGTCTTCTAGCATAATATAAATGCTATATATAGTTACTGTACGCTGTCAAATAATAGGCCCTGCTATAAGGATAGAGCAAGCAGCTCACTATACCGACTTCAAATTTCATACATCACAGATGATACTATACAGTGAAACTTTAGGTACCACAGACAATTCGTGAATTTTCTGTTTAGAATGTGCACAGCTTTATGTAAGTACCCATCACAATGTATTCTCTCTCTCGTTGTGTAAATTATCCTGACTGGCTCAGGCAATCCCTCCTGCTTTCTACTGTGTTGCTATTTTTAGTAAATCTACTCGTGTCGCCACAGGCGCTGATCACATCTTTCAGCCTCTGCAGTTTCAAAACATTGCTCTCTCAGACTCTCTTAAGGATGGCGATATTTTAAAAGATCACACACTGATTAGAACTTGCAGGTGCACCTCGAGCCTACCTGATAAATCCATCCCGGGACATAGAAGGTAAGGTAACGATGCAAAATATGTGGGTTTAAATGAGTTGTTGAAAAATGTAAAGAGGGTGTTTTTGAAGATTATTTAACCGCTACGTTTGTAATTGAGATTTTTTTAAAAATATGTTACGTTTATATTGCGTATAATATACAGGTGGATGACCTCCCAAATATGAATTGTGTTTTACTTCTTTTCTACATGTGGATATAGTTGTTTAATACCGCATCATTTAAAATGTACGCTACTTAGTTACTGTTGCCTTAGTACAGGATATACTATTTCCAGTTGCCAGCTACATTTTTATTGTATTACACCATTTAAATTGCATGTCAAAAGAAATGAGACTGCAGACAAATCGGGTTACATTTACGCTCTATGTTCACCACAAGCAATCGGTCCCCGAATCATAAAATGCTACTACTAGTAAGAAATGCTTTGGTGGTCAAAGTAAGTGTCTGATTGCTTTTAGTTTTTAACAAGAGCAAAATCCCAGCGTTGGTCATTTATTTAATGTTGGATTTCTTGGCATTTGTTAAAGTCTATACTTTTCAAACGTTTATTCCACCCAGACTGCAAATTTACTGGTTAAGGTTAAAATGATTGATTTTACTAATCTGCACTGAAGGATGATCATTTCTGCTGTGAATAGAATTAATTATCTTTTACTTGTGCAAACAAAAGAGCATAGTGGTAGACGTGACTGATGTACCAAGTGCAACTCGTATTATACTGTGTATGTATATATGTATTGCAAAATGTTACATACAGTACAATGGGTATATTTTCTGAAAGCTTCATGCTAACAGTAGAACAGTTGCAAGTACTCTCTCTATTGGGGTTGCTTCTTGTATGTGTTTCTATCTTAAACCTACTCTGTGTGTGTGTTTGTATTTATTTTTATTTATTTACTGTAACTAGTACTGGCTATTTTTATAGCTAATGTAAATAATTAAATGTTATTTAAGCATGCTGTAAACAAGGTTGCATAACGTAAGCAATATAAACTATAGGTAGTTTCTATGTATGCACTTATTCTTTAGCACCTGTTATTCCCCATCCCTTAAAGCTAGTCCTTGCCTAAGGATGTCTTCTTCTGAACCAGGAGAGGCAGGATGGTATTTGTATGAAAAGCCTGCAGAAGGAAAAACGATCAAAACATCAATGAAGAAGAGTAATTCTTCTGCTTAATGTCATTAAGATCTGCATGTATATTCTTAACTCTCTGGGTGATTTTAGAACACACCCTGACTACTGTTACTTAGGATACATGGGATACAAACTTAATAGTTTGTATTCCCATACCAAAATAAATCATTATTCTAGGATCAAGCAAGACTTGCAGTAGCATAACATGTACGTTTAAAGCATGCAACTATGCCAGGATAAGGAACGATTCCATTCATGTGTAGTATGATTTCTGTTTGTAAGTTCAAATATTGTAACTCTTGTGTGGGCCATAGAGCCCTTGCATCAACCAAACATAACCCTTGCATTTATATGCAAGGCATGCATGCAATCTTTTCTTATTATTGTATCATCCTTGCATAGTCCTTGCTTTACATTTGCATTTATGGTATAGCATTTGCTGGATGTAAACATGATTCTTGGGCTTTTTGTTGGTGTAGGTTGCGGTAAGGTTGCACTATGCAATAGCTTCAAGTATCTCTTATATATTATTTAGCTGTATACACATCCACTGGACATGATAAACCCCTTTTGAAATATTGGCTGCATTCTTGTCCAAATGCTGATCACTAGTGATTGGCTGCCATAGCATGTCTTCAGTTACAACCCGCTCACTTTCCCTTTCACAACTGTTCCAATGATAAATCACTGAACAATGAACAATAGTAAGCCTTGTTAAATAATCGTTTTTTTTTCTACAGTTATGAAGTTGGCAAGTGGTAGTCCTCTGGTATAAAATAAAATGCCATGAAATATAATGTTCTAAAATGTGTAAATGAGCTGCAACTCACTCTCAGTTCGTTGCCCCTTGCGCTATTTTTTTAAATAAACACAAAGACAAAACAAACACCTAGCTCCTTCGGAGAACTAACTACACAGTCAGGATCACCATAACTACCAAACCAGACAGCTAAGCTGTTTACCGGCAACCATACACACAGAACCATACACACAGAACCATACACACAGAACCATACACACAGAACCATACACACAGTACTTACAATGGTGCCTGCTCAGAACCCGCACACAGCCTTCTACTCAGTCTCAAGCATACTGACTGCTTCTCTTAAATAGCCTGCACCTGGTTCTAATTTACCACCAGGTGCAGGGGATAATTAACAATAAAACAATTAAACAGAATGTGCATACGCACATGTTTTATGCAGGGAGGATATTAACCCCCTCCCTGCTGTCTTACAAATGGTATGCCTTTACATTTATGGTAAACACAGATGCTGAGTAGTACATTTTTGTAAAAATTAGAAAGGAGATTATTAACTCACCTGGCTTTTTTTTTTACAGACTCAGAAAAGAAAAACAGACACAGGGTAAGTCACACTAGAAAGCACCATTTCTTGTCAGAAGAGGGCACTGAGAGCATTAAGACATACTTCAAAGTTTCATGTGTACATGTTTTTATATCTAACTTGAAATAAACAAAATCAGGAATGTAGCACAATGTTTTTTTTAGGTATTTAAAAGTGGTTTATTCTTTGTGTTGAAACATAAAAGGTTTTTGTTCTCTTTTCAGAAAAAAATATATCCTGCTAACAAAGGCTCTGTGAATTTCTCACACTGTATGAATTACTCTGAATACAGATACTGAAGTGCTTTATATACCCCTATGTATTATACTTTAGATTTAATTGTATAAAATACTTACCTCTCATAAACATCTCTATGTTGCAGTTGATATTTTCACTTTTACAGGCAATAGAACCCCATCTGACCCTTACTGTTACATTTTATACTGCAGGAAACTATGTCTATTTATTGTTAACATAGGAAGCATAAGGGGAGAGGAGTCCTTCCATCGAACTAACAATGGAGTAGCATGATAAATGGGTTGATAAAATCTTAAAGAATTATACTGGGGTCAAAAATCTAAAAACATTTACTATAATGTTCTTAAAACAATGATTAAATTGTTGTTTATGTAAGGCCCACCTTCTGAAAACAGTTTATCTTTGAGTATTTAATTGGATGGAAGTGACAGAATCTATGGGATGTATTCATAAAATCTATCATCTGTTTATTGATTTGTTCACAATCATCTGAAAACTTGGCAGATTTTTTAACAACTTTCTTTGTTAAGTTTAGAATAAATATATAGACTGTGTATTGCAAGATTTGGGACTAAACTAGAAGACTTTGATAAAAAAATGAAACATTTCTCAACAAAAAAACTCATCCTCAAGATGCATATCTACAGTATATATCTTAATCATAATGCGTTTCACATGGAATTATGCCAGGTAAAGGCATACATGGATTAGGGATCAGGCCAAATTGATGATCCTTAAAGCATGAGCTCAATGAGCTCAACTCTTCCTCATGATCCCTGCACTGAGATATCATGATGCTTTTAGTTTGGTTGTGTGATGCATTGTTCATCAGTTAACATGTAAGAGAATGCTGAAATGTGTGAAAGAGCCTTGGAGCCTCAAATGCAATACAATATGGGATCACCAGCTTTTTTACCAGACCATAAACAAAGGGGTGGAAGAACATCCCAGGAGGGCAATTCAAGAGCCCTCTTGATGGTTCGCATCACTGGTGATGCTGCATGGTGACTATTGAAGATACACTGTAAAAGATGGAGTACAGGTGTCATGTCAGTTCATCTTGGCACCACTCCCATTTATAAAATGTCACAAACTTTGTAAAGTAGGTGCACTCCACACAACAACAGTTTTTCTCTAACTGGTTTTTCAAAAGTATGTTTGTGGGACAGCTTATCAAGCCTGTTTTAACAGATTATTTTGAAAATCTCTAGAATCCTGCTGTTTCTATTAACCACTGCACATGCCCAATACTTGTATCACTTAATAAACATCTGTTTCTTTAAAATGTCCACTTACAACACTGAAAACCAGTTTTGTGTTTACAGTTAATCTAAAAATCAGTATCAACTCTTATCACTTTTACCTTGATTAAAAAGGCAAATGTAAATGGAGACTCTAGCTTTTTAGCAAAAAAAAGACTACAATACCTACACTATCAATGTTGGTGTGAATATAAACTTACAGTGCTTCTGATGTTGGGGTTTAGCTTGTAACTTGTTTATCACAAATTATATTTAATTACAGCTCTGTATTCATAATATAAAAAAGAATACACATGGGGGCTCCCGAGTGGCACATCCAGTAAAAGCACTCGCTAGTGCAGGATGCGCTCTATAGCCTGGACGTCGCCGGTTCGAGTCCAGGCTATTCCACAGCCGACCGTGGACGGGAGCTCCCAGGGGGCGGCGCTCAATTGGCCGAGCGTCGCCCGGAGGGAGGGAGGGAGGGTTAGGTCGGCCAGGGTGTCCTCGGCTCACCGCGCAGCAGCGACCCCTGTAGTCTGGCCGGGCGCCTGCGGGCTTGCCTGTAAGCTGCCCAGAGCTGCGTTGTCCTCCGACGCTGTATCTCTGAGGCGGCTGCACGGTGAGTTCGCAGTGTGTAAAGAAGCGGGCGGCTGACGGCACATGCTTCGGAGGACAGCGTGTGTTCATCTTCGCCCCTCCCGAGTCACCGCAGGGGTGGTAGCGGTGAGCTGAGCCTAAAAAATAATTGGGCATTTCAAATTGGGTAGAAAATAATAAAAACTAATTGGCAACAACTAAATTATAAAAAAAAAGGAAAAAAAAAAGAATACACAAGTTTTCTCCCAGCACATAGATACTGCATTGCGTGTGCCCATTTTCTTGTTTGTATCTTTTATTCATTATTGCATTTGCCATGGCGATGTTCTGTGTACCTCCTACAGCTGACCTTTTGCCAGCACACACGTCTCTTAGGTTAGAATAACCAGAATAAAAAAAAATTGTAATAATTTGTAATAAAAGGTTTAGTCTCACAGAGGAAATGACTTGAAAACATCCCAGCACTCTTCCACTTCAAGGGACATGATCATTTTTATTTCTGAGAAATATTCAGCTTTTTGAAATCTTGAGATACACTAACAATGTGTGAAAGAATCAAAACATTTTTTAAGAGGTGACTTGTGCCTTGGGACTGAATTAAAATGAGCCACTTGTCCTCTGGGAAAACAAATGGCTGCCAACAGTAAGATGAAATGGAAAATGTCCAATGGGGCACAGTAACACACACAGCTTGATATGAACATTTTAAGTTCCCCGATAATCATTAAGCAAGCAAGGTTTTCAAAATCTATATCTTACCTCTTACTGGCACTAGCAATATTGCCACTTGCCCCCTTTCCATCTATTGAATAACTTTTGGTGTGTTGATTTTATTTTATACTATACAAATGTTACTAGTTTAGATTTGAAACATTTAAATGTTTTCCAATGTTAGATGTTCAGAATTTTTTCTAAACATTTAACCATTGTCAAAGATATGCATGTAAAATATAGAGGTCAAATACAGAGCACTGTGATGGTGGGCTTCTTGTGATATTTTGTTTGCTTGGTTACAAAACTTCACAACAGGTTAAAGGTAATACATTGAATACAAATAAAATTAAACAGAATCTAACAACCATCCTTGCATCAGTTAAACAATGCTGTGTATGAAGAGTTGCAGCTGGATCCAGGTACCTAATCACTTCATGTGTTCAGACTCACTCATTGACCTACAACAAAGATACCAGGATGCTGCCGGATCCTGATTTCACATAAAAACAAAAAACAAAAAACAAACAAGACAAAACAAAACAAAAAAAAAACACAGAATAATCTCATCACAATAAAAGGAGACGAATCATACTTTTAATAAATCATGGTTATAAGTAGGAATATTGTTTTTAAAACATTGATTAACCCATTTTTATACAATTGAATAATACGGCTCATTCACACATGCTTTCTGAAAAGTATAAAACCTCTTACTTTACCTCTAAGAAATTTGATTTCAGACAAATACAATCATTATGTTTTAGTGAAAATGTGAAACCATCTACAGTCAGCACTCACATATCTGACCTTACAAAATGTTGACTTCAGTGATGGTTAAACATGTGTGACACATATCTGATTATTTCATTTTGACCCGTTCCAACCCTTGTCTGTTTTTCAGGGAACACAGAAAAAGATACAATATTAAAAACACATAGCTGGAAGGACTGTGTTTTAAAATAAGTAGAATTCCATTTAGATGTACTGTATTAGTTTTGTTGATACAGTACTATATTTTCAACAGCAGTATTTCAATTCAGAACAATATGCTTCTGAAAATATCACTTGCCAAAAGAGCAAACACGCTGACTGTAATACAGTACATACTTTTAAATCTGGTACATATTGTAGCAGTATATAAAATTCCCTGTTAGCGACCCAATAGCAACATTAAATCAAAATGTTACCCATGCACAGAACTGCGTACAAAGTAAAAGGTAAATAAATAAATAAATAAATAAATAAAACAGTAGCCAAAGTCAGCATTAATGAGAATATAGTGCTCGATAAGGCCCTAATGTCAGAGTTCACGTGCAAATGAAAATGCATAAAAACAACTAAATATCACAGATTAAAAAAATAAATAAAATAAAAATACATCACAGTATCTAAAACTATTTAATAATTAACTGTTATATTAGCATAGCTTGTCTCGTTCGCTTTGTTTTGGCTGCATTTTTGTCAGGTGAAACTAGAGGAAGCGCTGTGTAACTGCACAATAAAAACAGACTGATTTGGCAAGTGAAAGAAAAAAAAATATGGGCTTTGACGGATATTCAAATAAATTGTAACACTGAAGAGATAAGCTTTGTATCAGAAATTATATATATATATATATATATATATATATATATATATATATATATATATATATATATATATTGAACACTGTTATATGAGGAGGAGGTTAAATGTCAGCAAAACTTGCAAAGACAATGTACAAAATGAAATTTAGTGGTTGCATAAGTATTCAGCCCCCTAAGTCAGTAGAAGCACCATTTGCAGCAATTACTGCTATGAGTCTTTTTGGTGAGTCTAGTTTTGCACAGTAGGATGGTGAAATTTTTGCCCATTCTTCACAGGCAAATTGCTCCAGTTGTAATAAGTTTGTTGGGGGATCGTCGATGGACTGCAATCTTCAAGTCTCGCCATAAATCTTCGATTGGATTCAAGTCAGGACTTTAACTGGGCCACTCAAGAATATTAATTCTCTTCTTGTTCAGCCACTCTAGTGTGGCTTTGGCTTTGTACTTCGGGTCATTGTCCTGCTGAAATGTGACTTTCCTCCCCAGTTTCAGAGTCTTGACTGACTCAAACAGGTTTTCCTCAAGGATTTGCATGTACTTTGCATCATCCATTTTCCCCTCTATCCAGACAAGCTTCCCAGTCCCTGCTGAAGAGAAGCATCCCCATAACATGATGCTGCCACCACCATGCTTGACAGTTGGGGTGGTGTTGACTGGGTGATGTGCAGTGTTGGGCTTGCGCCAGACGTAACACTTGGAATTTAGACCAAAAAGTTCAATTTTTGTCTCGTCTGACCACAAAACCTTTTTCCACATGTCTGCAGTATCATCTATATGCTTTTTCGCTCCATATGTGCTTTAAGATGAGGCTTTTTGAGTAATGGCTTCTTTCTTGCCACCCGTCCATACAGGCCAGCTCTGTGTAAGGACAGGCTTATTGTTGATGTGTGAACACTGACTCCCATCTCAGACACAGAACTGCAGATCTCTCAAGGTCATTGTTGGCTTCAGAGTGACATCCTGACCTGGGTAGTGTCTGGGTGGTATGATGCATCTTCCACTTCTTAATGATGGACTTCACCGTGCTGAGAGGGATAATCAGCGCCTTTGAAATGTTCTTGTACCCTTCTCCTGCTCTGTACCTCTCTACCACTTTATCCCTGACTTGTTTCAAAACCTCCTTGGTCTTCATGGCTGCTTTGTTGGATCACTATGTGAGTTGCAGCTTGAAAGTCTTTGTATACCTGAGGTAAATTATCTACAAGTTAAACCACTTTGAGTACACACAGGCTGAAACCATTTCACTAATTTTGTGACCTTTCAAATAAATCATTTGCACCTGTGCTGATTTTGGGCTGCAGTAGCAAAGGGGTTGAATACTTATGCAACTGAGATTAATCTGTTTTGCTCTGTAATTCTTACTTATTTATATTCTATATGCATTTTTTAACTTTATCAATGTGGAGTAGTTTGTGTAGATTCTACATGTAAAGTCTAATTTGAAAGCGTCATGGAGTACGCTCAGGTGCCAACAAAATGTGAAAACTTCTGCAAACCACTGTATATATAATGAGGATTGATTTTATTCTTAATACAAGGGCTGTAAAATACGACTGACGTGTATCGCAGTAATGGATATCCGAGTGCTGACTGTAATATGTTTTAAAAACAGGAGTAGGCAGCTCATGTTCAATTGTTGTTCCATTACAGGTTTAATAGGGATAATTAAACAATTAAGTAATTTAGAACTTGATCAAGGGTTTAATTAATCAATGTATTAATTATTATTATTATTTATTTCTAAGCAGATGCCCTTATCCAGGGCGACTTACAATCGTAAGCAAATACATTTCAAGTATCACAGTACAAGTAATAATACAATTAAAAGCAAGATAAATACAATGACTTTGGTTCAAGCAAGTACAAGTGTGACAAAATACAATTCAATAATACAACAGATAACAGTGTCAGTGATAGTTACATCAGGATATGATTAAATACAAAATACTACAGATTAAACACTTGGCAGATTACAGTACTCTGAAGTACAGGATTAAATGCAGTAAAATAGGGGGCAGATAAGAGCATGTAAAGCACATTTAAGGAAGGGTGATAAGTGACCCAGGGGAAAAACAGAGGAGTTCTACAGGTGCTGTCTGAAGAGGTGAGTCTTAAGGAGGCGCCAGAATGTGGTCAGGGACTGGGCAGTCCTGATTAAAGACATGGTTGAAACAATGACCTGGATTTGCTGACATTGCCTACATTTGATACCGCTAAACCCTTAATTGAACTAATTTGCTTAATCAGGCCTTTTTAATTGTTTTCAGCTCTTAAACAGCTGCAGATTTCAAGTTAACTATACACTTGTGTAAGTAACTACTTTGTGTAAGTAACTACTACTTTTTAGGAGCTGAGGACAACTAAAAAGGTCTAATTAAGCAAATTATTAGTTCAATTAAGTGTTTAGTTAATTAATTGAGAGCTCAGTTGGAATGCAAGCCAGAAGGCACTGGGGTCCCCAGAACCGGGTTTGAGAAGCCCTGGGGAAACAGAGGAGTTTGCAAAAGTTGTTCTTACAACACTCCAGTGATGTTGGTTAGGTTGAAGAGCACGTAGTTTCAAATCTAATTTTAATTGCTTACTTTTTTTTACATGATTTGAATGGAATCAGGAAGGCTGTTCAGTCTATGCAATTGGGATTCTCCAGACTAGCTTAAAGCAACTTAAAGGCAGTACGTTATTACCATTATTTTAAGAAGTTATACATTTTGTTTACAAAGTACTTTCCATGTCATTATGTTTCAAAACTGATTGGAATCTTGAAAACAAGGAAATTCCCATGCAGCAACAACAAAGAGTTATGTTATGACACATTTTCTGGTAATACTAAATAATGCATGTTGAATGGAATATTGACCTTACAGTATCTGTGACATGAAGAAATAAAAACTGTGCCTGTTACTTCTTGTCTTGATTATTGAAGTTCTTTGTTTGTTGGTAAACCTGCCACTAAACTCAGAAGGCTTCAGCTTGTTCAGAACGCAGCTGCCAGACTGCTTTCTTATACTCGTCGTTCTCAACACACTACTCCAGTGCTCAGGTCCTTACATTGGTTACCAGTGAGCTACCAAATTGATTTTAAAGTTGCTGTAATAACTTATAAGGCCAGTCAAGTTTTAGGACCATCCTATCTTCAAGAACTACTAACTCTATATGTTCCTAGTCGTTCTTTGAGATCAGAAAATGTAGCACTTTTAATTGTTCCAAAAAGTCATCTTAAAATAACTGGAGACGGAGATTTTTGCTGTTGTGCTCCTCGGTTGTGAAATGCTATTCCGATTACCATGAGGCAGGCTGAAACACTGGATTCTTTTAAATCTAAATTGAAAACATACTTTCTTGAATGTGCTTTTAAATAATTGGTTATAACTGGAGTGTATTGTATACATGAGCTGTTTTGTTTTTAACTTTGTACAGCGCTCTGGGATGCCTTGGCGTGAAGGGCGCTATATAAAAATAAATTTGTATTGTAACTCGTGGTTACAATGTCAAAATGCCACAAGCTGAATATTTCAGAATTAGTCAACAGATAGTTCAAACCTCAATTTCAGATGTTGTCTTGAATGTTTCCATATTGCAATGCTGTGTATAACTTAAAGATACCACAATATCTTTTGGTTGTTTTGAAGGAAATAGACTGGTAAACAACCAGCGGCAACATTTTTATTTCCAAAGGGAAGCATCCTGTCTGCTGCCGAGCTGCAGGTTATGAATGACACTCATCAAATCAAAGGGGCCCGTAACAGGAAAGGGACCTTCCATGCTCTGGTTATGGCTTACTGTACTGTTTTAATGTCATTGTAGCTCAATCGTGTGCTGTATTTATATATATACAGCCTACCTGCCACAGTCATTGTTGAAAATAACCTTAGAACTCATTTTTTGTATTTGCATAAATCCTGTCCACATTCTGTTCTTCTTGAAGAGGTAACATTAGTAAATCACTGATGATCCTTGTGACAGTTTACTTTAGGTATTGGCATTTCATTGTATTTCTTTTCCAGTATATCCTATAAATAAACAAATGATTCCTCATATGTTAGTTTCACTGTAGCAGTATGGTACGAAAATGATCCATGATTTTACATTCATTAAAATGCATGTGGGATTTGTATGGGTGAGACCAGCTGGAGAGTTGAGAAATGGAGGCAATCTATTTTTTGTTCGTTGTGAAAATGTAAGATTCATTTTTAATGTGCTGTTGATAAACTTGACAGCCTGTGTAGAACCATGGTCCTGAATTAGCATTAACACTCTCCTACTCTTCATACTCAGTGTTCAATGTGATATCAGTTTCATTCAGATGTGATGGTACAATGTTATGGTTTAGATCCTGTCTTTTCAATTCTTAACATGTTTACTGCCAGGTGCTGTTTATTTCTTTTGGTTTTGAGGGTTAAACTAAGTAAGAACATTTTTAGAGAATTAGAACTTATAACTAAAACTGCTTATGATTCATAAATTTGTGTTTCGTAAATCCAGAGTGCCAACTCAGCAATTCACTCTTCCCCCTTCCTGCAAAATAAGTTATGTCTGCCAGGCTTGAAATAGAGGATACACCATGAACATAGTGCTGTAGTTATTCCACAGGTCAGGCGGACCGGGGCTTGTGGATTGACTGCGGACATCCTCATGAGTAAATGTTCATGGAGTATTCTGTTTATATAAAAAATACAATATATGGAAATAAAAAATATGTCATTTAAATACCAGGAGTTACATTCGGTGATAGCAATGGTGCCTAATTCTGTCGTTGGGTTTGAATTAATTCAATATAGATTCCAAAATTAGATCTGGTTAAAAAATAATTATTATTATTATTATTCGCTCAGAAGCATTGATTAGGAAAAAGTTTACTTGACAATAGATCTCTCCGCACTTGTTGCGTAACAGGTTTATTCAATTTCATCGCAAGCTACCATAGAAAAAGGCTTTATTGTGTTTTTTGGTTGCAAATCTGTTACTGCGGGAACTTCTCTCAGTTGCAGAAGTTGCCATTTTACATTTGAGGAAAGAAGGATGTTTCTCCCATCAGAACAGGTAAAAGTGGATTCAGGCTCCCTGGAGCATGTGCTGTTCTTTTTCTTTTTCTAAAAACAATCTTTACCACAGTTTTGAAAGTGTATGTTCAAAAAAGAATATGGTCACAATCCTGATCTTGAATCAAAGTTAATGTGCTTCTGTTTTAATAAAAGGATGGTACATCAAATATTGCCTAGAGATGTTTTTTGTACAATAAATGATAGATGTGGTTGTGATATTGATGTTATCAGCTGCATGATTACAGGTCATCTCAGCCTTACAGAAACAAGGTTATTTCTGTGAACTGAACATCCATGTTTGAGGGGCAATGCAACCCCTGTAACTGTCATCTAGCCAGTGGTCGTGGACTAAAATTCAATGACAGATAAGAGTGTGCAAATTGAAGATTAATTTCTTTGGGAGTTGATTTCTTGGATACTCATGAATAAAATACAGACAGATAAGAAATGTGATTTCTCTTATTCTTACCCATCTTCTATGTATTTATTAAGCTACTAATCAGTAGAAATATGGTAGTGTTACAGTTGTTAATTTGAAGTATGTTGATTACATTTAAAAAAAAAAAATGTATTAACTAAACCTGGGTCTGTCCTCCATCTCCCATTTGGGAAAATGAACCCCATTTCTAACAGAATGTCAGCTTGCATAATATTTGCCGACAACATCACAACGTGTATTCAGCCTCATTAATGGCTTCAATCTGGATTTGTTTGCAGGTGTCTGGTAGCTTGACTGAGCGCTTTCCCAGTGCCTGGAATTGAACAGATGTGCTGTGGGTCCTGCCTCTGCATTGTTGAGACCATCTCATTCCAGAAGGGTAATCCCATGCTGCTGTAGGTGCTTCAGAGGTAGATTCAGAGATGAGTTCTCCAACACATTCAGGTCAGTTTTCTCTGTGCCTAATTTCATCTTTGTGTTTGTGTTGAGCTGCAAGATTTTGGGTTCACAAGCTCCAGCATAGAACTCATAGTGTTTATTGAAATACAAATAAAAATAAAACTAAGATACCAGTATGTTGTGTTTGTATGATTATTCTTTAAGTTTGTTTAGTTCTTCACAGAGATAGCGAGCTGCATATTAATAACAGTGTTACTCACATTTTGGTCAGAATATTGGATTATTTGTTTATGTGCATTTTACAGTAAACGTTATATTAGTAGTCTTAATAATAACAGTGTTATCTCTTAAGGCATGATTTTGTTCCACTTAGTTATTATGTACTTATAAACATGCAGATGGGATGCGTTTGTTTGATCTGATGGGAACCTGACCAGTGTCACTGAACACTGCGTGATGCTTTTGAAGATAAATTGCTGCTGTTACTTAAAGGTGTTTAAGCTGGAGCAGGTGGCCCAACTTGCTACTAATAGTGACCACAGGGTGGAGAGGAAATGTTACTGAGGGGAGAAGGACTGCTGTTTACTGCAGTAACTGCACAGTGCTATGTCATTTGATTGCTACTTTGAGATGCTTCGTGTAAGGTTATACTATGTTAGATTACAATTTTACATACGTCTTTTCTGTGTTAATGTAAAGCTGTGTGTATTTCTGGCAGAGCGCTAGGTGTGGGACTGTGATTTTGTTGTATTGTAAATGGGTGGTCAGACATGACTGTCTTAACTGCTGATGAAAGGATTTTGTTTCCATAAATAAACCCACGATGCACTTAGTGGTCTGTTTCTTACTCCTGACCTTATGCACTGCTATAAAGTATTCATGGTTCTTTCTAAAACTGTCATACCACAGCTGTTTTTGATTGTTTGAGGAATTTAAGATACAGAAATCATGAAGCTGTTTGATATTAGTAATTGGAGTTGCTTCTTCGCATCAACTCCAACTACATAATCTCTTCCAGTTATAGGCAGTCCAATCTTAGTACAACTACTAGGCAAAGCTGATTCTGTTTAAAGCTTTGTATTATTAAAATCTTCAAAAATAATGGGATACCATTGATAATTAAGCTTGGCTGTGATCTCATTATCTTAGAAACCATTTAAGATACAGAATCCATATCCAAAAGGTTTAATAAACTCCTTTGGTGAACTTTGACTGTCACTGTAAACAATATTCTCATATTGTTGTCAAGTTTGTGACATGTAAACTTCAAATGTGGTCCACAGGTGGATTTTGTGATTCTCTTGGCTATTGGTATTGTGCAGTGTCATATTACCATTGCATCCCATTCGTGGTTACTGTAAGGGAAAGTTTGACTTCAACAATCACTGCAGCTTGTTATGCAGGTGCTATGCCAAGCACTTTTAGGTACTTCTGTAAAAGGAACATTGATGTGGACAAGGGGTCAACCAGTGCCTGTCTATACAGCTGATGAATGAATTATATTTCAATGAATGAACCCAAGGTGCAGTGCTTTCAGGACTGTTGCTCCTCACAGTAATGCAGTCCTATAAAGTATTCATGATCATTGCTGCTTCTTCCTGAAATGACTACTTGTGCATGTGCAGAAAGCTACTTCATTTTATTTACTATTGTATTCACTGTTACTGAAAGATACTGTAAGCCTGGTTTCCAAAAGTAAATGTATACAACAAATCTAATTACTTAATTCCTTAATTTAACTTGTGTTATTTTTAAAGTTCAACATCTGAGAATATACAGTACTATAGGAATATCCAATCTTATGTTTTACATTTAAAACTGTTAATTTAAAATCTATAATACATCTTCTTGTTTCTTTTTTAATTGATACATAAATGCATCTTCTTTTTTTTAATACCTTGAACCCTCAAACTTGTCTCTTCCTGTATACAAGCTAATGTAATAGCTTCAAAGACAAATGTTTCAACTGGAAATGGTGTTCAATGAAGGCATTAAAGATCTTGAAAATAACCTAAAACAAAACAGAACGTCTGTATTCTGCCGCACCTTATCAAAAGGATAAAAACTCAAATATGGATTTGGTTGGATATTATTAAAAACACATTGTGGCTTGTTCAAAGGGGACACTGTGCATCTGGTTTGAATGAATAATTATCGTATGTTTCCAGACTTGGAGCATCTTGTATTGATTTAGCCACATTTACAGATCTGTCAAATTATGTGTTCCCAGTTTATTTTTAGAAGTGCATATTGACCACCTGGTGTTTATTTAAAAATATTGATACTGTCTGAGGTAGTGGAGTTTTTTGTATGTTCTTTTTCATTATCATGGCAGAAATTGCTTTAAAAAAACAACATTTTGTTCTGTGTGTGTAGAGCTTTATAATCCAGAAGCAATATATATATATAGCTAGTTGTGAACAGTTAATAAAGTTCCCTTATAATAAAGCGTGACTACAGATGTTGATATTTCATAAAAATGTCTTAAACAGAGGGGTAAAAATGCTCTGAGCTACACAAAATTAGACACTGTAAACTGCTAGCAGCCCACACATGTCAATTAATGCAACACAGTAGCTTAAAAATGTGTCATAAAGAAATCAACTTGTTATTTATTTTGGCTCTGGTAAAGGTAATGATGTGTGCATTATTTATTATTAAAAATAGAATTATTAAAATGTTCTGACCTTTTTGAAAAAAAAAGTGGTCTCTTAAAGACGTAACCAATAAGCTAAAGATAAAGCATACTTGTTAGAAGCCAAGGGATATTTAAAAAGCATGGGATCTGTAACATTGATATGACCAGAGGTTAAAACAATGGCTGCATGTGACCCGGATGGCTTAAGAGTGACATTAGACCAGGAAATGAATGGACTCCCACACAGGACTACCGGTATGAAGCGCTGACGCACGGTTTAATAATAAACACAATAAAAGGTTTGAACAAAACACTAATACAAAACAAAATGGCACAGTGGCCAAAACAAACAGACAAGCAGACTCGGAACAAAACAGGTATCATGCTTGTCTAAAACTAGCACGGGTAGCAATTGTTGTATTTGTGATTTATTTTGCTTTACCTCCCAACTGTCGTTCAGCCTCTGAACACACACTCCCCGTTCAGCCAAAGCTGCTTGTTTTTATATTGTGACGAAGGGATTAACTGGCTGTCAATTACCTAGTTTATCCCTCAACCACATTCAGCATGGGTTTTAGCTGGATGGGGGATATTAACCCCATCCATGCTGTAAAATAATTAACAACAAAACAACATTCAAACAAAGACAATACATTTAAATAATAATACTACAAATACAAAATAACACAAAACATAAAGTAGCACAGGGGTGGGGAGTACCCCGTCACACTGCAAAACAGGTAATGTATACTGGACAACACAGATAATAGAACATCATTGAGAAAAGCATGGAATATTGCTGTGTACTGACCTTAAAGACACTATCTAGAAGCATGCCAGTGTTTGAACACTGTGTCAGTGAAACATTTAGTTTTTATGCTGGTAATAGAACCTACAGCCAGTATAGCATACAAATAAAACTGTATTATAATTTAACTACTAGCACAGCATGAACAATTGAATGACTTTAACACACTTTGAAAAAGCAAGGTTTTTCCAAAATAGCCACAGTTAAAGTCCATTTAAAATCCAATCTCAGGAGTCATGTGGAGGTGAGATGTAAGATGCACACCTTTCAGTATAACATACAGTATTGAGCACTTGCACTTGTAATTGCACAGTCCAGGTGACCTTTTATAATCATATTTCCAACTAGGAAAGAAAGTTAGCAAGGCAGGATTGGTGCTTTTAATGCACCGTATTTCCATGCCACTCTGATGAATCTAGGAGATACAACTAAGAAGTTATGAGATGACAATGCATTTTCTTATTTAGGAGGTTTTACAGTGATCCTGCTAATCGGGGGTGGTTCAATCTTGGGCTAAGAATAAACCAGAAAGTAAAATTAGTTGGTGAACCCAGTCTATACATTTCATAATACATACATATACATAGAAATCCTTTCTTGGAAGCAAAATCCATGAATGTAACACAAAATGATAATCAATAATACAGTGTCTAATACAAAGTAATCAATCAGAATGGTTTTACTGTAATTATTTTTATTAGCATATAAGCCAGAGTCCGACTCGAGTCACTTTTTTTGAGACTTGACTTGAGACTTGAAGTGAATTGAATTGAGACTTGACTTGGGACTTGCTGAAAATGACTTTACAGCAATAAAAAATCAAATGCTACACGGGTATTACGGCTCATGTTGCACCCTCGCTCTACTCGTCCTCTCGCTCTCTCTCTCCCCCTCTCCCTCTCATGCTGCCCACTCGTGTGTGTGTGTGTGGGTGTGCCTGCCTGGTCCCTGTCAGAGTTGCCAGATTTTTCTTGCAATGCCCTGCCAAAGTAACCAGACAAAAAGTAGCCAAATTGCATTTTATAAAACAGCCAAAAACCTGTACTTACATTTAAGACTTAAATATATATATTACAAAAGCATAAGTGCTACATATTTATTTAAAATAAAAATAACACAGGTAAGTAATGTTATAAATTATGTATTTATTTATATATAGGCTTTGCTTGTTTTTTTCTCACAATTTACAGTACAAGCACTTCTGTTTCTTATGTGATGACATCAAATGCGGCAGATCTTTTTTTTTATTCGGAAGGTAGTGTAAAATTAAATTGTCCTGAACTGTCTATAAAACAATAAATACAATAATAAATTATAATTATATTTGCACTGAGGCAGTTCTTTAATTTGTTACAAATTAAAAAAATTTTATATATATATATATATATATATATATATATATATATATATATATATATATATATATATATATATAGGAACAAGAAAAAAGAAAAGGATATTTCAGGTACTTAAAAAGGTAGAATAATTGATTAGAAATCAATTATCAGGACGTTTCGGACTACAAGTCCTTCATCGGCTGAATACAAAAAAACAGTGCACTGATGAAGGACTTGTAGTCCGAAATGTCCTGATAATTGATTTCTAATCAATTATTCTACCTTTTTAGGTACCTGAAATATCCTTTTCTTTTTTCTTTTTTCTTATTGATCATTTTGGTACACAGCAGTTTTCCTTTTTCTCAAACTATATATATATATATATATATATATTCTCCCTATTTTACAATTTAATAAGAACCCCGGTCAAATGCATACGAGTGCCAGTTATCTGTAAGAATCCTCATGAGGAAAGAAGTAGGCGGGTTCACCATTTTCTTCAGCCGGATTTGCTGAATGCAAGTGTGGGCATTGTGTGATTTGTCATTTTATTGGATGCTGAGCTCCAGAACAAAGTCATGCCCCAGGGGGAGGGTATGGTATAGTATGCAGGGCATTGTGGTGATTGAAGTCCTGCACTGATGATGACCTCATTATCAAAAGGAATAGAAAAACAAAAAAAAACATGCATTGTAAAAATAGCCAAAACAAACTAGCCAAATCCCCAAAGACAATATTTACCCACTAGATGCTTTTAAAACAAGCCACATTTGAAACTGTTGTCTGTAAAAGCAAGCATTTCTACTATTATTTTTTGCATGATTCAGAGACAGTAAGAGACTTGACATTTTCCCCACCGTATGAAACTCATGGAGATACACTAGCTTGTTTCTCTCGAGAGCATTATTTTAGCAAGCTGATTAGCACACTACCTGTGATAAAATTTATAAACTAACAGTAGTGGCGATTTCAATACCTATGTTAATTATGTCAGAATTGAATTGATTTAGAAATCATTAACACAATCACAAACCATAAACACTACAGTATGTAAAAATTGTTTTCCCTATCCATCAAAATCAGTTTATGTATACAATGTTTAGGGCTTTCAGTCACGATATTGATAAAAGTAGAGGTACATCTATTAACCGGTTTCCTAAGTGAATATTACACTCATGCAGTATTCAATGAATGCAGTGTGCAATCCTTAGAACACCAAAATGTACTGGATTCTAATCTGCCCTTAGAGAAACCCTGCAGAACCATTTACCGACTTCAGAATTACCAGCGAGGCAACACAATGGATTTTCAAAAAAATTGCATAGTCAATGGCCCAGTGGTCGAGATATAAATAATCAATAAATTCAGTTAAGCGATTCTTTGGATGTTGGTAATACAGTTGCCTGAAGGTAGGGGGTAGAGCTAGTTCAGCAAGCAACACGCAACATTAGGGTCTCAGAGATGGTTAGAGGGCAGGCAGGCAGGCGGTTAAGAATCCTTTCACAGAGCTAGATGAAGATAATTCTGTTTTTAATGCATCACTGTGGGAGAAAAATCCATAAAATACACAAGGTAATTAGAAAGAATCGAATCAGCTGCAGTTTCCTTTACTAGAGAATAAAAGAATCACCAATAAAAAGGGCATGCTGTATTTAAAGACTTGAACATTTTGCTATTTATGGAAGACAACAAGATTATTTTACAGCCAATCAATATTGTGTTTATTCTTGCCTGACACTCCCCGTACAGAATGTGGTCTTATTTCGTTTCTCCCTCCACCTCCCCTTTCTCCACCTTGCAGCAGGTTTTGAGGGGGGTTGTTTTTCATAAGCTCCCTGGCTGTCTCATTTTGTCAATAGCTGACTGGGCATGAGGCTCTGAGTGATGAGACCACTGGGCCAGCTTTTTGCTTCAATGTATTGTAATAGATAAAAACAATAACGCATTTTTTGTTTTTTGTTTTTTATTTAGTAGTCGGCAATTGATTTTTACCCTATTTTTCTCCCAATTTGAAATGGCCAATTGCATTATTTTAGGTTCAACTCACCACTACCGCGGCGAAGATGAACACACGCTGTCCTCCGAAACGTGTGCTGTCAGCCGACCACTTTTTTTCACTCGGCAGGCCCGCCATGCAGCTACCTCTGAGCTACAGCGTCGGAGGATAACGTAGCTCTGGACAACTTACAGGCAAGCCAGCAGGCACCCGGCCAGTCTACAGGATTCGCTGGTGCGCGGTGAGCCTAGGACACCCTGGCCGACCTATCCCTCCCCCCTGGGCGTTTCATTTTTTCAACTTTTGGTACTAAAACTGTAGACAGCCAAAACAAGGTGAATTTATAATTAGAACTGGCTGAAATGAATATATAAACAAGAGACAAAGATGCTGGAAATAATTTCCCTTAACAGGGAAAATAGGTTTGAACATACTGTACAGTAGCTGTAGTCAAAAAGTTATGTTCAACAAAAAAGTACCAAATACATCTGCCTTATTAAAAGACTTTAGTCCCCATTTTCTCTTTGATTAGTAATAAATAAGAATATAGTATTGTGACAGAGACAGAATGATTCTTGGTGATAGATTTTCCTCCCTCCCTGTGAGGGCACTTTGTAAAGGGAACAGAGTGCCATGGACTGGATGGCCAGACAATTCATTCCCAGGGTTAGGCAGAAGTCGGCCATCTGGAAAGGGGGTGGAGCTACGGTACACTAAATCATTGACCCGAAAGGGAAACGATGTGGCAGCCGTGGATTGGAGGAACGGTTGCAATCAATAACCCAGGGGTCATGATTGATGGTATAACAGTGATCTGTTCCTTTGTTATGGTTAACGCTAACCGGAAGGAGTACCGTATTGTGAAATTGTGAGTGTTTTGTTTGTTTTTTGTTGTGTCACTTTGTTTGGTATGCCGGAGGATGCTGTGCTAAAGCGTTATCGTCTCACTCTGCAGGTCATCGTAGACCTAATAGCTGAACTGAGAGATGAGCTAGGCCCCAACGTCAATCTAAGGATGGCTATCCCTGCACATGTGAAAGTGCTGTGTTCTCTGCACTACTTGGCTTCTGGTTCCTTTCAGACCACAGCTGGAATGTCTGGAGGGATAACCCAATCCATCTTTTCAAGTTCTAGGCATATTTCTGGATGTCATGCAAAAAAAGGGCAGGCCAATACATATAATTTCCTAAGGATACTAGCATAACTAAGCTCCTTTTCTTTTCCTGCTGCTCTCTGTATTCCTAACTCTGCAATTGCGGCCACTAAATAGAACGATACACTCATTGAAACCATCATTATCATAACTGTGGCTCATTATTTGTGCGTATTGATTAATTTGCATTGCTCTTAAGCTTACATAGGGCACAGTGCAGAATCCTGGCCGCAATGCGATTTGAATTTTGCATCCGCAATTATTTTCACTGTGCCTATACTTACATCACCCCCACAGTCTCTGTAGGAACATAAACAATTTAAAAGCAGCTCTGTAAAATAGCAAATTATTTTTTTAACAGAATTACTGGTCTGCTTTTACAATTAACTTAAAATAACTGAGTGGAAGTAGAATAGGACATTGAGTTTTTTCTCAATGGAGTTATCTAGTGTCCAGTTTTAGTGGTATACACTGTTGGTCTTGGTTATTAAGAGTTTTGCGTCCATGGTACTGGTAACTTTAAAAAAAAAAAGAAACAAACAAATGGTGGTTTGTTTTAGCACAGCTTCGGAGATTTCATTTTGTAACCTCAGAAGTTTCATATGGTTTTGTTGTGTGCTGTAAAGTTCCTTTTCCAGGGTACTGTATTTTTTTTTAAGTTATCACACCAGAGAGGTGTAGTCTGTTCTTTAGCTGTCTATCTCACATCTTCCTGTCAATGCATGGTTGAGTGTCAGATTAAGTTAAAAGACTGACACTCGTTATGTACAGCATTGCTCAGTGTATCAGAGTGAGGAGTTAGCTGTTTTGACTGACGTCCAGTAGCTAGATTGATTGGGATGCTGGAGTTTCAAGCATGTTGTTTATTTTTTTATGTTTATTGTTTTGAAATGGTCTTGCTGGAGTTGCCTTCCCTACCACCTGACACCTGCACCAGGCCTAAGATCAATTGGACAAGCAATAGTTCTACAGCATTGTGAAAACATTAGGAGCTGAGTTATTTTCTAATGAGACCATACTGGTGATAAAACTAAACAAAAAAGAAAGTAGCAAATGTGAGTGTTATTAATTGTTATTATTACTGCATACTCACAGTGAGAAAAAATAACAATATTATTGTAAGGAATTGTTTTAAAAAAAAATGTCATAAGATGGTGTAACAGGGTGAAGTGTGATGTGTATGGTTCGTCACTGAATAATCAATGATCAAATGATCCCAAACAGTATAGAATGATCTCAAACAGTATAGAAAGGGTTTTGTGGTGTAGTAGGTTCCTGGAGCGGGACGTCTCTTTTAACGAGGCTAGCCCTTGCCTTGTGTAACAAACCTTTATTTTTAGCTTTATTTTGTATTGTTTTCTTTATTACCTTAGTGTCAGCACTTGTGGTGGATTCATTGTGCACGCCTGTGCGGCGTGTCAACACCCAATGCTCTGTGTCTGTTTTTTTGTTATTCAGTGACAACCCACGTATGTAACACTTGCCCGTTACAGATGGCTTAAACTTGTATCTATTAGACTACATTGTTTCCCATTGAAACAAGTGAACCAATCAAATGCACTGATTTCACTTCCATATAGACTTTGTTTGGTTGCTTGCTTTCAGTTGCTGTGTGAATTAACTCAGTTATCTTCTACTGGGTTTCCTTTGAGAGGAACTTGTAGCATCAAACCATTTTTAGAAAGTAACCTTGCTCTACTCATTTTTTTTCTTTATTTTATAATAGTTATTTTTTAATAAAGCATTATTTTTGGAAGAGAAACACAATTATAATACAAAGCTATGAACAAATCATTTATTACAATTTCATTAAAATACATTCAGTGCAGCTTTTGTCTAGTCAGTAAAGTGTAGCCTTGTCAGTAGAACACATTTAACACACCAAGATTGTATGCCACTAAATGCCAACTTATAACATTTACTTGAGCAGGTATGTCAGGCACCACTGCAATTCAACCTCCACAGCACTGATTTATTTTTAAATTGTTTTATACTGTCTGGCCCCCACTTATGTGCATTATATAACATAAATTATCTCTTCAGTCCTTGTTATTGTGCATTGATGAGCGAGCATAGGTGGGCCAAATGGCCTTTTCTCATTCTAGAATTTCTTATGTTCTTATGTATAAAATTGAAATTATAAGAAACTTGTTGTGGCATAATTTGGTATTTGAAAATATTGAAGTGCTCAGCCACTTGTTTACAAGAGCAGCATTGTATTGTAGTTTTACCAAGCATGTCTTAACCAATGCAATGCATAATACTGCACACTGTCTGTTTAAATTACTATGACCCAAATACCAGTAAGCTAATGTCCACAGTACTTCCTGGGGGATGTGGAAGCAAGGTGCTTCTCTGTTTTGTGGCCATGTCTTTTTTTGGGAAAGTTAGTTTCAGGTTAAGGTCACCAACAATGAGAACTGAATACCAAATATAATACCATATTCCGATATTCAGAGCACAGCATACAGAATCTGAAAGTAAGCTAAGATTACTTAAGAAAACAACACCATTTTGCCATATCTGAATTCTCTTGTCTCCGGGATGATGCCTACCAAGTTGGGAGTAAGTTGGTTAAATGATTTTCGAGCAGAAGCAGTTGTTTGGTGCGCATTTTGACGAATTTGGTGGCAGCCAGTTTGATAGTAAAATTTGTCGCAACAACTTCTGCTTCGCAAAGTTGAAGCGGGTTTGGTTGCTGATGATATATTGCAAGTGTCAGATCAATCACTTCACCGGTTCCCAAGAAGAAGATTTTGAAAGGTTTCTAAAAAAAAAGCGTCATACGGCCATTTTGGTTGAGGGCAACACTATTTTTTAAGAGTGAGTTGTATTAATACAGTGACAGAGATGATGCTTCTGAAATTTGGAGTTAGTCAAGTAAACCATTTGTCAACTGAGGCAGTTTTGAATTTAAGATGTAAATGTACACCTGGCGGCCATATTGTTTTACAAAACATCACCATTTTGACATATCTGTATTCCATTGTCACTGGAACGATGCCTACCAAGTTTGAAGTTTGTTGGTCAAACGGCTTTCAAATAAACACAGTTTGCTGTTAAGGGCACGTTTCAGTAAAATTTGTGGCAGCCATTTTGATAGTAAACTTTATCGCAGCAACTTCTGCTTCGCAAACTTGAAGCGGGTTTAGTTGCTGATGACGTATGCAAAGTTTCAGATCAATCGGTGTACCGGTACCCAAG
Source organism: Acipenser ruthenus (assembly GCF_902713425.1). Classification (NCBI taxonomy): domain Eukaryota; kingdom Metazoa; phylum Chordata; class Actinopteri; order Acipenseriformes; family Acipenseridae; genus Acipenser; species Acipenser ruthenus. The sequence continues at coordinate 9,185,063 of NC_081192.1, read as the reverse complement.
AAGAAGATTTTTAAAGGTTTTTCCAAAAAATGAGTCAGGCCATCATCTTGGTTGACTCAGGAGCGTCATTTTTTTTGCATCTGAACTGTAATCTACACGGGATGATACCAGCCAAGATTCATGTTGATTGGTTACACCGCGTGCGAACAGGAGCAGTTGGCTAATAATGCTACATATAATTTAAATGGCAAACTAACGATGTTGCCACAAAATAGCTATTATAACCGAACAGCAGTGGCTAGTTTCTTAAAATGGCCGACGGAGCCAAATAGGCACATTGAACCACACTACCCAGAAATATGTACAACGTCAGTCAAAGTCTTTTTGAAGGAACCCAATTAAGAGACAATCATGTTGAAATCCTTTCTTTACTGTTGGGAAACTCATTGTTTATGGACTGTGAACTACCACCCAGGAACAGAGTGGGGAGCAGCCAGTCAGTACCCACCAAGAGGAGTAGCCGGACCTGTAAACAAAAACAAATACAGGATTACAAATGGAGTTTATATAGAGGGTTGCCCAACCCGTGGACACTATTCTAGATTATACTTACCGTGTGCTACACTGCTGCAGGTGTCCACCAGAGGGCAACCAATTTGACTAACCTTTCTGCATACACTGATCATGAGAACAGTGCCTCCTGCTGATCCTGTTGGGGAATACAGTTACAAATGAATTGTGTTTTGTACTGTTTTTTTGGATTATCAAAAAGAAAGACTGATTGAAAAACCTGTTGCTTACCTTGGAAGCCCATTCTTGGGGGAATTGGTCTGAACTGTGCAATTACCTTAAAAGAGGACTTGACAAGAGAATTATTCTGGTTGTTTATCTTAATTACGGTTTGCTGAAAGTATTTAAAACTTGTTGCACTTGACCCCTGGTGTCTTGACCAATCATATACATCTCACCTCCACACACCTGGGATACCTATAACTCAGTGATCTCTTTCACAATACATATATTTGCTTTCATGTATTTTTGAAGTTAGCCAAAGTGAATCATTTAAAATATTAACTTTGTTTCTAACTGATTTTTTTTTTTATATCGTAAACTTTCAAGTTTTAGACGAACAAAGTTACTGAGTGCTATTTTATTTCGGTTGATAACTGAAAATATGATTTATTCAGTGCTATTTTATTTTAGTTAGCTGCAGAAAAAGTATGATATAGCTATTTTTCTGATACCATTTGAAATAAATACATTGAATAAAAAGAAAAATCAACTTACTTGCGACTAAGATAATATGATAAACATGTAGTTCTGCTGTGAAAGTAAAGCACCGATGAGCACATGTTGTAAGTTGCAGTCTTTTTTTCTTCATTGCGAGATATTGTGAAATATTTTGTACCTTCTGGTTGCCCTTTTGGCAAGGACTTTAGAAGTACAATTTTTCATGATTCATTTTTCGTGCACTGTTTTTTGATACCGCCCTCAGATAGACAAAATTAACAGATCAAAGCCCACAGATGTGATACATCGATGAATCATTGATCTATTAAAACCTGTTAAAGATATCATTGGACAGTTACTTATAGTAGCAGACCTGTCAGCTCTCTCTTATTTGCTGGGACTCTCTCACATGATCCACTGGAAAAAGGCATACTTTCTGTAAACTATGCAGGTCTTGCAGGATTGATTTTAACGGTGGGACATGGGAGCAGGATTGATGTTTGTGGTAAGCACGAGAGAGCACAAAAACACCAAAAGCCAGTGACGCTCAGAAAACCAGCGCGTCAGTAACACCTTTTGCTGCCAAAGCAAAAACGGAGATCAAGAAAGTTACATATGCAGAGACCTTTACATGTTGTGACTAGTTCAGCAAATCTGTAGTAGACATTTGCTTTAGAAATTCAAGTTGATTGATAACATGTTCAGTGTAATGAATAACGTTGCAATGTCACGTTGTTGTGTATTTTGGCTGTATATTTTTTTAAATGTATGATGGTGTGAACAAACTGGCTTGGTGGTGACGTCAGACCCGGAAGAAACACACAGTTTTGTGAGTAATGAAAGCGCTGCTGCACGGTTTAATAATAAATAAACAAAACAACAGGTTTGAACAAAACACACAAACACTGCTACAAAACAAAACGGCAGGATGGCCAAAACAAAGAGACAAAAAAGTGGACAAACCCAAACAAGGACCCAAACAAGGACCCGCACGAGTAGCAATTGTTAATCTTTTAGATTTATTATTCTTTCTCCTCTCTCTCTCTCGTGTTCTCCACTGCGAACACCCAACCCAGTGTGCATGAAAACTGACTCTTTTATGCAGCTGTGCTGAGACTCGATTGCTAATCAATCATTCGCTTAATCCCAGCACAGTCTACATGTGAACTAATTGTGCACCCCCTGTGCCCCCATACAAATACCCCATTTAATCTGCATGTGAAGTGTGCAATCCCTGTGCTTAAATACAAGTATACATTTTAAATCACCTGTGCTACATAACCCACACTGTGTGTACCACTACACACATACATATAAACTCACATACAACATAAAACACAAAATACGCACAGAGGCAGGGCACCCTACCACAGATGAACTTATTGACCTGTTTATAAAGTATTGGCTGCTGCCAAATCAGCCACCTACAACAGTACATTAAGAACCACGGGGGCCAAGAGAGCATTTGATTGTGACGCATGTCATGGTTGTTTTTCTTTTTGATATTTTTCCTTTTTATTATTATTATTATTATTTATTTCTTAGCAGACACCCTTATCCAGAGCGACTTACAATTGTTACAAGATATCACATTATGTTTTACATACAATTACATTATTTTTTTTATATACAATTACCCATTTATACAGTTGGGTGTTTACTGGAGCAATCTAGGTAAAGTACCTTGCTCAAGGGTACAGCAGCAGTGTCCCCCACCTGGGATTGAACCCATGACCCTCTGTTCAAGAGTCCAGAGCCCTAACCACTACTCCACACAAAGTAAAGCAATTAGAAGGAGCACTGTATCACAGTCTATCATTCTACCAAGTAAAAAGCTGGTAGTTGTATGCCTTTGTCTTATGTAGGTATTCACTTCAATTCAGGCCACTAAGATTTCAGTTCACAAAAGCTCCCTTATTTTGAAAATCAAATGTTAACAGGTATGTAGTAGCAGTGTTGATAGTGATGTAATAATAATAATAATAATAATAATAATAATAATAATAATAATAATAATAATAATAATAATACTTAGCAATTGTATGTTATTAAACATTATATATGTTCAAAGGGGTTTTTTGTAACTTTTATCATAACTTCTAAAACTTTGAAATCCATGAAAGGATCTGGTTGTTTCAAATGGCTGTTTATGGTAGGATGTATAATCAAGCTGTGCTCATGAAATGGTCCATTAAAACATTGGAATGTAAAGTATAGTAATTGCAGGGTTTATGGTGATCTATTAACATATGGTGATTGTTAATGGAGTGGGTCTTCAGCTTGTTTTGAAAGGACTATAACATGTTTTCTTGGTCCAAAATGTCTCTCTCTTGTAGGTTTGATGCTCAATTGGGGTTGATGAACACTAACAGAACATTAAGCACTTTGTGTCTTATTTTTCAGTAACAAATGCATTAAGTTAGTGGGTGCAGTTTGCTGTGTGAATGTCAACACAATCAGGTTGCAAATTATATTGAACTCAGTCAAAGGCACTCTATTAACATTGAAGCCACAGGATTCTTACCATGAAAGCAATTCACTGTTGAAGTGTCAGCAAATTTGAATCTTTGTCTCTAAATGTCAAAAGCATTATCATGACAAAGATTAAACTGCATAAAAGTCATTGGAAATAACTTCTTTACAAATGTGTTTTCTAAGTAACTTTCTGTTTCTTAGTGTAAGGCCATTTGAACTTTAAATATTTGAACAAAAGCCATTATACAGTTTGAAATAGACCAGTATGAAATGGAGAAGTAACACCCCAGTGGATCTCTGTAACTATTTTTGTGTTTCAATCTGAAAAAAAGCAGGCTCAGTAATGGGTTGTGCACAAGCATACAATTGGGTAGTTATGTAAGGGAATTCAAACGTTTACCACAGGCTTTTCTTGCAGTGCAGTGCAGTACCATGTTAGAGAATTATTTTGCATTTGCACTCTAATAATAATAATAATAATAATAATAATAATAATAATAATAATAATAATAATGCATCTATTTGTTGTCATGTGACCCTGAATTAGCCAAAGGGTTTAATAATTGTTTTTAATAAGTCAACCTGGTATTAGATTTATTTCCACTTATTAAAAGTACATAAACATAAACTAAATTAGGCAAATACAAAATTGCCACATGTTCTTCATAATTGCACCCTTTTATTACTTACTGTTTTTAAAAGTTTGGTTACCTTGCAACATACAAAGGCTTAGACTTTGGTGTTTCTCCTGTCTTTCTAGTACCTGCATATCACAGTTCTAAGCACATCTTAACAACATACAGTATTTGTTACAATCCTTTGTTCTGTGTAGTGTTGATTTTAAACATGATAATACAACGCTGCTGCTAATTATCTGAAAGCAAATGAAGAAATACAACTACTGTATAGAAAATTTGATTTTTGTTGTGAGCATCCTAAATACAATAAAACAGCGCTAATCAGTGTCATTTGGTGTCAGTTGTACTGGTTCTTTTGTCTGTGCTACTTAGGGTTGGCCGTGCTCCGGCTTTGCTAGCTCCTGTTCCAGAGTGGCTCCGGTAGCTCACTCCAGCTCTAGGCTGGCTCCAGAGCAGATGGAGACCCCCTGCTCCAGCTCCAGGCTGGCTCCAGAGTTGACGGAGACCCCCTGCTCCAGCTCCAGGCTGGCTCTAGAGCTGATGGAGACCCCCTGCTTCAGCTCCAGGCTGGCTCCAGAGCTGATGGAGACCCCCTGCTCCAGCTCCAGGCTGGCTCCAGAGCTGATGGAGACCCCCTGCTCCAGCTCCAGGCTGGCTCCAGAGTTGACGGAGACCCCCTGCTCCAGCTCCAGGCTGGCTCTAGAGCTGATGGAGACCCCCTGCTTCAGCTCCAGGCTGGCTCCAGAGCTGATGGAGACCCCCTGCTCCAGCTCCAGGCTGGCTCCAGAGTTGATGGAGACCCCCTGCTTCAGCTCCAGGCTGGCTCCAGAGCTGATGGAGACCCCCTGCTCCAGCTCCAGGCTGGCTCCAGAGCTGATGGAGACCCCCTGCTTCAGCTCCAGGCTGGCTCCAGCAGCCCCTGCTCCAGCTCCAGGCTGGCTCCAGCAGCCCCTGCTCCAACTCCAGCCTGGGTCCAGAGCTGTTGGAGACTCCCTGCTCCAGCTCCAGACTGGCTCCAGCAGCCCCTGCTCCAGCTCCAGGCTGCCTCCAGCAGCCCCTGATCCAGCTCCAGGCTGGCTCCAGAGCTGATGGCGACCCCCTGCTCCAGCTCCAGGCTGGCTTCAGCAGCCCCTGCTCCACCTCCAGGCTGCCTCCAGCAGCCCCTGCTCCAGCTCCGGAGCCTCTTTGGTGCAGCTCCACACTGCTGCCTCCACTCCAGCTGTGTTTAGCTGGCTCCGGCTCCGGCACAAGAGCTACTAAAACCTCTTATCAGTAATGTATTTTCTTGACTATCATAGTAACATCTTAGTAAGTTTTCTTTGTAATTGTTCAACTGGGTCTGCAGCCAGCAAAGTTGGGAGCGGATGCTAAAATTATGCTTTCTTTTTTCACACTCTATAACTTGTAAACTAAGTGGGTTTTGGAGGTCATTGCCACACAAGTAGATTAAGGCGCAGACAAGGATTTTGGGAAGCCTTTGACTTTTGACCTCCATTTAGGTATGAACTATTCCATTTGAAGTAAATCCGTTATTCACCTCTCTTTTCACCTTTCTCAAAGTACCACTGACCAAAAACCCAAAACACTGATCCCACAATGACCTGCTAAGGATTCACATATATTGAACATGACTTCATTGTGCAAACATTTAGTAGTATTATTTGGTAGATGTTGGGGGTTTATCTTATCAAAATATAATCACTTCTTGAATATGGCCAATTACTGTGGATTTGTGATGCAACTTTACAGAAATTAAACTAAGACTAAAAGATTGCAAGAAAAGCAATGTCCATCTTGAAGAGCTTTTGTGGTAAATTAATTCACAACTTTTCTGTACCGCATTTTCAATATTTGTTTTGTAGGATTCTATACAAAAGCCATTTTTATATTTGTTTTTCATTGATTACTTACATATGTTTATATAATATTCCTAATAAGTATATACCTGTAGTACTTTTATTATTATTATTATTATTATTATTATTATTATTATTATTATTATTATTATTAATACATAGTTTTTTTATGGTGTAATAATAATATGCAATGCAGTTAACAGTAAAATACATTTCAATAAGGAATATATATATATATATATATATATATATATATATATATATATACAGTGGTCGAAATGGAAATTTAAAAGTCCTGGTATGAAACCCTTTTGCTGTAGTCCTGCAGGCCATGTTAACCGTTTCACCTCTGAGAAAGAATAATGTTTTTCATTTTATATTTTAACTTAGTTTAAGTGTAAAAAATGTACACTTAGAAATACCTTTTTACCTTTTTAGTTAATATTTTGTTCATATTAAGGTGTTAAATTGCACTTACCACTTACCTTAAATCATCCCAGCAGGTCCCAGACAGATTTCTTGCCTGCCGTGACAGTTGATTTGTTTTTCTCAGTCTGCTTTGAGCAACAAGCGGTGAAGTCTGCAGGACGCGGACCCTTTCCCAGCCAAGATCGAACATAGCTTTCCGGTTTGAAACCTTCAAGTGGGGGACCAACAGTTTTTAAAAAAATCAACTTGGATGGATTTTCCAGTGACAACGAGTTTCTGATATTGGTTAGAATACACTATGTAACACAATTTTTGTTCCTGGGTAGTAAGTGTTATTTCCTAATTGCTTATGCCTCAAAAGTATAGAAAATGGCTATTATTCCCTACAAACTTTGCTTTGCTTTTGGACCCAGGAACCAAAAAAAAAAAAAAATTGTTACACGGTGATATCGTTCATTGCGCTGAACGACCGCACACATTCTGCAGTGGATATTATTAGCATCTTTAACACATCCAGTAACTGTTTGAATCTCTCAGGTACTTTGTCTTCCTCATCTGACATGTCACTGACATATTCTCGAAATCCACTTACTGCTCCCTGAGCATGAGAAATCCTAAAGAAAGCACAAAGGTGCTTGATCGAATCGTCTCCGAAACAAATATCTGGATTGCTTGGCCACTTAGATTTATCAAACACTTCCATGTGTTTCAAGAGGTCTTGGTACTTTGTTTTATCTTCATCTTGTTTGGACTGACCTAATGCGTGATGTGAGGAGCGAGCATTTAATAAATAAACAGAATTGATGCTGTTTTGAAGGCAAAGGGTGGTCACACCAAATATGGATTTGAAACTTTTGCACAGTACTGTGTATATATATATATATATATATATATATATATATATATATATATATATATATATATATATATAGTGCCTTGCAAAAGTATTCAGACCCCTGACCAATTCTCTCATATTACTGAATTACAAATGGTACATTGAAATTTCATTCTGTTTGATATTTTATTTTAAAACACTGAAACTCAAAATCAATTATTGTAAAGTGACATTGGTTTTATGTTGGGAAATATTTTTAAGAAAAATAAAAAACTGAAATATCTTGCTTGCATAAGTGTATTCAACCCCTGTGCTGTGGAAGCTCCCAGTTTACACCGATGAAAGAAATTGCCCTAACGAGGACACAATTAGCTTACCATTGGCCTCCACCTGTGAACCATTAAAGTTGCTGTCACATTTTCTGGATAAAAACCCCACTGTTGAAGGATCATTGGTCAGGCTGTGAATCTGAAGGAAAATGAAAACCAAAGAGCATTCTACAGAAGTTATAGATAAAGTAATACAAATGCATAGATTAGGGAAAGGGTACAAAATAATATCCAAGTGTTTGGATATCCCAGTGAGCACAGTTGGATCAATAATCAGGAAGTGGAAGCTGCATCACACCACCCAGGCACTGCCAAGAAAAGGCCGTCCCTCAAAACTCAGCGCTCAAACAAGAAGGAGACTTGTGAGAGAAGCCACAGAGAGGCCAACAATCACTTTGAAGGAGTGTGGCAAAGTGCCCCGCCCCTGTGTGCATTTGTGTGTTTTGTATGTATGGGTGCGTATGTTAATGTTGGTGTATAGATTGGTACACGGGATATAAACGGGTCTGTGTTTCACGTGTGTTTAAAGTGTATATTTGTATTTAGGCACGGGATTGCACATCACGCACGTGCATTTAAAATATAATATGTGAACACGGGGTTTCACGTAATTAATTCACGTGCTGGGATTCAAGTGAATAATTAATTAGTAATTGAATCCCAGCACAACAGTATATATAGATGCACATTTTCACTCAGTGGTTGTGGGGTGTTCGGAAGAGGAGAACGGGTGAGAGAGAGAGGAGAAACTAAATAGTGTTAAATCATAATTATAAGTGTTTTGTACTCACCGTGTTTGTTTGTCTCCGTGCACCGTTTGTTAAGTGTTTAGTCGTTTTGTCTGTCTGTTTATTTTGGCGTCAAGTGCCGTGTCCTGTTTTGTATTCCATTGTTCAAACCTTTTATTTTGTTATTAAACGCTGAGTGCAGCCATTGCACTCAGCTCATCACAACCACCGTCTCTGTGTCTGTGTATTCCTGTCTGGTCTGACGCCACCCACTCTGGCCGTCTTTGTGACACGTGGTGTCCTGCGTGGGATCGACAGCGCCTCCAGGACTCAGGCCAGAGCAGGAACCTCAGTTTGGATTTAAAAAAAAGAAAAAAAAAAAAAAAAAAAAAAAAAATGGCAGAAGACGCCATCAAACTGCGGGGCTGGTTCCTGGAGAATGCTGGGCTGGAGGCCCAGTCTCTGCCCATAGTCGTCCGGGTCCTGTGGATGATGGACAGTGAGAGATGGGAGGCATATCAGCAGGAACACACCCCAAACACCTTGGAGGAGGGTGTGGAGTTTGTCCTCAACTACCTGGAGGCAACCATAAATGGAACAGCAGCCCAGGTAGCAGGACCACCAGCAGAGGAGTACCTGCTGTCCCCATCTCCACCAGCAGAGGGTGAGTACCTGCTGTCCCCATCTCCACCAGCAGAGGGCGAGTACCTGCTGTCCCCATCTCCACCAGCAGAGGGTGAATGCCTGCTGGTTTTGCCTCCACAGCCCAAATGGGAGGAGCCTGAGTGGGAGGAGCCCGAATGTCCTACACCTGAGTGGGAGGAGCCCGAATGTCCTACGCCTGAGTGGGAGGAGCCCGAATGTCCTACGCCTGAGTGGGAGGAGCCCGAACGTCCTACGCCTGAGTGGGAGGAGCCCGAACGTCCTACGCCTGAGTGGGAGGAGCCCGAACGTCCACAGCCCAACAGGGAGGAGCCGGGGCGTCCACAGCCCAACAGGGAGGAGTCGGGGCGTCCACAGCCCAACAGGGAGGAGTCGGGGCGTCCACAGCCCAACAGGGAGGAGTCGGGGCGTCCACAGCCCAAAAGGGAGGAGTCGGTGCGTCCACAGCCCAAAGGGAGGCAAGTCGGGGCTTCCACAGCCCTGGGACCCAAGCCACCAGCAGAGGGAAAATGCCTGCTGGTTCAGCCCCAAGAGCCAGAAGGGGAGGAGTTACAGGCTCAACCCCCTGAAAATTTTTGGGGGGGAGAAGGGCAGGATGCTGGTGTCCCCCAGCAGCCTCTCGCTATGCTGCTGAAGGCAGCACGGCGTGCACATGCCCAGCCGCCACAGCAGAGGGAGCCAGCACCGCCAGGAGCAGAGGAGCTGGAGCTGCCTCTACCTCCACCACCTCCAGGAGCAGAGGAGAAGGAGCTGCCTCTGCCTCCACCACCTCCAGGAGCAGAGGAGCAGGAGCTGCCTCTAGCTCCGCCACCACCACCGCAAGGAGCAGAGGAGCAGGAGCTGCCTCTGCCTCCGCCACCACCACCGCAAGGAGCAGAGGAGCAGGAGCTGCCTCTGCCTCCACCACCTCCAGGAGCAGAGGAGCAGGAGCTGCCTCTGCCTCCGCCACCACCACCGCAAGGAGCAGAGGAGCAGGAGCTGCCTCTGCCTCCACCACCGCCAGGAGCAGAGGAGCAGGAGCTGCCTCTGCCTCCGCCACCACCACCGCAAGGAGCAGAGGAGCTGGAGCTGCCTCTGCCTCCACCACCGCCAGGAGCAGAGGAGCTGGAGCTGCCTCTGCCTCCACCACCGCCAGGAGCAGAGGAGCTGGAGCTGCCTCTGCCTCCACCACCGCCCGGAGCAGAGGAGCAGGAGCTGCCTCTGCTGCCCGTACCTCCGCAGGGAGTACGGTGGCCGGAGCCCCAGAAAGGGGAGCTGCCAGCCACGAAGAAGGGGGAGGAGGTCTGGAGACCACTTTCCCCAGCAGCAGTTTCGCTGCAGGAGTTCTTGTGGCCGGAGCCCCACAGGAGGGAGCTGCCGGCTACGAAGAAGGGGGAGGTCGGGGGACCACCTGCCCCCGCAGCTTTTTCGCTGCAGGACTGGACCAACAGGCTGTCAGCCGTGCCACTACCGGCAGGGGTGCTGACAGCATTGCCAGCCAAGGGCCCACTGAAGCCTCCCTTCCCAGCCCGAGACTTTGTCCTGGACTGCTGGGTTTTTAAGGGGGGAGGTGGCCGTTGAGGCCATGTGTGCTGCGCACAAGGGGGGGTATATGTGGCAAAGTGCCCCGCCCCTGTGTGCATTTGTGTGTTTTGTATGTATGGGTGCGTATGTTAATGTTGGTGTATAGATTGGTACACGGGATATAAACGGGTCTGTGTTTCACGTGTGTTTAAAGTGTATATTTGTATTTAGGCACGGGATTGCACATCACGCACGTGCATTTAAAATATAATATGTGAACACGGGGTTTCACGTAATTAATTCACGTGCTGGGATTCAAGTGAATAATTAATTAGTAATTGAATCCCAGCACAACAGTATATATAGATGCACATTTTCACTCAGTGGTTGTGGGGTGTTCGGAAGAGGAGAACGGGTGAGAGAGAGAGGAGAAACTAAATAGTGTTAAATCATAATTATAAGTGTTTTGTACTCACCGTGTTTGTTTGTCTCCGTGCACCGTTTGTTAAGTGTTTAGTCGTTTTGTCTGTCTGTTTATTTTGGCGTCAAGTGCCGTGTCCTGTTTTGTATTCCATTGTTCAAACCTTTTATTTTGTTATTAAACGCTGAGTGCAGCCATTGCACTCAGCTCATCACAACCACCGTCTCTGTGTCTGTGTATTCCTGTCTGGTCTGACGCCACCCACTCTGGCCGTCTTTGTGACAAGGAGCTACAGAGTTCAGTGGCTGGGAGTGGAGTAATGGTGCACCAGTCAGCCATATCAAGAGCTCTGCATAACACTGGCCTGTATGGGAGGGTAGCAAGAAAAAAGCCGTTACTCAAAAAGTACCATCTGAAAGCACGTCTGGAGTTTGCCAGAAAGCATGAGAGTGACCCAGCTGCGATGTGGGAAAAGGTTTTGTGGTCAGATGAGACCAAGATAGAGCTTTTTGGCCAAAACTCAAAGCGCTATGTGTGGCGCAAACCTAACACTGCCCATGCCTCAAGATACACCATCCCTACAGTGAAGTATGGTGGTGGTAGCATCATGCTGTGGGGATGTTTCTCATCAGCAGGGACTGGGCTTCTTGTTAAATTTGAAGAAAGAATGGATGGAGCAAAATACAGGGAAATACTGCAAGAGAACCTGCTTCAGTCCGCTAAAAAACTGAAGCTTGGGAGGAAATTCACCTTTCAGCAGGACAATGATCCCAAGCACAAGGCCAAAGCAACATTGGAGTGGCTCAAGAACAAAAAGGTGAATGTTCTACAGTGGCCCAGTCAAAGTCCTGATCTCATTTCCATTGAGAATCTGTGGCACTATTTGAAAATTGCGGTCCACAAGCGTCGTCCAACCAACCTGAATAACCTGGATCAAATCTGCCAAGAAGAATGGGCCAAAATCACTCCGACACTGTGTGCAAAGCTGGTACATACTTACCCCAAAAGACTTAAAGCTGTTATTGCAGCGAAAGGTGGCTCTACCAAATATTAATGTGTGGGGGTTGAATACTTATGCAAGCAAGATATTTCAGTTTTTTTTCAGTCACCTTACAGTAATTGATTTTGAGTTTCAGTGTTTTAAAATAAAATATCAAACAGAACGAAATTTCAATGTACCATTTGTAATTCAGTAATATGAGAGAATTGGTCAGGGGTCTGAATACTTTTGCAAGGCACTATATATATATATATATATATATATATATATATATATATATATATATATATATATATATATATATATACATATATATATATATATATATATATATATATATATATATATATATATATATATATATATATATATATATAATTGAGTGCTGTTGACAGTCTGACACAGTTAACAGAAATGAAACCTGTTTTGCCTTGTACTGATCTACCACCTTGCCAGAAGTTGGCAACAGTTTCTAAATTAGCAATAGGAAAAATAGCACTGTGGGATTTCTATATATAAAACAGAAGATCAACACAGCCACTTTTGGTTCTCTATTTACTTCTGGCTGTCAATAAAATGAGTCCAGATTAGGCTGTGCATGCAACACTAGCTGCCAAATAGTGATCTCTACACACATGTGAAGTTGAAATTGCAGGGATTATTAAAAAATATGCATTGTCTACTTTGTTTTTACCTGAAATACACACAAGATTTTTTTTTAACTGTATAGTACAGTATGGCGTAATTTGTTTTGTAATTAATTTACAAAGGTAAAGTCAGACCTGTCTTACTTCTGGGATGTTTTTCAACTTTAATAGTGTTACGTATAATGACTGTGATAATGTTTTGCAAATCAACAAATATTCAAACAGTCTGATTCCTGAATTTGAACATACCTCGTTCATTCCGCAGTACAATAAATATATGTTACATGGATACAATCAGTGTTCTATAAAGTACAGTATCTAGTACTTATTACTATAAAATACATTATAAATTTCATGTAACGGTCTGTCTGTCACAGACTACATTGTGAACATGAGAACTGCCTTGATTTTATACTAGTCTTCACCAGTTTTTTTTATTTTATTAGTCAATCCTTTGTACATTTCAGATTGCATTTGACTATAATATTTTACTTACTGTCCTCGTCTACGCAATTATGAGGACTCTCTCTATATGCCTGCACTGGTTTTCATAAAAGGTAATGGCTGCAGATACCGGAATACATGATAATTTTGGACAACTCCTTATATCAACAGAAATATTATTTATATTAAAGTACTTCTAAATTTACATTTAGGTATTTCATATACCTAAATATTCTTATTTTGTTCATTCAAATGTTTGAACTGAATAATTCAGGAATATTTTTTTAAATGTGAAAATCAGGAAGTAGTGGAGCTGCTCTGGAATCTCAACTCCGGCTCCGTGCTCCGTGCTCCAGTGACCAGCTCCAGCTCCGCTCCGGCTCCAGCATCCCCAGCTCCGCTCCGGCTCCAGCTTCCCCAGCTCCAGCTCTGCTCCAACTCCAGCTTCCCCAGCTCCAGCTCCGCTCCGGCTCCAGCATCCCCAGCTCCAGCTCCGCTCCGGCTCCAGCATCCCCAGCTCCAGCTCCGCTCCGGCTCCAGCATCCCCAGCTCCAGCTCCGCTCCGGCTCCAGCATCCCCAGCTCCAGCTCCGCTCCGGCTCCAGCATCCCCAGCTCCGCTCCGGCTCCAGCATCCCCAGCTCCAGCTCCGCTCCGGCTCCAGCTTCCCCAGCTCCAGCTCCGCCCCGGCTCCAGCATCCCCAGCTCCAGCTCCGCTCCGGCTCCATCTTCCCCAACTCCAGCTCCGCTTAGGCTCCAGCATCCCCAGCTCCAGCCCCGCTCCGGCTCCAGCATCCCCATCTCCAGCTCCGATCCGGCTCCAGCATCCCCAGCCCCTGCGGAAAATGCTGACAGCGGGGTGGCACACTCCGGCGCCGGCCACGGCGCCACGTACACCGGCAGTGTTGTTGGTGCTGGGAGCGGTAATGCTGCCCTCAGTGCGGGACACTCCGGCAGTGACAGCAGCGCTGCGTACTCTGGCAGTGCAACTACTGCAGGTGGAGCTGGTCTCCTCACCTCTCCCCCCTTCTCTGTAGCTGTTGGTTCCCCTTTCTTGGGCTCCGGCCCCAGAATTTCCAGCAGTGCAACTGCTGCTTCTGGACATAACAAATCCCCAAGTGGTGACATGCAGGCATCCCCAGGCGATGGCGAACTAGCCTCCCCAGGTGATGGCGAACTAGCCTCCCCAGGTGATGGTGAACTAGCCTCCCCAGGCGATGGCGAGCTAGCCTCCCCAGGCAATGGTGAGCTAGCCTCCCCAGGTGATGGGAAGTGCCCCTGCTCCCTGTAGATGATGCACCATCTTGATGCCTCAATCTCCCTGTGGTAGGAGGGGGAAGGAAAGATTGCGAAGGTGGGGGAATCCACCTTTGTTGGCTGAAGAGCCTTGAGGCTTCACATGACTCCACCTCTTGGCCAAAGTAGGCCTTTTTGAAGAGGGGGTCTGCCCATGGACTCTCCATAAATGTGCCCAAAGTCCCCACACTCCTCACTCATAGGCGTCCCTTCTGCCTCCAGCCGTCACTGCTGCTCTTCCTTGCACTCGTCTGGCTCCCTTTTCTTTCTCTCCATCTTCTCCATTAAAAAAAACAAAACAAAAAAAATCCTCTCCACAAAACTGTGTACCCGCAGTACCTTCACTGGCCTGTGTGGAGGTGCTGTTTCCCACTGCTAAACACCATATGTGAACAGGATGGCTTGTGGTGGCGTCAAACCAGGAAGGATAATGGACACAGACAGGACTGAAGTAAATGAGAAGCGACCACAAATTGAATTGGAAAGCCACTTAATTACGATTTTACACAGACGAGTTATGACGGCTCAGAACCAGCAGTGGTGCAGCATTTTGGTCTGTGTGAATTGCCTATACTGTCACAGAGCCGTCATATTTTATGCCACCTCTGAACCACCTTGCAAGCGTTATAGTGGCCGCGGATTGAAAGTCAGCATCCCTCGCGAGTGCCTGTATATTGGACGTGTTGGGTATTTTTGTCGTTGGTGTTACATGCTTTATTTTTTTTCAAATACATGGCTGATCAAGAACGAGGTAGTAATTGGAGTCTGGAATAACTTTACGGGCTGATGAAGAGGTGAATTCACAAATAGAAGGGTGTGTGATGCTGTAGTTCAGGGATTGTCCTGGATACAATTATTACATTATTTTTGGAAACATTAAATTGAAGCCTCCGTGCTGGTCCCAATCACTACACACACAACCTAGTTTAAAAATGGCAATCATGTATTTTTGTTGATAATAACTCAAGTCATTTTCGGCATTTAACCTGTGTGTTTTGCGCGTCCCGCCTGACGAGAGCCCGCATACCCCAGGGGTATGCATACCCCAGTTTGAAAACCGCTGCTGTAATTTATGGACGAATCACCGTTGCCATGAAAACGATCTGTTGACTGACATGTTTGAAAGTTGTACTCACATGATCCCTTTGGCTGTGTGCAAGGCTTGCTACGTTTTGATTTTAATCGGTTAAACTCGTTAAACGTCGAATTCCCCAAAAATATGAGTTCGACTGATTAAATTTACATAGGATAAATGTCGGTAAAACCACTCGCTATTTTTTATTTTCTTACCAAACATAATAATTTAGAAAGCATCTCTAGTTTGTGTAGATTTTATACTATCTGTCTGTCCCGTCTCTGTTCCGCTGTGAATGGCTTGGGATCACTGTCAGTCATCTCAATGGTCCCTTAGTAGTCTACTGTAGTTTCACTGTCAGTTTGTTCATCCTGTTCTGACAGGACTGAAGCAGCACTAGAATGCTCTCATTCGTTTAAATGACTGTCAATCATCAAGACCTACACCGACTTTGCACTTTCATTTGCCAGCTACAGCATCTGTCATTCAAAGTGCCTACTTTGAAATTAACGGGTTAAGGTGTAGGTAAGCTTTTGCTATAGGTATACAGTGACAGTTACTAGTTTGATTTGAAAATGGGGCACAAGAGGAAAACACTTAATGAGTATTGTGCACAATACCCTGACCGACGGCTGAAGTCTCCTTGGCAGGACGAAGCGGGCCCGTCTGCTTTGCCTTCCAGTCCAGCTGTGCTGAAGCAGGAGAGGGGTGGATCTCAGATGCTGAATAATACATGCAACTTAGTTCTGTTCAACTATCTAATATTTTGTTCTGTGCATATTATTTTTACTGGTAAATGTATGCTATAAAAGTCTGTGTAATTTATTTGTTTGTTTATTTAGCAGACGCCTTTATACAAGGCTACTTACAGAGACTAGGGTGTGTGAACTATGCATCAGCTGCACAGTCACTTACAATTACATCTCACCCGAAAGACGGAGCACAAGGAGGTTAAGTGACTTGCTCAGGGTCACACAATGAGTCAGTGGCTGAGGTGGGATTTGAACCGGGGACCTTCTGGTTACAAGCTGGTTTCTTTAACCACTGGACCACACAGCCTCCTATAATACACTTTTATGTGCTGCGTTTTCTACGGTTTATTTGAGACAATTGTTTTATTTGTGTAGGATCTTTATCTTTACAAGGTATAGCTCCGCGTGACCAAATGTTATTTCAATTAGAATGTTAGTAACCATGGTTTTGTTGCATGTTTAATATGATAAAGGGGTTTCGCTAAATAAGACATTTCTCAATGGACTAAAAATTATTATTATTATTTTTTTTTAAAGCATAAAGGTCGATTTCGCCCATTCTCTGCTAGAATTGAAAAATAAAGATTGAAAAAAACAGTAAATTCTTTCTAAAATAAACATCGATATTAATTGTTGATTTGGCAAAAAAATTAAAATCAAATAGTAGCAAGCCTAGTTATGATGGTATTATACCGGCATAGATTGCACAATTTTGTGCTGTGTAAATGGGTATTTTAAATAATTAAATGTCTCTGAGGATTTCTTGTTGTGTAAATGGGTATTTTAAATAATTAAATGTCTCTGAGGATTTCGTGCTGTGTAAATGGGTATTTTAAATCATTTTTTAAACGTCTCTAAGGCGTGTGAAAGGGGCTTGAGCAGGAATGGCACAAGAAGAGCTGACAAGCTATCAATGTAGCATTCATTTCCCCAGTGCATACTTCAGCAGTCAATATGGCTGAATAAACTGAGAAAAGGCATGTGGGAAGAAAAGGTAGACATGAAAATAAGCAACAGAGTTTGTATTGACAAGAAGAACAGATATAGCTCTCACTAAGCTTGCAATTGAAAACAACACAAAACATTCTTCCTTAATCTATCATTAAGCAATTGTTTATTTTGCCTGTTTTGATAGTCTTTGTTAGGATTCCATACTGAGTGGAAAATCTAAGGTTTGCTTTCTATAATGAACTGCTTTTCTTAAAGGGGTTTCCCTGCTACATATATATGGAGTTGACAAGCATTCTATTTTTACGAAGAGGACACACCACTATATACCTTATAAAGCCTTTATTTATGTGAACCAGCTTGCAGCACTTGTAGATGAAAAACGTGTGACTCTTAAAGCTTGTGAATGACTCATTGGATTTATAAAAACATTCTAAATGCCTACATACTGAAAGAAAGTAAAACACCCACCCATTAGTTAATAATAGTAGGTCTTTTTTTCATTCGATTTACAACATGACCATTTTTTTTAATTCTGTGTTTCCAGGGATCATGGAATGTGATGTGTGTTTGATTAATTAAAAGAGGCATATTTTTATGGACATCTTGTCACTTCAAATCATGTCTGTTTTTTTTTTTTATCACAGCCGTTCTGTGTTGACAATCAGATGACGTTTTAATAAACAAATTCTGCGTTAACATTGTGTAGCAACTTGTAAATAGTATCAAGGTGTTATACATCTACAAGGACCAAAACAAATAGACAGACAAACAAACATGGGACGAACCAAAACAAGTATCGTGCTCAACTGTTTCAGCACGAATAGCAATTGTTTTCTATTTTTTTCTTTCTCTATCTCTCCCGTCCTTTCATGCTTGAAAACTGACTCTACATATACAGCTGTGCTGGGATTCAATTACTAATGAATCATTCACTTGAATCCCAGCACGTGAACTAATCTGTGCACTCCCATGCTCACATACTATTACATACTTTATCTGCACGTGAAGTGATTGTGCAATCCCCGTGCCTAAATACAACTATATATTTTAAATCACTCATGCTACATAGCCCAATTATATCCCATACACCAATACATATACACCAACATTAACACACCACATGCAACATAAAACACAAAATACGCACAGGAGCAGGGCACCCCTCCACAGGCAGTTAGTATTGCAATGCTGGAGAAACCTTACAGAATTATAAGAATTTGAGTGAACAGAGCTCCCTGACACATGGTAGATTCTTGTGCTTCAGATTTATTTAAATTTCCACCATGTTAGATTTAAACTTTAGTTAGATTAATTTGATTATCTGGGTAGCTGGGAGATTAACATTGTGGCACTATAAAACAGTTTATATAATTAATAATTCAAAACACAATTTAGTCTATTACGGAAGATTAAACTCTCCTTAGGACTTGAAAGACAAGATATAAGCTTTATAATATATTCATACTGAACTCAGAATGGATGTACTATTAACAAGTTTCCTCTATTAGTCAGAGGAGGAAATGAAAGTGTCTCTAGATTTCAAGGTTACAAACAGTTGTAACAAAAACACTGTCAGATTTAACTGTATATTCCTTATGACAGAATCACAATAGAATATCTTCATATATTATACAGTGACTCAAAAACATCCAGTCATCATTGCTGAAACACTTGGTGGAATAAGTAATAATGACCCATCCTTGGGGTAGCGCTGCGCTTGTGAGTTAGTTTGCTTTTTGTCTGGGATTGGAAACAATATGTTGGTCTCAGCTGTTTGTTTAGTATTTTTAGTAACACCCCTTGGTGAACTGACCAAGCAAGTGCAAAACGTACTGAAAGCATTACTTGCAAACAAATAAAACAATTATAGTACCATATATCATGCTTTAGAATTCAAATACACATTTGAGACCTATTAATAAATGTAAATTCACAACAGGTCAAATTTATTGAATTGTTTTGTTCACTACAATTACTTTAAACTGGTGGTTGTGTCCTTTTTCTCATATGTAGTGTACTTTCTGAGCTGAATAAATATATGTTGAAGTTAACCAGTTCCTGCTGTTTACTGTATATTATAATTGATTTAAATTACAAAGTCTATTAATATGCCTGGAATATAAAATTACATTTTCAGGAGTTGAGAACAGCACTAATGTTTTATTATTTAACTTGTTTTACAATTAGCGACTAAAGCAGCACCTTGTAATATGAAGAAAACATTTTCAGTTGTTTAGCTAACTTCCTTTTAATAACCACAATTCAGACAACTAAAGGTAGGGGAATTCTTTTGGACAGAACCTTTACTTTATAAATAGGTTTGTATACTGTATTGTTGTACTGCATTTAGTGTGTGCAATGAAGGTGAATAATTTGCCACATCTCAAAACATCTTGTGTAATAGTACTTTAAGTCCTGTTTGTGAAGCTTTTGCACCAGTTTTTTAAAGGAAAAAAATCACTTGCTAATGTAGTTAAATCAGAATAAACAGAATATGCTCCAAATCTACTGACTGGCAACCTTCTCCCAGCTTCTCATACCTAGCCTGACAAAATAGATATTTTGACCTTGATAACCATAACATATGATTCTGTCTTCAAAAAGTGCTCCAGTATTCTTAACACCTGATCATGTTTCCTGCTGTGCATTTTTGTGCCAGGACCCGTCCGTGTATCTTGAGGTAATGTCTTTTAGCGATTTTCCCTACTGTTTGCACCCATATGGCCCTGCAAGCCAAAGATTGAGGCTTTGTGATGACAGACTTTCTCTGTGCAAAAATCATTTTAGGGAAAATGTTTTAGTGAAAGCGGTCTATGGCAATCTCAAAGTTAATTCCAGACCTATGCCTCAGGCAAACCCACCGTGACATGACAAATAGATTATTACAAGTCACCTAAAGGTTCTTGCTGAAGGCCTGTGTTTTATATTATGTATTCTTCTGTTATGTATTCTTCAATATAAATCCATCTGAGTTTGTACTGGTGTTATCTGCTTTAGAATCTTGTGATCTTTGATCATCACGTAGTACTACTTCCTGGCTGGATGATGTCTGATGATGTCAGGATGACTTTCAACAACTTCTGCTGCTGCAGAGTCATTTGCAATAGGACCTCGGTTTTACATCTCATCCGAAGGACGTAACTTAGATATCTTTATTGTGAGTTGTGACATAACAGGCATTTCTAGCAGTGTTTGCATTCCGACAACGATAGGGACAGTGTCGAGATTTTGTTTGCATGGGTGAGGAGCTGTGTGTTTCGAAGCAAAGGTTGGGCTTTAGAACAGCATTTTAGAGAAGTGGACAGGTAAACACCACAATGATACATCAAATTCCAGTGTCACAAACAACCTTTTTTTCATTCCTTTTTCTTTTTGGCAATCACGTTAACAGCTTGATATGGTGTTCGTTATGCTGGGTTGTTTTAAGGCATGTTATACAAGTATAGAACTTTGCATTCACCTCCTATTGTAATATAAATAGAAGCATGTCTGATATGCATACATAATCAAACCTGCAGTATCTCAGTAAGATGTCTTCTTAATCCCATTGTGGGCAGTCAGCCATATGGACCAATAGCTGCTGCTTTTATATTTTTATTTTTGGTGCCCCTAAAAGAAAACTGACTAGGTTTTATTGCTTACAAATACATCAGAAACATTTTCTCAGTCTTTCTGAGATGAACGTAAAACATCCCGTCTTACTTTGATGATAGTGTAATAACATGTTAAACACCAGGATGTCTTTTGTCTTTTGCTCCGGTTATATTATATACTGGTATTTAAAGTATTAGTTATGCAATACATTTTACATATTGATGAGGCCTCACCATTTATTTATATGTTTTAGTGAATTCAGTGACATGTAAACTCTATGAATTATTATGATTGTATCTTTATTTCAGTAGTAGAAAACAGCAGTGGAACAATATATATATATATATATATATATATATATATATATATATATATATATATATATATATATATATATATATTTATATATATATATTTGAAGTGTCTATCAGGTGCTTTTATCGACAGGAGGGAGTGACGAGTCTAGCAAGAGGGCTAACCACTTCCTTTAATTGTTTGCTAATACTTGGAGTTACAAGAGTCCAGAGAAGTCTGTTGTACGTGTAAACGCTGCACGTCAAGTTGCTTGAGCACCATGAAAAGTAGGACAGGTAAGTTAGAACTCTCAGTTTATATATTTCTTGTAGTAAGATTAAGTGT
Organism: Acipenser ruthenus; assembly: GCF_902713425.1. Taxonomy (NCBI): domain Eukaryota; kingdom Metazoa; phylum Chordata; class Actinopteri; order Acipenseriformes; family Acipenseridae; genus Acipenser; species Acipenser ruthenus. Next base: position 9,163,620 of record NC_081192.1, on the reverse strand, counting down.
TGTTGCAGTGTGAATACTTACATTTCAGACAGTAAAAACAAACAAAAAGAATTCCAGTTATTTAATTTCCTCAGTTGTAACAGCCTGTGGATAATTTCCTATATCAAATCATTAGTAGGTGTTAATCCTTTGATTTTATGATGCTAGAAAAGGAGTAGCTATTGAATTAAAAACTGTATGATTCAGTACTTTAAAAACATAAGTGCATCGAAAAAAATGGACTGCAAACAGACTACTAGATATTGTTTCCAAACAAATACAAAATTGTTCAGTGCAAGTTGCCATGTTTTTTCTAAAGCTTATTGTTTGCATTGAATCCTTCTTTTCAGTAGTTTTTTCACTAGGCTTTTCCATACTCCTTTGTGATTTAGCACTGCTTTCTTGATGATTTTACTACACTTTGCTACCATTTATCAGCTGAAAGAATGAGCCATATATGCTTAGCTACATTTTCAAAATGTGTTGGTCTAGAAAAGTTTGTAAACCAGATTTTTCTTAATTTATTGTGTCAATACTTTTTACTGCATATTATCTCAGCAAATGTACCGCAGACCATATTTCCAAATAATTTCATCAAGTCTTTAATTGTTGTCTCTTTTTTAAACTGAGGCAGTAACACATTATTGTAATAAAACTGAAAAACAAACAAATTATATATAAATGCTTTGATTTAACATGGCTTACTAATATATAGCAGCAGGACCATCTACAGCTATGGCCAACAGATTTGCATGAGAGAGAGAGAGAGAGAGAGAGAGAGAGAGAGAGAGAGAGAGAGAGAGAGAGAGAGAGAGAGAGAGAGAGAGAGAGAGAGAGAGAGAGAGAGAGAAAATAAACTACAAAATTATATTGCAGAAGTCTAACGGAAGCCATAATATTAGTACAATATTTCATGTTAGATTTTGAAGTGTCGCATTTTTCAATTTTTCACCACACTTTTCTACCATGTACAGCAACACCTTACAATACATTGCTTTATTTCAGTTAGCTATGCTTTTACCGTGGTGTATTGCTGCTATTGTTTACTCCCAAGCTGTAGAAGTGTCCCTTTTGGAGATGAGGCAGGGGCACAATTTCTTATCAAATATGTATTCTTTGTTAGTTATTTGACAGCCATCTACTTCTAGCAACATGGAAGTGGGTGGGAGTGTAGTTTCTGTGGCTGTGCTGAAGGCAGATTTATAGGATTTTTAATTTAATTCATTTGAAAAATCATAAATCCATTTGTTGGAGTGATAAAATGACAATATCAATATGGATTTTTAAGGTGCCTTTTATGAGCATTGAAGTAAGCGTCACATAGTTTTACTTTTATGCACTTATTATTTAAGTAAAATAATAATAATAATAATAATAATAATAATAATAATAATAATAATAATAATAATAATAAAATGAAACATCTGAATACGTCTATCTGCATCAAATCACTGTTGCAAATGTTTTGGAAAAACATTGCATTTAAATGTGGCAGGATGGCTGTTATTCAGTAGCATTCACTGGGCCTTGTGGAGAGCAAGAGAGAATAACATATTTGAGAGAAAAGGTAATGGTAGCTTCTTACTTCTGTACAGTACTTTCAGGTGCACATTCAAAAGGACTGTATCATTCAAATTCATATTGTTTTCGATTCTAGGGAATCTCAGGGGATTTCATATAAAAAAGCTATTGTGCTGATGCCCCATTGTAAACAGGTTGTAGCAGCTTACTGCTCGGGAGTACCTTGATTCTAATGTCAAGCAACAGCCACAAAAGAGTCCAATCTGACAAGACAGCATGGCTATGTTATTATTATTATTTATTTCTTAGCAGACGCCCTTATCCAGGGTTATTTACAGTTGTTGTCAGCCCCTTTCCTTGTAACACAATGAATGGTTGTTGCAACAACAGTAACAACAATAACAGACCCCATTTTCTTTTTTTTTTTGCACCAGTACAAAGTTGTGACAATGTACGTTTTAAAAACTAGTAGTAATGTGGGAAATAATGTAGTCCATAACTTCGGAACACTCAAAATATAACGTAGAAAATAGGTAGACTACAGTTTAGGCAAGTTTCGTCATATGCTCTTCATGCGGCTGACACATCTGCTGATCACTAACTTATACAAAGGTAAGAACGCTTCATTATGTCTATTTTTACAGTCATGATGGTCGTGTTGAGTTGGGGGATATGTCTATTATATGATAATAAATATGATCAGCGTCCAGCTGAATGGTTAACAAATGTAGGCATGTATGTTTACACTGTAGGTTGCTTTGTTCTGTCTGGTTTGTTGTGTGTAAATAGGCTCCAGGCGTGTTTACCACATCACGAATGCAGGAAATAGCAATAGGTTATCTGAAGAACAGTGAAACACTCTTTGCTAAATTTAGCGCTTCAGACAGGTAGGCAAATACAGAGCCGCTGAAGTAATTCAATCAAGGCTTCCTGTTCTTACATTTAGTGGTTTCTTTTTCTTATCTTATGCTGAAGCTATTTTAGAAAAAAGGAGACCTGATTACAATGCAGAGGTGCCTTCCCAGAGAGAGCATACCTACCCACGGGATTACAGAGGCCTAGATGGGAGTCATGGTCCTTATACACCAACCATGCACTGGTACAGATACTGGGGTTATGGTAAGTCAGTTCCTGACGCTGTGCCTAAGTTGAATCACCATTCTCTTTTCCAGCTGCTTAATCCTGTATAGTTATCTTATTACTATTTATAATTCAGATTCATTTTTTTTTACAGTGTTTGTTTCAAAATCCTTTATTTCTAAAATACTACATTTTCTTAAGTTTATTCAATATCATGTTATGATACCACAGGTAGGAAATTGAAGAAACTTAAGATGGTACCACAGAATTGAAGAAATGTAAGAAAATGTAGTGTTCTTAAGTTTTCCTACCTGTGGAAAATGTTTTGTTTTATATATGCATGTAATATAAATGGGAGTACACAAGTGGAGAAATAACCTTTTATTTTTGGATCAACATACACTGGTAACTGTCTACAGATTTATGCATATAGAAATTCATATTCTTCATGGTCTGTGCTTTTTCTAGGCCCTCAAGTTGTAGTGAATGAGAAAAAATAATAATAATAATACAATATATGTTTGTTAGTGGCCAAATAAGGGCCTGTGTTATGTATAAAGTGAAAAAGGATTTAAATAATTTGTAAACTCAGGAATAGGATTTCGTATTCAGGAGGCATTTTGTGCAGCTTTTTTTTTTTTTTGTCCACAGAAGCAATGCTTTTAAAGTTAGTAGTGTTAATGTTTATGTCTTATGCTATTAGAGAGTCTGCTCATCAAATAGTATTTACACCTTTATTCACGTCCATATTTCTAGTTCTGCCTTTTTTTGTTTAACATTTAAGAAATTGGTACATGTAAGAATTGGGCAAGATTACATATAGTTTCCTGTGATTTAAAAAAACGTGATTAAAAAACAAATATGAAGTTAAAATTGGAGGAGGTGGACCTACTGTGTATACTGAGCAACAGCCTGCTGCTATCTGTGGTATCAAACTGACCATGCAGAGATGGAAGAAATGGGTCTGTTATCTGTAGATAGCAGCTGTAACAAACCACAGGCTAAAAACAGTTTTGAAAACGACAAGATGCCTTGTGCCTGTTTGAGGAATTTGTATGAGCTAGTGCAAGTTTCCGGACTGTGGATGGCGGATGGCGTAACACTGTGCAGTTTGTTATAAAGAATATAGTGTCATATTCTTTTAGTGCTGCTGCTACCCAATTATTGCTTCCTTCACAGAGATTACATTTTTACATTTTTGATTTGAGAAAACAATACCAATACACCATGATCCCTACAAAGTTGCTCTAAAACCAGCTAATGGAGTCAATACCGAAGACAAAAAATAAATAAAAATGCAGGGAGGATAATAGTTTGCATAATAGAAGGGAATCTAGTTTCAGCAAATGGATATTCTGTTATTCCAAATAGGATTTTCCCAAAAGCGATTAAGCTTTTCCAAAATCATAGAGCAACCACCAAATAGTTGGTATGTTTTCAGCTATATGATTCAACATTTCTGTGTTTTGTGTGTTTTTTAACTCCAGTTGTAAACACGCTCTGAAACGTGGTTCCTTGGTCTCTCCCACAGACGCCTGTAACCATGTTCACATTCAAACATGACCGTGAGAAGTTTCTTAAGTATTAACAGGCTATTCTTAATACTTTAAGTTTTGTAACATTACACAAAACTGGTACCTATATGTAAGTAAAAAACTTTGCATCGACGATACACGCTTAAATTCAGGATATCCCTGTGAACAAGGTGCTAGTATCTATCAGCTGTATTTCTCCAAACATGTAAAACTAGACCGTTCATTTTGAAGTCATGTAGGTAACAAATATATAAATAAGTTGGTTTGTTAAAGTGGTTAATGTTGGTTAAAACAATAACAAATGAAAAAGTTTCCCCACAAACATTCCTCTGTGACGATGGTCCTTTTTCACCTCGTCTTTACTTTGTCCGTCCACGCTTTTCATTCTTTGATTATTCTACAATATATAGTTTGTTAGTCTACACTCCCAGCCTTTCTCTCACCTTTCTCCATTCACCAACATCCCATTGTGAGGCAACACACTCCCTTTTGTACCCCAAGCCCCGCCCCTCTAGTCAGCCGAACGCCACTACCTACTACACAGGTTCTAGATAGCGGACTATAGTAACAGCGCCCGGACCATGGCTGGTTGAACACTCCTTTACCAGGATGGCAGCCTAAAATATTATTACTTAACAGTCCTGCAGGTCCTGGTAAAGGAAACTGCTGGCTCAGCGTCTCCTAATGTCGGTAGGTAGAATTGCAGACGGGACCCCTTTCTGTCCCCCACAGTAACTTTCTTGACCAGGCTCCCTTGAAAAATAGATTTTAATCTGAATGAGACTTTCATAGTTAAATAAAGGGTAAATAAAACATTTTAAAGTAATGTAATATAGAGTAAATGGACATTCATCTCAGCACGTTTTCAATACACCTTTTACATTGCAATCTCATTGTATTGTTGAGGTTTTATAGTTCTAAACAACACAGTGAAGCAATTAGTATAATAAACTTTTCAAAAATGTTTTTGACATTCATATTTCTCTTTATAATTTCAAATTCAGGTGTTTTACACAATATTTCATGTAATTGGAAACTAAAAGTATTGAGAAGAATTTTCATAGAGTCATGTTTCTGAAGTGGTAATAATATCATTGTGAATCTGTGCATTCCATTGCATTGTGTATTTTGATGCAGAAACAAGGCTTTCAGTAGAAGTTAGTGTTTATGGAGCCTGCATCATGATATTTGTCTGGAAAGTATGCTGCATTTAATGGTGGGTAATTGTGTGTATGGCTGGTTGAACATGTTTTCATAAGGAAAGTATGTTGTGGATTTCAATGAGGAAGCACCAAATAAGAGTATCAACTTTCCATATTTCAGTATTTTATTTATAGAAATGCATGATCCTTTCCCACTTCTCTATTGAGTCACTAAAGAGGGAATTTCACTGAAAATGAGGTAGCAGAATACATTTATAATAAACACATTTTCCACAGTTAAGGGGAACAGAGAGAGTGGATTATGGTATGTGCCATTGTTTCTTTTTCCTGTAAATATCCAATGAACTATGTTGTTTATGGATCATCTTGCCTGGATTAAAACTGTTTTATTTGGGATGAAGGTGGTAGGAGTTTAAACAAATGACACTCCTGTACAATTCTTGATATTCCAAAATAAACAGCAGTGTTGTGCCTAAAGGCATATGTGTGAGTTATATAACACTGGATGTTATAGGTGGACTGGTCATTAAAGTACACAACACCATCATGCCTGAGGTGCTTGAGGTCAAAGCTAACGCAGGACTTTTTTAAAGACAGCTTCAGCTTTTTATAACGTGGTTAAACAACATGTAAAACATTGACACTAACATGTGAAATGCTATTTTTGTTTTATAAACAACAGCTTGTGCAGCAATGAAATTGTAAAATAAAAGTATATGGATGTCATTTCCCATTCATGAAATGACTAATCGTAGTATTAGGCTTTTGGGCAGGGGTGTCATTTGCTATAGGGCGGGCGGGGGAGGCGGGGCAGTTCCCCCCCCCCCCCCCCCCTTGGTTTGCCCCCTCCAGACGATCTACATGACATTATGTCTTCCACTTTTTGACCCCCCTCTGACACATAATATAATCACATTGGTCGAAGTTTTCTTCACAAATGAGTAAAATAAGTTTTTTAAACATCATTCTTTTCTAATCTAACCCGGATCCGAAATGAAGTCGGCCACGGTTGCTATGGTGATGTAATTGCTCGCACACTCAATCTCAAGGCGTCGGCTACATTCATTCATTTTGATTGATAGTTTATCATTGTCCAGTGATTATATCGACAACACAGAATGGCACTGCATTTTATTGTTTCTATAATATAATATTATTGATATCATGATGAGTCAAAGGGAAATGTGGGATATGTTTGCCACAGCAAAAGGAAAACAGAAGGATTGAAACACAGCAAAACAAGGAGGGATTCACTTGTGGAAGAAACTATTAATATTGATAATCCCCAGGTACAATTATTTATACATGTTCTAAAGCAAAAATACCATAGATTTTAACATTAGATTTAGGCTCATGTGTAGGGCTGTGTGACGGGAATGCATAGCTGCTCTATAATGTCTTTTTCACAGTGTGTCGGCGGAAGATTATATTTAAATTAAGGTAGTACTACAGTTTAGATACACTCTGGTTGAAATGTACTACTATAATTACTGTTTTAAAATGTTACATTTCTTAAATAAACATTTACTGTATATGGAAAGAAATGATTAGGCAATGTTATTCATGAAAATCAGTGGATTTCTTTTTCTAACAGATTTTCATCGTATGCAAATGTTGGGTATTAGCTTGGCAAATTAAAGGTTCTTTTTGTGCAGGAAAAGGTTAAAAAAACAAAAAACCTGCGTACAGTGACTGGGGGATGAGTGATTGAGCGATCATTTGGTTATTGTGAGGTAACCCGACAAGCAAAAACATTAGACTTACAAATACAGGCTGGTGTTGATAAATTTGCCAAGATGAAAGGGAGACACAACCCCATTTTATTTTACTTTATTCGTGATTATGTGTGTGAACATGTTATTTAAAACGTTGCTACATATTTCTACTTTTGACATTCACAGTGCTTATTTAGCAGTTTATGTTCATTGGTTTAAGCAGGTGAAATGTATCAAACTTAACTCGCGGTTGTAAGCATGTATCAAATCTGGTGAGATCTATTCAAATGGATGCTCTAAAATAAAGAGTTAAACTGCATTCTTACCCCTGGCTCTTTTTGTAAAGCCCATGCATGACACATTTTTTCAGTGATCTGAGGATAGGCTCATGTCCCTATCTGCTACTGTAAAAAAAGTATCTAAGTGTAAAATGTTTACTTAACTGGGATATTGAAAGCTTGCAACAGAGCAATTCAGTTAGCAATAAAGCCTTTACCCACTATAAAAACACAAAAGTTTCAGTGAAAACGACATCGTAGTGTTACACACTTTATTACTATAAAATGAGACTTAGTGGAATGACATTGTCGAGTTTGTTATAAACCAGTGCCGTGTTTTAAAAATACTTGCATTGCACATTTTGTATGATTTATTTTAAGAATAAGAATGATGTTGACAAAGCGGAGCACGCTATCTTATTTTTAATTACTGCCTGTTTTTCTCATTCATGGGACGGGAATGTTCAATGTTGACCCAGTTTGCCCCCCAACCCCCCCCCCCCCCCGTTTTTCTGAAGTGACGCCCTTGCTTTTTGGAATGGTATTCTGCAATTCTGTCTGCCTACCAGAATTCAACACAAATTAAATTTACTGGGAGCTAAAACATGTACCCTTCTGTGCTAGTTATCTTACAAGGTGCTATGTTTTAAGAACCCTTCTAAATGTGTTGTTGACCATGATATTGTCCACTGACCAAATAGTAACCCTATAATAAGTGAAAATGAATGTCACTTTTTCAAAACTCCTACTGACTTCACAGTCAATACAAACAGCATGCAAGATTGAAAAGGAGAATATCATTCTCAAAGGAGAACATATGGATAACAATATCAAACAAGCTCAACATAACACGTTTTACTTTGAGCCGGTGGAATAATTTCATGTCCCTATTACCACTGCTGGAGAGGAACATGCTTTTTATAAATCATAGTCATTTGTTGTGTGTCACTTGTCCTAAGTCTGTCTCCACTCAGTTCACTTCATTGGGATTTCATTGACTTATAGAGGTCTGAAGACATGTAGATTATCATAAAGACTATATAGAATGCCAAGATAATGCTCATCAGTCACCAGTCATAACAATATATAATCCCCAACCAATCACAAACCACACTGTCACCACCCACTCCAAGTGGTGGCAAATCCAATGAGGAGTCCATTCCATGGCAGCTGTCAATAGTTCTTATCTCCTGGCCCTTACTCCTCTGCATGCAAGTATTCCTTTTGCCGTATGAAATTAGGGGTTTGCGAATAGCAGTTTGGCCTCACAATCCAAATATTTTTCCATGGCTGTACTGATGATGGTTCTTATGATTAAAGTTGTGTTTTAGTGTAAGAGATCACCCTGCAGTGTTAAAGAAATACAATAAATGTATTATTTTACCTTTGCTGTATCCTGTGTCGTCCCTATTGCATAGACATAATTTTCTGCATAATCCTGACTGTTTTTTATAATAGGTCTCCATTAATCAAATGAAGAATATAATAATTTTACAAACACTGCAGTGCATACCTCCTGCAACAATGCTGGTGCTCTCATGTTCTGAAATTCCTTTCCGTCTATAGAACTCATCTTGGCAGCTCACCATTCTATTACTGGTTCTTTCTTTCCAACATTCTTTTTTTTTTTTTTTTTGCAAATCACAATAAGCCCAAAGTATTCTGGTACATTTTGTTCTAGTTCATGATGTCACACCACAATTATCAGTATTCAATTTCCCTTACTTGAACGTGCACCACATCATGACTTGATGCTGTGGTTGGTAATGGTGCAGTATGTTAGTAAATAGACTTCCTTGCTCTTGGACAGTGGTTTTTGACCAAGTCAACATGTGTGGCTACATTAGGATGACCGCCTGTTCCTCAATATAAGAAACTGTTCCAAGTTCTGGTTTCAAGTTCTAAATTATTTTCATGTCGGATTAGGTTGTCTGTTTGTGATTTTCTTTTATTTATAGTTTTATTTGTTATCAATTCGCTTTAGCTATTATTATTATTATTATTATTATTATTATTATTATTATTATTATTATTATTAAAGGTAGCTCAAGAATTTGAAGACCTATTTTAGGATTATTACTACCTCATAATGTGTCAGACTGGTACTGCATAAATGGGGGCCGCAGTGTGGAGCAGTGGTTAGGGCTCTTGACCGGAAGGTCGTGGGTTCAATCCCAGGTGTGGGAGGGCACTGCTGCTGTACCCTTGAGCATGGTACTTTACCTAGATTGCTCCAGTAAAAACCCAACTGTATAAATGGGTAATTGTATGTAAAAATAATGTGATATCTTGTAACAACTGTAAGTCACCCTGGATAAGGGCATCTGCTAATAAATAATAATAATAATAATAATAATAATAATAATAATAATAATAATAATAATAATAATAATAATAATAAACACCATCAGTCTGACACATGACAACCAATTTACCATAAAAACGCTACAGCATAACTGTGTGTGGGATTTTAAGGAAAAACCTTAATGTCACCTCTACAAAGTTAGGTCTCATCAGAGTCTGAAGGCTGTTTAAAAACCTGGTTTACTGAACAAGACATGTCAGCATGAGACCTATTTTATACTTTTTACTTCTTCAGGCTGGATCTTGTTGTATTTGTCTTGTGACTAGACAGTTGCTCTTTGTAGAATATTTGTGCCCTCTGCTGGAGGCCTGACAGTTACAGTACAACCAGACAGACATACATGGTACTTGGCAACTACTTATCTTTTAAGTAAAACATTTGAACAGGCTATATTTGTTAGGCAGGGCTCAGTGTAATTATATTACTAATGTATTGAATAACATTCACAGTGATATATATGTGTATTCCTGCTGTATGGCTTTTATAAACACAAATGAAAAGAAAAGAGATAAAGTAAAAAACAAAACAAGTTTATTATTTTTGATCTGTGTATTCATTTGTGTTGATTATTCTTTATTCGCTCCCCATCTCTCTCTTCTGTTTCTTTGAACCTGCATGTTCACTGCAAGGACATTTAGTCACTTGATGACTTTCGATACTGTCGTATTTCAATCACCTCGAGTGAAAGCCAGATGTGCATTTGAAAGTCGAAGATTTGTCAGTTTTTTTTTTTATTTGGTGTTCCAGCTAAATCAAATGTATTGAGTTAATATTGATCATCATTAAGGCCCTGCCAAAAAATAAGACATACAACACACAGCGTTTCATTGTCTTATTTCATACAGATACCAATTTGAAATGGCAGATATTTAAAGTCCTGTATAGCCACAACAACGACAACAAAAAGAAAAAATGGCAATATACTGTAATTATTATGTCTTTGAAGGACTGTGTGTTAAACTTAAAAGACATAATCATTAACTCTGGTTACAAAGTCCTAGCTGATCTGGAGTCCCAGTGCAGCTGTTAAACCAGTTTAGGCTGCAGCGCTCCCCTGTGTGCTGAGCACATTCCTGTCTCCACAGGAGGGATATCAGGAGAGAAACTGTTGCCCAGCAGGGAAATCCCAGGAGAGTCGTAGCTCTTCAGGCCTTGTGGGCTCTTGAAGTGAAAGAGCAGTCTGGATTGTTAAACTCTAGTAACCCTGTTGCACTGATTTAAAATGAAGCATTGATCAAGTGGTATTAAAGGGAAGTAACAAGCTAGACATGTGTCCACTTAGAAACTAGACAACATTGTTCTTATTTTTTTTGTGTACAATTATTATTATTTTTTTTTTACATTGTTTTCAAAACTTGCAAAGTGTAACTATATACATATTTGAATAAATAAATGTATATAGTGTTTGATATAAGGGCTTGGAAAGCTTCCAAATATAATGTATATAGTTCAGATTGTTGGCAAAGTCACCCCTACTATTGAATATTATGTGGGGAGACACAAAAGAAAAACCATCAAGTCTGAGTGCTTTATCCACAAACTTTTATTTGTAAACTTGTGTGTTATTCGGGGGGCTTGAGTGAGGGCTCCTTCCCCTACTTCCTTCCTACCAATAACATCTGCTAAATCCCCTATTTAAACCCCAAGCCTTGTTTGCTCTCTGTCTTGCGTTTGTTGTTTTTGCCTTGCTACTCAGCCTGCAGACTCAAGAGTACACTCAAGACTCAAAACCTCATCTACGCAGCCCTTGGTCCAGTGAAGTGTAAATAAAATCTCTTTGCCTTGCTGCCTTCTTTGGTTCTCTCTGCTGTTCTGAATTCACTGTCCCTTCATCTTCATAGTATTGCTAGTATGCCTGGAGTAGGGGCAGAGGTTTCTCCAGAGGTTTCCTCCCAAAAAAAGAGGGGGGGGGGGGGGGGGGGGGGTCCTCTCCACTGAACGGTGAGATTAGTCTTAAAAATATATTTAAAAAATAAATAAAAAATCATAAATCTTATCTGTTTTACATTGGTGGCACAGTTGCAGGGTGCAGGGGTCTCTTTTGGGGGCAATTGAAGCTCACTTCCCAACCTTAGTCCAGCTGCTGCTGGCTTCGTCCTCTGCAAGGAAGGGGGGCCCCCGGCCAAATGAATCTATCACTGTTATGTTCCCATTTCTCTCCACTACAGTAGATCCCCCTTGGGGGAGTATCGGTTGCTTCCCAGCCTTGGAGACCGAATGGTTCGATCTCACCTCCGCGAGGGCGGCTCTCTGCGAGCCAAGGGGAATCGCCTTACTATTCTCTAAGTTATACGCACATATCTTCTGTTATCGATTCCCTAGGTCTCTTCCTCTACACAGCCCTCGATCATGTCCAGTGAATTTTCATTTGTAAAGGATGTATGCTTGGCATTGTGAATGCCCTGTCAGGAATGACATAAAACATATGGGTGAGGAAAAGAGTTCTTTCATAGGTCTGCCCAAACAGTATTTTGGATGTTTTATCACTCCCAGAATTTTTTATGGAAGAGCACAGCACTTGAAACGTTTCTTTAAAACCTTCAAATGTAAAATATCTGAAAGGATGTTTGCTTCCGTCCCTTCCCTTTATCCCATTTAGAGGTTTCCATGAGCAATAGTAATAGTCTCTTTCCTGAAGTCATAAATGATTAAGTGAGCATGTTCCCAGTCTAACATGCTAATAAAGTGAATATACCATCAACTAATTTCTGACATTGCTTTTCAAACACATGCTGTTTTTTTGTTTCATCAGATATTTGTACAGTAGTGTCACTTGACTCAGAATAATGGTTAAGAACTGTTTTAAACAAGGCCAGCATTATTATGTTAATAAAACAATCCCCTTTGATATGTTTGTACCTATGTATGAACGGAGCCCTTGTGATAATTTGGCCTGGCAGGTTATTGTAAAGCTATAGTAAGACTTCCTCATTTAAAAGTTGAACTAATAAAAAAGGAACACAATGTTTTCTCCAAATAAAAATACAAAGACTTCTTCTAACATTCCTAGACTATTTTCTAACACTGTCAATGTCTATTATGTGCTTGATTTTCCCATATATCCTGCGCTGCTTCTACTGCAGTGTCATCTACTGTACCTTGCTATAGTTATAGTTTCATCTTCGTTTCCATTAATATATTGACAAGGATAGGGGGTAGAGTGGTGTCCTTTGGAACATAAACACTTTGTGACCTTGTGTCTTTGACTCTTTAAACAGTTTTTCAATAGGATTAGTATTTTAAAAGATAAAGGGGGAGGGGTGGGCAGTCAAAGCAAAAAAATACCCCCTGTGTATAATATTAATTATAATTAGGGCTGTGTGACAAAGTGGCTGCTGAGTGAGAACAGGTGCAGAGGTGATGCAGTGCAGAAATAATCACAAACCAGGAAACTAATCCGTTTTGGAAAAAGGGGTCTTTTATTTGTAATCCCGGTCTGGCGACCAAACAATAAACCTCCGGCAATACACACCAATGTGTAAAGCACAGAGGTAACAATAATAATGGGTTGGAGCCCAAATAATAAACACACGTTATCCGCCCCACAATAGTACTGTACACGGTCACCAGTCCGGGTGCGTGCAGTAGTGCTCGTGGTGGGTGATAAGAATTATACAGTGACTGGTGTGGTGTTGTTCCAGGTGGTGCTGGCCCAAGGCGACAGCTCCAGATACGTGTTAGCCATCTAGTGATTCACAAACAAAAGACAATTACTAACAGCAACAACAAACAAAAAACATTCATGAGTCCTTTTTATTCTTTTTGGATTTCTCCCGGTCCTTCCAGTTTCGCTCTCTTTCAAAACCAAGCGAAGGAGTAGATTGCGATTCTCCATCCCCTTTTATGCTATCACGCATGACCCCTTGGTAAACGAGTGCAGCTGTCTCTACAATCCGCACCTGCTACGTCGTTTCCCTTCTGGGTCAATATGTTCCTGCAACGGAGTCTCGCCTTCTTCCAGACTGACTGACTTTCTGGCCCTGGGAAAGAACTGTCAGGCCAGCCCATCTAAAGAACTCTACTTTCGCTGCTTAGTGCCCTCACAGGCCGGGAGGGAGAGTTACAACCAAGATTCATTATATTTCTGTCACAGGCTTTACTCAATTACAATTTTTGATTGGTTAATCCATGGGTTTAGTTGATTAATCTGTAGATTAATCTGTCCACATTTTTAATAAAGGTAATGATCTTATAGTGGTTGTCCTGCATAGTAATACTTCTAAATCAATAGAATCTGAAAAAAATAAGCCTAATGGGCATTTGGTCTTTTTAAAAGCATGTTTATTATTAGTTTTGTTTTTAGTAAATGTAACAATTTTTTTACAGAACAGTCGTTCTTTTGGGCCACTGTCAGTCACTTACCTGAAAACACAAGACAGCTGAGCTGCATTTCTCACTACAGCTATGTACTTGGCTTCCTGTACTTCTCCTTTTTATTGCATCTAGCAAAACCTGAGACACCGAAGAGATAAAGTCGTTCTGAATCTTGTTAGAGGCACTTGAATACTGTGGCTCTTGACAAGTGATTGCTTAACATAGAAAGTATTAGAGAAAGTAATCCCACATAATTACCTCTATTTGAGGAATTGTTGCCTTCATTGTGCCCTCTGAAAGCCAGTTCTTGCTTGCTCATTGTGATGTATTGTATCCCTACGATTCTGCTTATCGAGTTTAACATCAGTCCGGGTTTGTCCAAAAGCTTTGAGTGTAACTGGCTCACAAGTGACTTTGGGAATGCTCATGTTGTTGTGCTGACCTCGATAGACATCCTAGATTGCTGTAGCCAGTGCTGTTCCATATCCCATTTTCTTTACTGAACAAAAGACAGTTCCAACAGTATTTTATTTTTTAAATTGACAGCTACCGGTAAGCCATGGATACCTTTAATAATTTAAATTTTGGAAGTAGCGAGTATATCCCTTCCCTTCTGGTGTCAGTTCAGGTATTTGTGGTGTATTCGTAACCAAATCGACTATGATGCCTCCATTGTCTGATGATTTTTTTTTTATGTGTAAAAAGTCAATCGAAATATTACTTTGACGTTCTCAATATAATTCTCAATAACGCTTTATAATAAGCAATATCGCACAAAATTCTGCGTATTGTTACAACGCTTCGGTCTGGCATATTTATGTCCCACCTCTGCTCACTCATGATTGGACAGCTGCTAAACCAGGGCAGATCTTTGACTCTCCCATTAAACTTACTCAAGACCGTCAGCCAAAGCAGAGAATACCTTCAATTGTTTATGTCCCGCCTCCGCTCATTTATGATTCGGCTGCCACAGAGAAAATGGAGATCTTCTATTGGTTGGTTTTATTTTATATACTAAAATAAAATTCTGCTCGATTAAATTGTAAAAAACATTAATTTGCGATCAGATCTTTAGTTGCAGCCCTTCGGCACCGAGGAAGGGGTCTCTGCTGACTCCTACAGTGGTTTTGATTGGATTTATAGTTTTGAAGTTTTTTTTTTTATTTTGAATGTCAGTTTTTTGTGAGCGTTGGAAGAGAAGTGGCGGTTTTCCACCAGTAAACAGAATTGTATACATCTAAAATGTTAATCAATTTCCTTTGTTAATTAATTTATTTTTTCAATCTCCCCAGTACTGAATGCAGCCGATCAGCACTTTCTATAGCTGGGGTAGAGTGTGGTTTTATTGGAGCATTACAACAAAGAGATCACGTATGGAAAAAACAAAACAAAAAACAATTAGGTTCCGATTTTAAAGTCGGTGCAAGAAGTAATAAAGTAAGCAAAAGTACAATAATTGCAGACATCCGTGTGTGTTAAAGTGCAGTGTTGAGTTACACCCAGTAATCCAGTAAGCATGCCTGCCTGTCTCTGAGTCTACAAGTAACCACAATAACCCACATGACATGAGGAAAGACAAAGCTTATAAGATCTCAGCCTAGGGCCCCGTGCCTCAAGGATGTAAATAATCAGAATATATCTAGAATACATGTCTGGAATATATCATAATCAATGAAAAAAATGTCATCAAACTTTGGCAAGCGGTTTCCAAGATAATATGTTCAATATCTCAGCCTACCATGTCATGAAACTCTGAAAAAGTATATCACAGTGAGCTACATTCAAAGTATAGAGTATAAATTGAGACAAGCGGTTCTTAAAATATAGCCTTCAATAGCGCAGCAAATCAGGTGTCAGGAGTGTTGGCATGAGCTACACTTACACAAAATATGGAATAACTTCTTTCAGTGTCCATGCAAACTTTAATCAAATTTGAGCAAATGGTTCTGTAGCCTTTATTAGTCTATCTTTTAACAAAGTTTTTTGTAATGAATATGTATTGTGGCTGGAAGTCTCTTCCCCTTTACTCTGCCTTTCACCTTCACTTGAGAGTGTCACCCAGTAGCTTCATGCTATAATTGCAGGTTCTTTGGTATTTGCAGTGCAACCCAGTGGTTGATGTTGTAATTGTGACAATAATCTCAAAGTAAAGTTTTTTTTTCAGACATCAATCAAAAATGTTCCAAAATATATAGCTGCACTTTTTTATTGTCATTCCTGAATATCTGCTATTTTGTTCTGTCCAAGTAACACCAGGAACCCTTTAAAACAACTTGCTGCAGGGCACAATAACAACTATTACAATAATGAAAATTGCTTAAAAATACAACACCTACAACAATGCTTCATTAGTTGTCTACATAAAAAATGTCTGGACATGGGCTTAAAGAGGCAATTTTAAAATATGCTTTTTCTTGTAAAAGTTTCCCATGCTTATACCTCACATGTTTGCAATTAACCTGCATTACCACAGTTTATAAGAACATAAGAACGTTTACAAACGAGGAGGCCATTCAGCCCATCTTGCTCGTTTGGTTGTTAGAAGCTTATTGATCCCAGAATCTCATCAAGCAGCTTCTTGAAGGATCCCAGGGTGTCAGCTTCAACAACATTACTAGGGAGTTGGTTCCAGACCCTCACAATTCTCTGTGTAAACTGAATGCCCCTTTATCTAATCTCCATTTGTGACCCCACGTTGTCTAGATGAAGACATTTCTGAGTCAACATAAACTCCTAGGTCTTTTTCATAGATTCCTTCTTCAATTTCAGTTATTTATAATGCATATTGTTATTGCCTGTGTGCAGTACATTACACTTTTCTCTATTAAATGCCATTTGCCATGTGTCTGCCCGGTTCTGAATTCTGTCAAGATCATTTTGAATGACCTTTGCTGCTGCAGCAGTGTTTGCCACTCCAACTATTTTTGTGTCGTCTGCAAATTTAACAAGTTTGCTTACTATACCAGAATCTAAGTAATTAATGTAGATTAGGAATAGCAGAGGACCTAGTACTGATCCCTGTGGTACTCCACTGGTTACCTCCATTTTGAGGTTTCTCCTCTAATCAGTACTTTCTGTTTTCTACATGTTAACCACTCCCTAATCCATGTGCATGCATTTCCTTGAATCCCTTCTGCATTCAGTTTGACAATTAATCTTTTATGCAGGACTTTGTCAAAAGCTTTCTGGAAATCTAAATAAACCATGTCATATGCTTTGCAGTTATCCATTGTCAATGTTGCATCCTCAAGCAGGTCTATAGCATGCCCCTATTATTATGCCCTTTGGATTTTATCCTGCCTGCCTGTGTTTTGCTATGCAGTACTACACTTTGCAAAGCTTTTACCATGACGAATAACTGTACACCCTATAAGCATAATGTGTAATGTCATTTGCACCCTTTATTCTAAAAGGAGGGGAAAATACTTTTAAATGTTACACAATATGTAAGAAACAGCTTGAGAATACTCAGAATACTAACAAGTAAAGAACCCCAGTATTTTCATGTTAGATTTATACAACATTACCGTCCATTTAGCAAGAGGGAGACAGCTTAGCGACAATGTATTTGTATTGGTTCGAATGGACTATACCACCACTTGGAAAGAACTAACTTTGCAACCTAGCAGCCACCACATGTTTTGTGTATCAATAATGTTAAGATGGAGAGAGACCCTGAGACAAAATTGCATTATCATTAATTTTGCATCCTTCTCCGTAAAGCACAGATCCAATGAAATCACAGCTTAGTACGCATTTATTTATGAAATATAAATTGAGTTAGTCTGCTTAATTTTTCTCAACGCTACTTCTATTGTGATGTCCCCAACATCCTTAGATGATACAGTTCTGATGACCCAAACCTCCCAAAAAAACTCTGAGTTAAGGTTAGGGTTAGGGTTAGGGCTGGGGCTAAGTTTAGGTTTAGTCTTGGGTTAAGGTTTGGATTACACCATGAACATTCATGAATTACGACAGACGAATAACCAATCACCCTCCTGTTGCGTGAAATATAACAAATCCAAAGTATTAAAAATAACCTCAATTAAACAGAAGTTGGGGAATTGTTTCATGATGAGATTTCTACATATAATGTAACTGTAGTTATTCACAATCACATACAGTACATTGTATTTTTGCACCACAATTTTTTCCTCCTTTATTTTTTGTTCTTCTAAAAACTCATGACACCTGTCAGGTATAGAACTCAGTTTGACACTGATTAATCACTTCTGTGAAGTAAAGCAGCAGCCTTCTATCAGCGCTGCTGGTGTCACATTGTTGTTTACAGCCTTATCACTGAAGAACATAGGGCTTGATTATATAAACAGAAACACCAACCTGCCTGGGGTGTCATCATGAATTTTTCTGCTAATCTTTTCATTCATCCTCACGGTCCAGAGCTTGTGCTCCATGTCAACTCATTCCTTTTTTCCAAGCTTTGATCTCCAGGGTGCCTGTCACGGTGTTTGTCATGGATTTTAGTGTTTAAGGTGATAGATTGTACATCTTCCAGCTTGCCGTGTAATTTGCTGAACAAATTAAAAGACTGGTGATGCATTTTAACTTTTAAGACCTCTCTCTCAAATCACACATTTTCAGTGAATCTGTTTTATTACTTCTCTGTGAGTATTACCAAGATGAAAAAAAAAAAAAAAAATCTAATAAGTGACGCTTTTTTTATTCTGCATGTTTTTGGTTAAATCACATTGAAAATTTAACAGTTCAATTTGATCTGTGATAAAGGGAACATTTAGGAAAAACTGGAATAGTCCATTGCACAGTGGGGCATTTTTTTGTAACATCACATTTCTCTGCTTTGTGGTTAAAGGAATTAAAAAATAGTGATAAAAGAACAATTTTAAAGCATGGTTGAAAGAGTCTACTCCCCTTTCTGGATATAACATGGCTAATCATCTCTCGATCTGTAAGTATCCTTTACTGAGAATCAGTAAAGCATTAGAAAAACATTCCTATTAGTCTGCTTATCTAATGAATTAACATTCCTTTTGGATTCAGCTGGAAATTTACATGATGATGACATTCTCACTCACTAATGATGCACTGCCTGCGTGCGTGAGTGTGTGTGTGTGTTTGCTGTGTTAATGGTTTGAGGTGTTGAGGCGTATAGACTAAACATAAAAAAAGTGGAAATGTTTTTTGCAGTAGTTGGTGTTTAATTATCTCGAAAACCATGTCACCCAACGCATAGTCATTTCACAGGGCAAAAGTCTTTTTGTAGAAAGGAAAAATGAGAGGTTTGCAATGAATTCCTTTGGCTTTAGTTTAGTGGGAAATCAATAATGTCATCTGATACTGTTTCTGAGAAATACATTTAAAAAAAAAGTTAGACTTCAGGAATCAGTCAGTTTTTGTCTCTTGGTAGATGGCCAAGTCCATGTTAAAAAACAGTATTCCTTATGACATCATGCCTTCAGTCTGTTTCCAATTCCATTGAAGATGGCCTTTAGTATTCTAGTGATGTAATTACCTCTAGGGGGAGCTATTGCAGAGCAATAATCTTAAATCCCAAATTAGGATAGAAATTTAAGGTTAACAATAAGTAAATGTACAGATGCTAAACGACAAACTAAATATCTAAAACATTACAGAGGGTTAGGGTTAGAATTTGCTGTAAAAATAAGGTAGACCTAAAAAAAATATCAAGAACCACCTTCCGCCCGTTTTAACCTCTTTGAACTGTAATATAGACAGATTAAAAGCGTTTTACACAGTCTATTGAAATGCCAGTGAGAATATGTAAATTATTGCTGCCTTATTATAGTGATATGAAAGATATCTCCACACTTCACCAATCACCAATCCATCAAAATGTCAGACTGTGCTAACAGATAATCACTTGTAGAATGAAAAAGGTAGAAAGATTAGATACATTTTATAATAATAATAATAATAATAATAATAATAATAATAATTATTATTATTATTATTATTATTATTATTATTATTTATTTCTTAGCAGACACCCTTATCCAGGGCGACTTACAGTTGTAAACAAATACATTTCAAGAATCACAGTACAAGTAATAATACAATTAAGAGCAATTAAGAGCAATTAATTAAATGAATACTTTCAAAATTAGTTTAGAAATAGATGCAGAGATGTTTATATGATGCCTTGTGTAAAGGGGTTTTGAACTTTTTCGATTTGAATTATTCTTGCTTCTAAAGACAGAACTTTTAAACATGACTGAGAAAGATGCAATACAGAAGGTAGATAAAAGTATTGTGGCAGGGGAGAGCCCTGAATTTAAATAAAGTGTTGGGGTTATGTGTTTTGGTGGTGGTTGGCAGGGATGGGGTTAATTCCTATCCCTGCCAAATACTTGAGAATGAGAATGTGGGTTTTGTGGCGGTCTTGCACAGCCACAGGTGTAATGGTTTAATTGTTGTATTGTTTTAGTGAGCCAGGCTAAGGCCTGTGTGCACAGTTGCTTGTTTTGAATTGTTTTTTTGAGAGCTGTGGTTGGAATTTGAGAGTCGCGGTTTGGAATTTGCATAAACGCCCACTCTGACATGGGTTGCACTTGTTTTGGTCTTGTCTGGACTTGATTTGAAGAACGAGGTCGCTATTCTATTTTTCTGTCAGAAATCTGGCAACCTTGCCTGTGTGGTTCAGACCTGAAAAGGTATGTGTAAAGTATTGGTTTGGTGACTGGTCTAGTTACAATTAGAAATTGGGCAAAAGTTTAGTAAGCACTCCTTGAAGTTTTTGTTTTATTTTTGTGTAAATAAATATACAGGCCTGCCCTGTTTAAAAAAAAAAAAAAAACCTACTACCTGTGGTTCTGAGGCAAACTAACCCCAGTTTGTCACAGTATTTACTACATTAATATGAAGAAAAGCAATATACTTCAAATCAGGGGGTGTTTGATGCATAGACACCTTAACTACATTTTTCCTACCCTGCTGTTGACTGTTTCCTTGGCATTACATGATCACCATATAGTTTAAAAGCATCCTGCTATTTTTAATCTCTGACCTTGTTGAGCATACCAATAGCCTGTGTTAGTGGTGAAAGTAGTAAAGAATCAAAAGAGAATTCATGGTACCATAAATTAGAGCCTTCTGGATTAATCAGTACACATTTCTATAGGGTATTGTATCTAAAGTACCATCTGCAAAATGTGTAGTGTCACCAAATAAGTGCTGGATATGACGGTACATGTTGTTGGTTTTTTTTGTCAAAAGAAATCTAGTTAAATTATTTTTCACTCATAACTTTGTATTATGTTTACCATCATTATATGTGACTGCGAGAGCTGCATGTGCAGTGCATTTACTGTTTTTATACATGCTTCTGGTCTCTAGTAATAGTATGAATAAAGTGGGTCCCACACCTCTACCCAAAAGGAGCAGTCAGCTAGGATTCTACAGGCACAGATTATGTCAACTAGATTCTGATACAGAGTGTGAGTGGTTTTTATTTTGACCATTAGTGATCTGTTGGTATATGTCTAAGCTGACAGGGAAATAGTGTAATCTAATTAACAGCAATCAAGATGCAGGGTTTGATTCTCAAACTATTTGGAAGTTCCATTCCTAATGGAAATATTATACAAACAGTATAAAAGTTACACTTTTTTTTTTAAAGCTTGTATTCAGTTCATGTGCAAAAGATACTTTTGTAATTCATGTTTTGCTAGATTGTATGTATTGGTTCTGTAGATTTTATTATTGTAGTAGAACATGTTACAATCACTTCACTGAAATGCTTGTTTTAGACAGTTATGACAATCACAGGTGAAATAAAAAATTCAGTGTGTGTTTAAAAACATTCATATGTAAAGTATAAACTATTTTAAATAGTATCCACGCAAGCCAGCCATACCCTAGCAGTCCTTCACAATGCAATTTGAGTGTGATATACTGTATGTAAATATAGTACCCATTACAACAAAAATCATCATTGATTTTATGCACAGTAGTGCATTTGGATCAGTGTGGAAAGTAACATTAAACATTGTATCTTTTACATACATATTCTCAAAGTCCCTCTAATAGTATTCAACATGTAGCCTACATCTACAAACCCACACCTGCAATTCAAGGTCTTAAAAAAAGAAAAAAGTGTTGTCATTTTGAAACTCCTTAAATGTAGTTTATGGTGTAAAACATCTGCGATGACCATTTCCCAAAGTTCAGCATGATTAATTTCCTTTATATTAATTAAGAAGCAATTCCTGGTAACTGGTGATTCACCATAGTGACAGTTTGGTGTGTCATACTGAGAAACACAATAATCCCAAAATAAACCTGAACACAAAACCAAAGCCCTCATTACATGCCTTTTGTCTGAATGAGGTTTTTCCAGCATTCATTAAAATCAAGACTTTTCAAACCTGTCTGATTACATATTCGTTTTTAATATGTTTACTCCATTGTTGAGTACTTGCTGAGCGATAAAATAGAACAGTATCCAAAGTTTCAAAGATGGATACTCGATATCCTTTGTATTTTTGTTGAAAAAGAATACACAAAGTAAAGTGATACCTTTTAAGCTTAATGTGTAAATAAAATACACTAGCTTGAATGGCAAATGATGCACTGGGAAATATTCCATGGACTATGAAACTGGAGTTTAATTGAGGTTATATTTAGACTTCACTGTTTTCATTAGTACACTTCACTCCTAAAAATAATTTACTGTGAAATGCAGCTTAAACAAATTAGCTGCATGAATTAGTACTGCGCAAATAAATGTGTTTGCATTTGAGTTAATTAAGGGTGAAATTTCCAGTTCCTACAGAATTTGCGGTGGAAGGAGAAACCACAAGGATACACTATTGTCTGTTTTGCATCAGCTTTTAAGAAATCATATTTTTTTTATGACAAAGATAAGTTAAATGAGTTGTATGTGATTTCTTCATCAGCGATGCATCGAATATCACTTTCCAGAAATTTTGGAAAATGTATGTGTTTGTGCAGTTTTGAGGTTGCAGATTCAATAATCAACCATTAGACTAATACTGACGTTTTTCTTTTCTTTATTTTGTACACAAACACCTCTTTATACCAATAAATACACCAAATCCCGAAAAAAAATCAAGATATAATAAACAGCATGTCATGCAGATGTGTTGTCTTCTTTGATTGCTCACATAATATTTTGCTGATCTTATCAAACTTACTACAGTGGTCTGGCTAAGAGAACACCTTGTGAGGGAAGTAAGCAGTGTTCTATAGCCGAAGTGCTCTTTAAAACTGAGCTGACCACCAGATACAATATGAATGAACAAATACATACTTATTACTTGTCATGACGCACGTGCTTCGACATATGAAATGAACAGATTAAGTAAGAGAAAAGCAATATGCAAGTGTATGTTAATAAACTATAATAATAAAGTAACAGACAAACTAACGTTAATAAACTAACTGTCAAACTACATTATCACAGCACCCCTACAAACGTTAACAAATGCAGCAGCAGCTCTAGATTAATTATTATTATTATTTATTTCTTAGCAGACGCCCTTATCCAGGGCGACTTACAATCGCAAGCAAATACAAATACATTCAAGTGTTACAATATAAGTCATACAATAAGAACAAGAAATACAATAATTCTCAAGTGTGACAAACCACAATTCAATAATACAGCAGATAATAGTGAAAGTTACATCAGGATATGATTAAGTAGTGATAGTTACATCAGGATATGATTAAGTACAAAATACTACAGATTAAACACTTGGCAGATTACAATATTCTGAGGTACAGGATTAAATGCAGTAAAATAGGGGGCAGATAAGAGCAAAATAAAGCATATTTAAATGAAGGGTGATAGTGTCCCAGGATACAACAGAGGAGTTCTACAGGTGCTGTTTGAAGAGGTGAGTCTTAAGGAGGCGCCGGAATGTGGTCAGGGACTGGGCAGTCCTGACATCTGTAGGAAGGTCGTTCCACCACTGCGGAGCAAGGGTGGAGAAGGAGCGGGCTCGGGAGGCAGGGGAGCGTAGCGGAGGTAGAGCCAGTCTTCTAGTGCAGGCGGAGCGGAGAGGTCGAGTGGGGGTGTAGGGAGAGATGAGGGTCTGGAGGTAGCTGGGTGCAGTCTGATCAAGGCATCTGTAGGCTAGTACAAGAGTCTTGAACTGGATGCGAGCGGTGATCGGGAGCCAGTGGAGCCAGTGGAGCGAGCGGAGTAGTGGAGTAGCGTGGGCGAAGCGAGGTAGAGAGAACACCAGGCGAGCAGCAGAGTTCTGGATGAGCTGGAGCGGACGGGTGGCGGACGCAGGGAGGCCAGCCAGGAGGGAGTTGCAGTAGTCTAGGCGGGAGAGTACCAGGGCCTGGACCAGGAGCTGGGTAGCATAGTTGGTGAGGAAGGGTCGGATTCTTCGGATGTTGCTCAGGAAGAAATTATGAATACCTGTACAGGAGCATTATTCAAAACTAGAACAAAATTATTTAACAGAATGCTGAAGCAACTCAACAGAACGGAAAACACCAAATTGCTCGGCGACTTGTGTGATTCAGGTTTTTTTCAGGAGCTCAAACAATTTCCAACTTTTTGTAGCAAGAGAAACAGCAGCGTGTTTCTTTCGCCGTTTGTTTCCATGCCATTTTGTAACAATGAGGTGCACTCGTGGAAATCAGAATACTAAACAAGGCAATGATATGACGGCGGTTCTGGAAAGTGTGGTCACTTTCTGGGTGAAAATCAGGGCCAGAAATGCATTTTAACGACACCTCCATTTTGGATGTGTAGTGGCAGGTTTAGTCATACATGGACTGTTATTTCTGGGGGTTGCTTTGGGACTATGTCACTGCACATTTTGGAGGGGAAACAGTGTTTTGGTTATGCATTGTAATGGAAGCTCTGCCATTGCCCCTGAGAATTATATACATAGAATACACAATAGTAGGATTCTAGTTGTACTGTAGTAAATATATATATATATATATATATATATATATATATATATATATATATATATATATATATATATATATATAAAAGTATTATCTTTTTTAATTTCAATCTTGGAATATACAAATTGGGATGGAAAATCTAGTTTTCAAGGAGATCCCAGGACATGGCAAACACATTACATATCATTGCATGTAGAATTCACATCATGGGCATATGTTTGTTTTCCATTTTAAGTGGTATAAAATTACCGGTGCTGAAAATACATTATTATCACATTGCAAAACAACTTTGACAAAATAACCAGGTGACTATCAGTACAAGTGCATGAGCACATATAACCTTATTGAGTTTATTTGTGATCACAATTAACTTTGAAGAGGTTAAATATACTTTTCTTTTTAGTTCTAGTAAATGTGACTGTTCAAACAACTATCAATGCAAGGGCATGTTTTCCTTTACCAACACCGATCTGATAATGCAGCAGTGCACACTAAAGGCATACTGTCTTTTAAGAGCATGTCTGCTTAAAGGGGATTAGAGATCCCAGAGTACTCTACAGTAATTCAAGTAAGGGTATTGACCCCCTGTGGCTTGGTTGCGTTCCCATCAAGAAAAGTCACTTTCCCACCTCAGCAGGCAGACAGGAACAGAAACAATTATGCAAGAGGCTCCCTGGATTATTCTTAAAAAAATATAATAAATGAAACCTGTAGGTATTTAAAGCCGTGAGAGGGCTTTCTTCATCTAATCAACATCTTACTCGCCTATGAGTCATATTTTATGAGTGGGCTCTGTGGTTTGGAAAACGTCTAGCCCATAACTGCTTTTACAGCAATACTAAGGTTGCACTGCCATTAAAATAGTTGTAGGCAAACATGTTGATGAAGACTTTATGAAAACGTAAGCCTTTGAGGTTGGAGTGCAGTAATATGTGTTGTTCTTGCCAGTTAAATAGACTTGCAGTCTTAACTTGATGAAGACATGCATTTCACACATGCTACGTGCGGCATGTTACAGAATGCATCATAATACATTGTTTTAAAATATTGTTACATGACAAACAATATAGTTTAACCCCTGATAATCAACAAGACTTCCAAAAATAAAATTTCTACACACCAATGCATAACTACTGTAGTGTTTCTTTTTTTAATCAGTTTCTCCATTCAAAACTCCATGACAAATAGACTTTCTACTATCATGTGGTAGTAGCCAAAACATGTACACTTCACAGGATTGCCCTCCTCATTTGGAAATAAATCATTTGTTGTTGTTTGGAACTAAATCATTTGTTGTTATTTGTAGTTATTTGTTGTTTCAGTCCACAAGTCACCTTGTTTCCATACTTTGAATGGAAATGTAGAATTTAACAATCTGCTTTTCAAGAAACACAATTCAACTGTTATAACTCTATGTTCACAGTAACCCTGTGTATACTGACTAGGCGCATTGTATTGTATGTATTGCTTTCTTCAATGCTTTAAGGCTTTGGCAGTAAAAAGAAAAGCTTTACTATAAGTGCATAATGTATATTATTAGAATGCAGGAAGGAGGAAGAAAGGGCCTCAAAATAAGCATTGAAAACTGGCAATAGTGAGCACTGGGGAATGGGTGAGGATGTGAGCTGGTTGTAATAACTTCAACAGCAACGTCTTTTCATTGCACAAGTGGCATGACCTCTGACCTGCTGTGCAGCGGCAAAGAAAAGAGGAAGTCAGGGTTATATGTTTATGAAAAATTGATGTTCAGATACTCTCATAGGTACAAAAAAAAGCATAGTTCTCAAAGTTATATAGTTTCTTAGGACATGGGATTGTTTTGAGAATTAAATGGTTGCGTCTCAGGAGCCAAGCTATACTGCAGATTTATTTGCTTTTTTTATATCTCTGAGAGAGAGATTAAATGAGTGCAGTTTTTTTTTTTTTTTGCTGCCTGACCATGGCTTGTCCTTTTAAAAACAATTTAAAGTTCCCTCTTTGATCCCAGATTTTCTATACAGTGCTGTTTTAAATCATGTGTTGTCACCTGGCATGTCTTTGTATCTCATGCTATACACCAATCAATAGTCTAGGCAGATGTCTAACACTCTAAAACTTGACCCAGGAGACCAAAACGTTGAACAGTGTAGAGCTAAGAGATGTTTTCTATAAATCAATAAACCATTAAATAACATAGACAGGACTTTCACAACTTATCAGAGCAGTAAGTAATCAGCTGTTAGAAGGGACCCTTTGATTAGATTTTTCACCTATGAAGCTGTATAAACCAAACATTGTATTCCTGTATCAATTCTCTGTGTTTTTGTTTTTTGTGTAGTCCTGCTATACCCCGTTTGCATCAAGTCTTCAAACATATAGGAAGTTTTGTGATGACTGTGAATTGAAATTGTTTGTTTATTTTTGTGATGGGCTAAATATGTATGTATTCATAGCTTAAAATGGTTGTAGTTAACAAAATAACTCAAAATATTACACTATGTAACACAATTTTTGTTCCTGGGTAGTAAGTGTTATTTCCTAATTGCTTATTCCTCAAAAGTATAGAAAATGGCTATTATTCCCCACAAACTTTGCTTTTGTGACCAGGACAGTGATATTTTGAAATTTACCTATTTCCAATGAGAAAACGGGCGAATTTGTGTCTTTTCGTTCACATAAAGTCAGAAAAAAACAACATATGAATCCAAATTAACATGTATTTATACTAAAGTAATACAAAAATGACTACAAAAGATTTAGAAGTGAGTAGTTTTTCGAGATTTACAATTATACTGTAAATCACTTTCACGAATCAGCCCCCAAATGTAGTCTCCCATCATGTTCTCCTTATACTGTCCTTGGTAGCGGCATTCAAAGTCCAGTATATCCTGGTGGAAGCGCTCGCCTTGCTCCTCCGAGTACGCTCCCATGTTCTCCTTGAATTTATCAAGATGAGCATCAAGGATATGGACTTTGAGGGACATCCTACAGCCCATTGTGCCATAGTTCTTCACCAGAGTCTCAACCAGCTCTACATAGTTTTCGGCCTTGTGATTGCCCAGGAAGCCCTGCACCACTGCGACAAAGCTGTTCCAAGCCGCTTTCTCCTTACTAGTGAGCTTCTTGGGGAATTTATTGCACACCTTCTTTATCTGTGGTTCGACGAAGACACCGGCTTTGACCTTTGCCTCAGACAGCTTAGGGAAGAAGTCTTGAAGGTACTTGAAGGCTGCCGACTCCTTATCTAGAGCTCTGACAAATTGTTTCATAAGGCCCAATTTGATGTGCAGTGGTGGCATCAGCACCTTCCGGAGGTCCACCAGTGGCTCCCTCTTGACGTTGTTCCTCCCCACAGAGAACTCGGTCCGCTTGGAAGGGTCCACCATGCAGAAGTAGCAGTTGCTTGAGTGGTCAGTGGGTTCCCGCCAAATTCTTGGGATAGCGAACTTCATGGCTCTCTTTTCCCCTCTGTACCATCCTACAAAAATATATTTATTTCACCCATGACTAATGTGTAAGAGATTCTCACAACATTTTTCATATATGATATATTTTTTCAATAACATTGAAAATTGTAAAACATTTTAAAATTAAAAACTTTTACAATTTTAAAAATGTTAACAAATTTTATAACATAAAATTCCAAGCAACAATTGTCCATCTTACCTTCCAGAGTTTTTTTGCAGTGCTCGCAGGTGAAATGAGGTGCCCAGGGTTTGTCTTGATCCCCGACGGGCATGCCGAAATATGCCTTGTAGGCCTCACACATCTTAGCAGATGCTTCCACGGAGTACTTTTTCGCTCTTGTCTTGATAAATTGGCCGCAGACATAGCAAAATGCGTCTGCCGGATGCTTGCAGCCTCTTGATGCCATCTCAGAAAAATGCAGATATGTATCCACTTAGGCAGCTGGAACTAAACTGAACTGGTGGGCTTAAGGCCCCTGTATTTATACTACTATTTATATTACTGGAAAGTTCTAGAAAGTTCTAGAAGTTACTCCAAGTTTACTCAGCACTGAATCTATCTGGAATGTTCTGGAAAATAGGTAAATTTCAAAATATCACTGTCCTGGTCACAAAAGCAAAGTTTGTGGGGAATAATAGCCATTTTCTATACTTTTGAGGCATAAGCAATTAGAAAATAACACTTACTACCCAGGAACCAAAAAAAAAAAAAAAATTGTTACACGGTGACCAAGAGGGTGCAAGACTACTTGAAAGTAATTTGCAAACAGAAATTTCTTTAGAAACAGATGACTTTTTTTTTTAATGAAAATACTTCTTTGCTGCAACGTGTTTCTTTCAATATTGCACTTTTAAGACCTATAGCAAATGGAAGTCCAGGTAAGATGTTTTTTTTTTTTTTTTTATTGGACAATACCCATTAGCAAAAAGCAGTTAAAGTCTTCAAATTCACAATACTGTAGTCCACATCTTGCATTTGGAACCACTGGAGTCCAGCAGTATTTCTGAAGCTTCTTGCCCTTTTCCAGACGCTCGATCTCAGGTTGTCTAAACTCTGTAGAGTATGTTTATATGCCCTCTTTTAATCATGGTCTTCATTTTAGTAGCTACTTGTATCTGTTGTTGGGTTTATTTTTCGTCCAGTCAGTATAACAGTCTTTTTTTTTTTTTTTTTAAATGGGTCTGTGAATAATTCATTTCCTAGTGTCACACTAAATTGATTATGATCTGGGACATATCAGGTATATCAGAATGTACGGCATAACAGTGTCTGTATAGCAAGGGACTCCTGTACTAAAAGTGCTGGACACGAATGAGAGGTTAAGAAAACCTTCATGCACTCCACAGTAACTCACATCATTAAAATAAGATGTACTTGTCAAGGTAGATCAGCTGTTCTGTGGCTGAAACAATTTGGCAGGCAAACTCTTGGGCAGGGAGAGCACTGCTTCAGCACTTCATATGTAGAATATTGAACTGTTTTGCTCCTATTAATATATGGAGATATCCATGTGTATAACCCATACAAATAAGCAAAGAATACAATAACCGTAAGAAACCCTTGAGAGATAAATAATGAAAAAAAGTTTGAATATAGCGTGCCTGGTCTGGAACAACAGCTATGAATAATGTAGAGAGGTGAAGGGAACCTGTTTTACAATTAGATGTAATAATTGGAACAGTTCTTATTTTTAGACCTATATATAAGAAATAATGTAGATAAAATAAGCTGAACATTTATTTAAACGATAAAACTCAATCTCAACAAGCAAATTAAGGGTATCTGTGGCCTTAAACATCAGTCTCATTCGCTCTTAAGCGGCTGCAATATGACAGTGAGATGAGCTGATTCTGGACCAAACCATTCAATATACGAGAAGGGGGAGTGGGAGAGTGTTACGCATAGGATTAATAATAATAATGACAGTGTTTTAATCACGTGTGTATTAGTGTATGAAACTGGTTGTGAAAATATGTACAGTATTTGTGTATGTATTTATCTTTAATATAAATAGCTGTAAGTCTAGTTGCTTTACAATAATACCTCAATACCTGATTACTGCAGTTCTGTTGAGTGTATGAGGAAACAGGGACTGCAGGGAGCGTGGTAGGGTTGAGAGAGCGGGGGGGGGGAGTAGATAATAGCGACCCCTCGCTTCTAAATATAACACTACACCACTGGCTTTTGGTACAGTAAAGAGGGAGATCATATACTGCCAGAAGCACTGGCAAGATGAAAGTCAAAACTGCTGGGTCATCTCACTCTTCTGGATCATGTTCCATGATATCTCCCTCTTCTTGATGTACAGTCCACACAAGCACACCAGAGCCTGGCATTTTCTTAGAGCAAATGATTAGGCTACAACTGTGATTTATGTTTTCCAACCAGTAAGAAGCCTATCCTGTTTTGATGACTTAGTAACGCAATTTAATGTATCGTTACAAATAAAAAATACTTCAATTATGTAATTATTGGATAATTAAACATAGAGGTTTTTTTTTTATTATAGCTATTGGCAAAAGTACATGTTTCTAAATGCAGAAATGATGCTAGGAAATGATACACTGTTAAGTCTCATCTCATTCTCCATCTGGTCTGAGGCACGTGTTAATTATGATGTTGGTAAGGGTCAATTAACGGATAATACAGATTTATGAATCAGACGAATAATATGTTAATGAGAAAATTGGTCTCTAGGGCAAGTTATTCTAACGTAACGATGAGTGATGTTTTTTGACGGGTAAATGGCGTTTATGATCCCCTGATGAAATACTGTCATGTTAAACACTATTACTGGCACGATAAAGTGACAGTAAGTTGTATGCATATGGGCCTTAATATTTCTTGTTTTTGTTTTCATTTTGCAGGAAAAAAAGTTAAGTATGGTAAAGTCAAATGGATAAGGTCTTGAAGGGTACTGAAACAAACGCTCTGCCACAGGGTTCTAGCGATAACGAGCTAGCTAATCACATGACCGAGTGACTCAGTGCTGAAGCAGTGCATAGGGACATGGTTAATTTTTGTTTACCTTTGCATATATAATTGAAGCTGTGAGGCAAACTTAAACGTATCATATATTGGACTCTGGTGACCCTAGGTTTGGTGTCGCCAACTTGAAGTTAGCACCATGAAGTATTTGATGGCTCTATTTATAGGAGTATAGCCTGTATGCCAAGTGCACCACCTGGCTGAATGTAACAGCTGGTCAACACCAAACTACTGTACCACAGAAATAAATACTGTCATCATAAAATGTTATTTATGTTTTCATTTGTGTCATAACATTTTTGTTTGCTTTTTTTTTGTCTACACTGACATGTATATGTATAAATAAGAAGTGTATTATACTGTATTATAGCAACAATTGGTGTAGTATATTTTTTATTCAATTCTTCAAAAACATATCGAAAAAAGGTTAAACACCACTGGTTTCAATGTGAGTAAGCGGCAGCCTCTGGTAGAATCCACTCATTTGACATCACTGGGTAGCTCGGGCTGAGGAGGTTCAATATTTATGAATATTGCAAGGGAGTTTCTAAACTTTTTTTGTACTAAAATAGCATAATATGTATCCACTGTTTTAACGTAAGTTTAACGATACACCCTGTATCGAGCTAGAAACTGGGATAGGGATTTTATATAAAATTGTCTACTTGGTATCCTTTAAAGATCCTTATCCTTAGACCTTGTCCTCTGTTACAAAGTTGCAAAGTTACAAAAACGAGAACAGCAGTTAATGTCTTACCAGTTAAAGTTGTTACTAGTTTTCATTTTGTTTTTAAAGTCTTTACAACTGAGTCTCTAATCTAACATTGAGGCTGTTTTTCTTTGTGGTGTTGTTCTTTAATTATAAATAACAGTATGAGGAATTCGCTCTGAAAACATCTCGTTAACTTTATGGACCTATAACGATAGTGATATACTGTATGCATTTTGAAAAATACATGTTTAACAAGATACAACAGCTGCCAAGGCAGTTCTACACAAACAATACATCAATGATTTCCACCAGAACTGAATGCAGGAATCAATTTGATGAAAGGACACTCTTAGAATGAAGCACTCATGTATGTGTGATGTCTCTGTCCCTAGTAATGTACAGGGTCTATTTGCTGCAATTGAGATGTTATTTTTAGAACTTGGTCAATAAATACTAGCTATCCACTCTTGCAGATGTTTACTAGAAAAACATTTTGCTAGAGATCAGCCATCAATGAATGAAAGTAAATGAGCATCTTTTTATGGCATATTAAGAGAATGAATCTTAGCAGAACACATTTTCAGGTTCAGTGGTTATGCAGCTATCACTGTAGTTAAATAACACCTTTAAGGTTTACAGGTAATCATTTTAATTGAACAACTGATTTTACTTTCAGTGAAATCCATGAACAGTGGAAATGAGGTAAAATATGGCCGCCGTAGAGTTAGGAATGTTTGTAGCCCTTATCAACTACACTGTGCTGCCTCCAGCCACTAATAGGATGACACAACATCTGCCAGTATTCTGATCCAATTTGATTCATAGACTTACTCTAATCATGCAGTTATCATCATAATAATAATAATTAACGTTTTGACCTAGTTCCAAGTGACCAGTAGCTCATTTTCCTATTTTTACTGTTTACATGAGTTTATTATGAGTGACCAATCTTTTTTCTGACCCTTGTGACAGCTGATGAAGTAAAACAACATCAGTACATCACATTCAAAGTCTCAGTCTGACCGCATTAGAACAGAGACATACTGGAGAAGTTTAACATCTATAACTCACATGACTGCATTGCCAAGTATACAGTACCATGACTCTGCAAGTGCTCAGGTTGCAAAGCCTTCCCTCCCACCATGTAGTTAGAAATGCAGAGCTTTTGGTATTAATAAAATCAGTGTCTATGTCAGGTTTACTTTTGTATTAAATCAGTCAAGTGCAGCGCTTGAAAAAGTGGGTGTCATCATATGTACCGTATTCCTTCGAATTTAAGACAGCTTCGAATTTAAGATGCAGCCCAAATTTTCCACCCTCAACTTGAAGAAAAAATAAAAAATAAAATAAAGATGCATTTCCTCATATAAGAAAAGGCAGTTTGCAGCCATCTGCTGTCACACAGCATTACAGTTATGCGCTGCTTCTCATTACTCACACAGGTTTATCTCCTTTTGTGAACTGTGGTATTGCTTGGTAAGTAGAAAAATACAGGGGTCTGATTAGAACTGAGCATAATAACGAAACACTGCAATTGTAAAAGCTTCTCTTCGAATTCCTCAGGAAGCTAATGATGCTTTGTGACAGTGAGGACGCTGCTTCTGTGGTAAACAGGAAGGCTTGCCTGGAGCTGAGCTGATCGGGAGGTCCTGATTGGCTAGCATTTGAATGGGGCTCAGTCCTATCATACTATTTTAAAAAACTGGCACATAACCAGTTTACATCGGATTTTATATGCGCAGACATTCTGAAAAATCTGACAATAAAATATAACTGTGTTAACAACACAAAAAAGCTGCCAAAATAACAGGTTTATTATCATAGATGTTCATAGGCATGTCAGAAATACAGCTTTTGATATAAGTCCACACCCTGCGTCTGCAGGCTATAGCCTTAAACTGTATCTACATACAAGGCTCTCTGTGAGACAACCTGCCGTACTAAACTTAGTGGTGTTCTGCAAATGGTAGCTTTGAAGCAAACAGAAACTTTTTTTTAATGATATAAAGCTTATACTTCATACCTGTGTGAAATAATTAATTGCAAACTGATTCATTTTATTATAAGCACATATCGAATTTGTCAGGTTTAATATGCACAGACATTCCAAAAAATAGGACATTTAAATAACTGTAATGAACACATTAATAGTAATTATTAAGTATGAAGTGTGTTTATTTGAAAAACAAAAATGTGTTTCGTACAAATCTATATTTTTCTCGGCAACAATAGTGTTAATTATGTTCCATATTGTACAGGCACTATCAAACTCAAAACATTCTTCCCCTGTGAAACCAACCAAGACGACATTCATTGGAACAAACCAAGCCTGTTATCAGAATCGGGAAAAGCAAAGAGTACATTCCCTCATTAACACACACACACCCCGTACTGTACATCACCTAAGATAAACACGGCTATACTAAACATCACTTAAATCATACACAGAGCTCAGCTGTTGATAAATGTATCTGTTTGCCTATTAGTTTCCATTAGAAAATGTGTTAACCCTATTAATAAATCGGCATTTTTTAAAATACATTGAACTGACACATTGTGGGGAGCTTTAAATTTGCAACTTATCACTGACTAAAATATGTCTGGTCATTTAGGCAAAGTTGTATTGTCCAGTTCTTTAATAACAGAAATTAATAAGCACATTTTCTTACTGAAAAGAGGCCATTGTTTTCTCTCCCTCAGAGGATTCAGCTCAGCTCTCCTTGTTCTGCTTTCCAAACATTGTTTCAGATTTATGAACCTAAAATGATTGCCTTTATAAAAGTGTTTTGTGTGTGTGTGTGTGTGTGATTTGATATAACCCGTAAAGTTTACTTTATATCACCCAGAAAGTACAACAGGAAATACCAGAGAAAGCTAGACTCAGTAACCCAATAAAACCTGAGAATGCCGGTCATTAGCTTTGGAGCCCCTTCACATAACACATTGGGAAGTAAAGACTAATTAGTTTTTGGCATTAAAATAACAGTTTAAATGCTTTTATATTTTTATGAGGTTCACTATAAGGCAGGGGAAAAGGACCTTGGAATTACAAAATATTGGCGTTATACCTTAGATTCCCAGCAGGCATTCTAGCCTTTGATCCACTTATTACAGTTTGCTCAGAGACTTAATTACCATATCAGAGATAATGAGAGGCCGCTTGTGTCATGAAGCCTGTTTCTGATTTTCGCACATAACAAACGGAACCCTTTCTCCCTCCGTTTTGGTAATGTTTTTAAACATCGGTTCTTCACAAAACCCAAAACAAATCTAATAGACTGTCATTCTTACGAGCAGTTTATTTACTGTAAATATCCACAGACCAAGACATAGCCATTTTAGAACAGTGTGGCAGGCAGAAGCCCTGCTGCTGTAAATAGTGTGTGTGTGTGTGGGAATGTAAGGTTGGCAGGGATGGTGAGTGCTGTGATTTTTGTATTGTTTTTGGATAATTTGGTCAGTGAAGGTGAATGCCTAGCTTGACCGCAAAATAGTTTTGTTTAACCTTTTATTTTGGTCATTGATCCTGTTTATTTGTTCCTGTGTTTGTTTGGGCCGTCTACTTTTCTTAAGAAGGCTGTGACATATTTTAAGTTAGTGGTGTGAACAGTTGCCATTGCACAGAAGTTTCACTCAAACCTGAGAGCAATTTTAATTATCCCCTGCAGGGTATGGATACATGTACCCAATGGAGGTGGTATAGTGGAGGTGCCAGAGTGCACATCTCGCATTAGTTTTACATTTATCTACAGTAAGCCTGCCTTATCTTTATCAGTTACACTGGTGGTTTAAATTTACATTACAATCGACTGGTTTCACAAACCCTGATTAGCACTAATCCTGAACTATGTAATTCTTTAGGTGAGGTAGTCAAAGGCTAGAGCTTATCAGGGTCTGTGCAACCAGACACAAATGTTTACATTCCAATATGTGTATTCAAAGTAGTGTTTTTTTCAATACAGTACGCCTGCCTAACGATGAATTACATTTTAAAATGAAGACTGAAGAGTGCAATCAAAGTTTTTCAAACACTTTTGAGCTTACTATTTAAATAGACTGACTGTGTCAGTGAGCATTGGCACTGAGGCAGTATAGGCTTGTGTAGCCATACCAAAATCTGAATATCCTGGATTTATCTTCCTCCTTGGTATTATAGTTAAACCAATATTTTTTTATGAAAACCTTGTGAATATTTTTTTGTGTTCTGAACTACTGGACAATCTGTAATGTGATGCAATATTTATCTATGTTGACATTCTACAACAATCCCCAGCACAGGTTCTGGTTTCACTGGGATTTCTGGTGCCTGCTTTGGGAATGGCCAGTGTAAGCATTCTTGACGTCAGTCGGGTACCTACAGCTCTGCTGTATCTAGGCAGCCAGCAAGGAATACCTTCTACCTGAATGTGTTGATGCCATGATTGCGGTCTCCAAGCAGCCGAATGAAATCCCAGGTGAACCAGGCTCTGTGCTGGGTATTGAAACAGAACCTTAACATATATTAGTAAACATTCATACAGGATTGTATTTGAAAATAAAACTGCAGGTAGATTGAGCGATAAAATAACTGTGAGTAATGTGTTTATTTTAACAAATACTACGTGGAACAATATTATAAAGATTAGCTTTTTTCTTTGATTAACCTTACAAAAGTTTACTATAGTGTACCCTGTTTAAAACAAACCAAAACAAAAAAAAAAAAAAAAAAGTGTAATAAAGCATAGAAAAAGTATTGTGGAGATACTTTAAAGCCCATGTTAATATGGCAAATTACAAATCAGTGTGCTAATGCATTAAACAACATACAATAAATGCATAATGTTAACTAAAACACAGTAACTGTACTTGAGAAAATCAATCATGGTAACAAATTGAAATTTTAACTTGTTAAACTTTTATGGGAGCTGAAATAACTTTATTGAACATATGGACATCAATCCGAGTTAGTCTTGCACTTTAACAATGTGTTTTTGGCCAACGAAGACTTGTCTACAAGACCAGAGGATTTGGTAGTCCTCCAGAATATTTGTCTGACAGAAACTTGTTTGCTTTAATTACCAATTAAGATATTAGTAGTTTACAGGCTTCTTTAGGTAAGGTTGGTAATGAGAACATTGTAATCCAATTGTACAGAAAAGATCTCTGATGGCATGACCTCTGAGTCTGGCATGGAAGTAATGGTAAGAAGTAGTGTCTCTAACAAACTACTGTGACCAAAGTAACCGAGTCTGTCTTTTAAAACAAATAAATATGGCAAAGCTTATGATATACTGCTTGCTAATTAAAGGGTTTCCTTCTGTCCACATCTGACTGCGTTTGTTTGACCTTTTGTTTTTAAAAACCCTCTTTGAGGTTGGTATAACTGTAACTGCCCTTTTTTAAATTAGGAAAGTTCTAGAAGCATTTTGCTCCTCCCCACTAAAAGTTGATGTGATGGAGATGCCTGATTCCCTGGCTCTAAAAGTCAAACTGAGTGCCAGCCAATGTATTTACATATGTGGTTAAATGCATGAATAGGGCTAAAGAAGACAAAGGCAAGTGGTGACGCATGTAAGATATAATGGGCTGGCCAGGGGTTTAGCGAGGGTCTGGTTTGCTGGGTCCAGACTACTTATAATACTAATTAAAATCCAGCAATCCACCATTTATTCTTGGTGTAAAGATCAGTAGTACCGGAAGTCCCATTATAATGCTGTTGTCGGTCTCCATAATTAGGAGACCGTGTTATTTGTGTTTCGCCATATAACGTATATTGGCATTTTTGTTCCCGAAATGATTTACAATGCCCACAAGCCAAATTAATATTGTAACATACGGTGGAAAATGAAGGAATTGGACGCACACAAGTTGCAGGTACTTGAATCCATGGTTTATTGGGACGATTATTCCTGGCCCTGTTAGCCTGGGCCACACCAAAAACATCAAAAAAGTCTTGCACTCTCACAGCAGCAGATTCACACAGCAGCTTGTCTCACTCGGCTCTGCCAGCGCTAATGTGGGCACCCCACCATATGCCTTCATGTCCCCGCCTCCCTGTTGATGTTCCTGCAGAAACCAAGCAAATAAAGCAGAGTCTAATTCAGTGTCTTTAGCGCAGCACATTTTTTTTCCTACAGAAGCCCTCCTTTAGAGTCAATTTTATCAAGAAAACTTCTTAGTTTTTCTTCGTCTTTTAGCCATCCATGCAATATAGGTTCTACAACATTAATATCTTTTGAAACTGCTGCTTGAGTTTCACCTTTTCACTGACCAGCTTTATTTTAGGTTTACCCCAGCACCAGCATGGGGTAAGGTGATCTGCAAGTGAAGGTGCTCCAGTGCAGGGACATTGTGTGGTGATGTGCAGGGGTAGGTGCTCCAGTGCAGGGGCGTTGTGTGGTGATGTGCAGGGGTAGGTGCTCCAGTGCAGGGACATTGTGTGGTGATGTGCAGGGGTAGGTGCTCCAGTGCAGGGATGTTGTGTGGTGATGTGCAAGGGTAGGTGCTCCAGTGCAGGGACGTTGTGTGGTAATGTGCAGGGGTAGGTGCTCCAGTGCAGGGACGTTGTGTGGTGATGTGCAGGGGTAGGTGCTCCAGTGCAGGGACGCTGTGTGGTGATGTGCAGGGGTAGGTGCTCCAGTGCAGGGAGGTTGTGTGGTGATGTGCAGGGGTAGGTGCTCCAGTGCAGGGGCGTTGTGTGGTGATGTGCAGGGGTAGGTGCTCCAGTGCAGGGACATTGTGTGGTGATGTGCAGGGGTAGGTGCTTTGGGTTGTAATGCTGACTCTGTTGCTTCAGATCCCGGTCTGCTACTCTCCTGCAACAATACAAAAACAAAACACAAGTGCAGTGCTCCAGGCATGTTAACGTTTCAGTGTAAGGAGCCGTACTCACGTAGCTACATCCCATTTATACTGCTAAACTCCTCCCTGTGATCGCTGCAGTGACACCATTGAGTTGGCCTTACCATCAACCTTACTTAGCGCCCTTCCTGGTCGGGAGGTAGCTTTGCAGCTCAGATTCCTTCTCTCCCGTTCACATATCCCACCCCTCAGAGTGAATCCGAAGGAACACTCGGCTAACCCTAACTCCCCAAGAAAAATTTAAAAAATCATCATTGATGCTCTTTACCCGCACAATGCTTCACTCAGAAGTCAAAGGGTTGCAGCGCCAGATACCATGAGTTATCTGGGCGTTCGTGTCCTTCATCATATTTAACCACTTAAGAGGGACGTGGTCCGTAGAGGAGGAAGGGACGTCCCAATAAGTAATATCGAAGAATGTGTGTTTAATGGCCACTCTTTTTCGATGATGGAGTAGTTTCTCTCCCTGGGCACCATTTTCTTGCTCAGGTATAAAATGGGATGCTCTACTCAATCTACTTCTTGGGACAGGACAGCCCCCAGACCAACGTTGGAGGCGTCAGTCTTAAGGATGAACTCCTTGCTTAAATCTGGTGTAATTAGGATGGGGGGCTTGGCACAGTCTCCTCTTTGGATGGCCCCCTGACACTCACCTGTCCACTTCACTGAATCTGATGCATTTTTTCTGGTGAGATCGACCAGGAGGTTAATTATGGTGGAATACTCAGGGATAAAGTGGCGATAATAGGCTGCTAAACCCAGTAGTGATCTCACCTGAGACTTGGTTTTCGTTATCGCCGCTTCCACTAAAGCCTGGACTTTAGAGGCTACCAGCTTTACCTGCCAGTTACCCATAATACTCTCTTTTTTGCCAAATGCGCGCTTACCGAGATTAGCTGTTAGTCTTATTTCCCTCAGAGTGTAGAACAGCCGAAAGTCTAGCAAGATGCTCTTTCCAGGTAGAGCAAAAAACCACCACATCATCAATATAGGTGGCTGCATATCTCTGATGTTGGTACAGGACCTGGTCCATCAATCTCTGGAAGGTCGCTGGGGCTCCATGCAGTCCAAACAGCATGGTCTGGAAATGAAACCGCCCATCTGGGGTAGAGAAAGCAATTTTTTCTCGCGAACTGTCAGTTAGAGGAATTTGCCAGTATCCCTTTGTCGAGATAAATCTCACCTTTCCAAGTCTGTCTAGGAGTTTGTCCACTCTGGACATAGGGTATGCATCAAACTTGGTGACTGCATTCACCTTACAAAAATCCACACAGAAACGAGTAGTGCCGTCGTTCTTAGGAACCATGACTATAGGACTGTACCACTCGCTCTGGGAAGACTGAATGACTCCCCCCTCGAGCACTGCCCTCACACTGGCAGGCTGCATCCTGGCGACCTCCTGGGATCCAGTGTGGTCTCTCCCTGACCTTGACACCTGGCCCATTCCATCAGGGGTATGACAACTTCGTAGGCTTTATTCTAGGGTGCATCTGTCAAGGACATATGCAATGCTGCGGTGTGGGCTACTCCCCATACCTTTACTAGGTTCTACAGACTGAATGTCGTGGATCCTCAAAACCCTGCCTTTGGAACTAGTGTTAAGGGCAGCTTCCCAGTCGACCCTTACAAAGGCATAGTTGAGTTTCTCCATCAATTTTTTAGCCCTAGCTACTTAGTATTGAGGTTCTGTATGGTAATGCACAAGGCAGCCATTCGGCTTAGCCTTGTAACATTCCAGTCGTTCTGCAATCTTGTCCTTGCAATGGCTTTGGTACTGGTTACATTTCGTACTTAAAAGTAACCTTCATGGTTGCTGAGTCCATGA
This sequence comes from Acipenser ruthenus, assembly GCF_902713425.1. Classification (NCBI taxonomy): domain Eukaryota; kingdom Metazoa; phylum Chordata; class Actinopteri; order Acipenseriformes; family Acipenseridae; genus Acipenser; species Acipenser ruthenus. The sequence goes on along the minus strand of NC_081192.1, from coordinate 9,122,965 downwards.
TTTCAGCAGACCTGAACAAAAAATGACGCTGAGATCTGTGAGTGCAGTGCTTTTGTGCCCTCAGGGGCGGGCCAGAACGTCACAGCCTCTGCAAGCAGCTTTGTTATATCATATTCAGGTTTCAGGGTCTTTAGGAGATAAATACCCATATGGCAATGGTTACATTTCTATTTCAGGGAACCAGGGTTATGATGATAACCTAACGTTAAAAATTTCAGCTTCATAACGTGGACTAGCATGTAATCTCGTGTGATCGGGTGACACGAAACAGACATTTTAGGCTTATAGAATTGTACTTATTTAGTGGTAGAAATGAGCAAATGGAAGCAGATAATGGAAGCAGATGAGGAGGCAGTGTGGTCCAGTGGTTAATGAAAAGGGCTTGTAACCAGGAGGTCCCCGGTTCAAATCCCACCTCAGCCACTGACTCATTGTGTGACCCTGAGCAAGTCACTTAACCTCCTTGTGCTCTGTCTTTTGGGTGAGATGTAATTGTAAGTGACTCTGCAGCTGATGCATAGTTCACCCACCCTAGTCTCTGTAAGTCGCCTTGGATAAAGGCATCTGCTAAATAAACAAATAATAAAAGATAGGTTTGGCTGAAGCCTTCAAAAAGAGCAAAAATCTCTCTTCTGATGGTCCAGAATGAAAGTAAGAGGGCAAAAAAAAAATATTAAAGGCAGTGGAGTTTTAAGTGCCAAAAATATGTTGGCAGCTTTGAATGTTACTACTGCATTATCTGAATTCCGCTCCTCTTCCAGGATAGAGCACATTTGAAGTTGAATTTGTATTTTAATTTTATCGGTGTATTTCTTCTATTAATATTATACATTTTCATAATCAACACATAATTTCCAAGTTGTGTTATTATTATTATTATTATTATTATTGTTTTTTTGTTTTTTTTTTACTGCCTGTTTTGTCACAAAAAAAAGTTTATACACCATGCTTAGGGGGTGAGTAATGATTACATTAGTTGTAGTGATTGTGAGAGTAATGATTAGAAATGGATCTCAGCATAAATTTGTGAGCTAGTTTTTTTCCCCTAGGTTAAGCCTGTATTTCAAATAGGTTTATTTGTACCTTTTATTGTTGTCGTGGACTGTTTGGCTGCTGCCAGTGTAGTTGCTGTTCTGTCTCGATGGTAGTGCGCCACGTTTATTCATTTTTAGAAAGGCAAACAGTGATGCAATTTGATTACAGTTTTCTAATGTGACAGTGTAGGATCCGTGAAACTCAGGAAAGAACAAAAATGGAGCACTCTGATTGGCTGAAACACTTTCTAGCATGGTGATGCAGCATCGTTTTCCGCATGTTGGTGTGGTTCAGGTTTGTGTACCGTGTGAAATATTTCTGGAGCGTTCGCTCAGGTGTATCAGCAGTGTATGCTGTTTCTTAACTTACATGAAAACTAGAGTTGGCTTACTGTTCTGTAAATTCATATTTGATGTTTTGAAATATTCTGATAACGTGTTTTTTTAAAAAAAAAAAAGGCTCAATTTGTCTGCAAAATACCCTGGGCATGTCAAATATAATTTTACCTTTGTAGTTTATATCATAGATACATGGTGGAGAAACTGTTTAAAACAAACTAAATGCAGCCAAACCGCATCATACAAATATGAAATGAAATCACAGTGTAGCCATCTTTCATTTATTAATATGTGCATTAGTATTGTATCACAATTGATTTAATATAAAAATCTATGAGCATTGTTGAATGTTCATAGACATATAAAACCAGCACTCCCCTACATTTCTTTAATTGCTTCATTCTTGCAATGCTCCTCGTAAATTGAAATGCTCCTGGAGTGTATACAGTATGTGAACAAGTGCCCTACTAAGGCAAAACACTGAATACTAATACCAGACATGTTGCAACCACAACACTAAAAATGAGCTGCCAGTTCTCTGTTTGTGGCTTGGGGACAGGTCAAAATATGGGAAAAGATGAATACTTTAAAGTCAAAGGGGCTGGACAAGTGTATTATTTTTCCACTAGCCTGGGAGGAAATTGAAGGCTGCAATGTAACTTTCCGTAAGTCTGTGCTTCACCACCCACATGTTTTTGACACTTACTCGGTCCAGCTTGTGCCCATACAAGTGGCTTCCTATCAGGCAGCTTTGAGTTGTATTTGTAGATTCTGTAGTTTTGGCATACATGGAAATTAAAGCAGTGGCTGAAACAAATCACCTTTCAATAAAAAAAAAAAAAAAGTCTTCTGTATCGGCTTGTGTTTTGAGACTGCAGAAATTGTCACTCAGACCTGCATCTTGATAACCGCTTATTTATGATAACAACCTTTCTGGGGGCTCGTTCTTACAGCTATCAGAAGCTTGGTGATACACTCTTGCATGAAGTCTGCCCTTTCATGGGTTAACCAACTGAACTGCTCACTCCAAATTTGATCAAACTTTGCATGGAAATGCTACAAAATAAACTGTTCCACAGACCAGTATTGACACTTGATTGTAAACTTTTTACAGAATACATCTTGGATTCTGCAGTTGATGAAACTAGCTTTGGGCATTTGTTATGACATGCTGTGGATGCAGGTCATGGTGACCTACTTTTGAGATCCTAAGATGGGTTAGTGGAGGGTTACTGACATTACATCAGTTGTAAGAATGTGACAGCACCCCCCCCCCCCCCTCCCCCCCCCAACTCCTGCCTCCTAACTTTCTAATTATGAGACGTGAAACTTTCCATTGTGACTATGGAAGCAAAGCATTAAGGAGTAGGTTTTAGAAAGAGGTGAAATGTCACCTTCTGTTATTGAACATAATCAGCTAATGGAAGAACAAACTACTGAAATCCTGCATGATGGTACTATGAAAACATGTTCGTCTAAAATTCAATCTAATTTACCTATTATCAAATCACCAAATCTGTATTAAGTACAGGCAATGCTAAATAATCTTTATTTTATACAGTATGTAGAAGAATATTTTGAACCCACTATAGTAGTGAAGAGTAGCATGCCTCTTGTTTGGCTGACTACCCATTGATAAGCAAAGTGTCTTCTTGGCAAAATAATGCACAGAGAGAGCAGAGTTGTGAATTGGAACATTACATCTGGGAATTATACTTAAGAGCTGTAAAAAGGAGATTGTTCTAGTTAGATGCATATTTGTGCTTAATTCACAAATTATGCAAGATAAACCGGCCAGTTATCAAATGTTAGTAAAATGACACAGGGAAATAATCCTATAGACTGCAATACATAATCTTTTTAGATGATGATTGTAGGCTGGAAGTGGACTTCAAAGGAGATTTGTACAATAGTTCTTCACCTCCTTTCGTTTGCAAAGTTAGAAACAGCACAACTTCAACCCATCTGTTACTGCATTTTCCTTATCTTCAATTTGACACTTGTCAGTTTAACCCTAATCTTAATCCCAAACACTCCTTAAATAGATAGTGCTGAAGTAATTCCAAGTCTGGGCAGTGCTGTTAAATTTACTTAAAGGTACACATATGTTTACTAAGAATATGATACACTTACTCATGTAGTTTCTCTAAATAGCTGCAATCTCATTTTCTTTAGCAATGAGTAGAATGTGCTAATGCAAGTGTAGAGTCAGGCACAAACAGACGTGTGTGTGCCTCAGTGCATGGAATTGACAAAACTATAGTGACACTAAAATATGAGCAATTTTGAAATTGGACACAGGTTTTGTGATGCAGCCAAATAGTATAAAAACTACAGGATACTACAGAGTGCTTTTGTCTTTGCTGTATGGGGGTGGAGCGGTATTTAGTCTATGTTTATTTGAAAATAAATTCCATTAGCGCAGACCAATGAAGAAAGAGTAGGAGTCAGAAGTTAACTTCCAGTCTTAGCAATATAGATCGTTACGAAACACAGGTGTGAAAAATGGTCTTTATATTTAAGAAAACAATTTAAACTTTAGAAACATATTATATTTTAGATCACTTCTAAAGTTTATGAACCCTGGGTGTAGTGGCAAATTAAATACCAACTGAGTCAATGCACATACTAACTAATGTTTATTATTACTTGAAGTATAAAAAAAGTATACTAACTCAGGTGGCACAGTTAAATAAATTAATTGAATTATAATAATGTGACATTCTCTGTGTTTATCCGTGTTTTCTTTTGTTGTGCTCCATTTGTTAAACACACTGTGTTATTACTGTCACTCTGGGTATGCTGTGATGTGAGTGGCTGTTAAAATGTTTGTTCTTATTGGGTCAAGTTCGAGGGTAAGGCCAGTAGAATGTGTGTGGGGTTTCTGCACCCTAATTTGCATATAAAGGGGCTGTACCCGCCAGTCTTGGTCTTGTGTTCCTGGAAGCAGCGCTGCTGTCAGAGCTGTGAACCTGCCAGCGAGAGCACCATCAATAAAAAAGCATCATTTTCCCAAGAGGGTCGCCACTGTTTTTCCTCTGCCTTGCCGAAACGCTACAATAATGACACATTTCCCAGTGTTTTGCACTTAACTTTTTCCTCATAAGAAATTAAAAAGTTCTTTGTGAGGGTCAGTGTTAACAGTAAACACAATGAATTAGTTGTGGTAGGCTATAGTATAAATAAAAAGGTGAAAACTGAAAGGTTAAACATTTCTTCATATTGTTGGATAATAAAAACAAACAAACAAGGATGTGTCAATTTTCACAGCCTTGGGCATTTCTATGTACTGTGTGTAAATGTGTGTGTATATGTGTGTGTATATACAGACGTGCTCAAATTTGTTGGTACCCTTACAGCTCATTGAAATAATGCTTCATTCCTCCTGAAAAGTGATGAAATTAAAAGCTATTTTATCATGTATACTTGCATGCCTTTGGTATGTCATAGAATAAAGCAAAGAAGCTGTGAAAAGAGATGAATTATTGCTTATTCTACAAAGATATTCTAAAATGGCCTGGACACATTTGTTGGTACCCCTTAGAAAAGATAATAAATAATTGGATTATAGTGATATTTCAAACGAATTAGTTTCTTTAATTAGTATCACACATGTCTCCAATCTTGTAATCAGTCATTCAGCCTATTTAAATGGAGAAAAGTAGTCACTGTGCTGTTTGGTATCATTGTGTGCACCACACTGAACATGGGCCAGAGAAAGCAAAGGAGAGAGTTGTCTGAGGAGATCAGAAAGAAAATAATAGACAAGCATGGTAAAGGTAAAGGCTACAAGACCATCTCCAAGCAGCTTGATGTTCCTGTGACAACAGTTGCAAATATTATTAAGAAGTTTAAGGTCCATGGAACTGTAGTCAACCTCCCTGGGCGCGGCCGCAAGAGGAAAATTGACCCCAGATTGAACAGAAGGATAGTGCGAATGGTAGAAAAAGAACCAAGGATAACTGCCAAAGAGATACAAGCTGAACTCCAAGGTGAAGTCACGTCAGTTTCTGATCGCACCATCCGTTGCTTTTTGAGCGAAAGTGGGGTCCATGGAAGAAGACCCAGGAGGACTCCACTTTTGAAAGAAAAACATAAAAAAGCCAGACTGGAATTTGCTAAAATGCATATTGACAAGCCACAATCCTTCTGGGAGAATGTCCTTTGGACAGATGAGTCAAAACTGGAGCTTTTTGGCAAGTCACATCAGCTCTATGTTCACAGATGAAAAAATGAAGCTTTCAAAGAAAAGAACACCATACCTACAGTGAAACATGGAGGAGGCTTGGTTATGTTTTGGGGCTGCTTTGCTGCGCCTGGCACAGGGTGCCTTGAAATTGTGCAGGGCACAATGAAATCTCAAGACTATCAAGGCATTCTGGAGCGAAACATACTGCCCAGTGTCAGAAAGCTCTGTCTCAGTCGCAGGTCATGGGTCCTCCAACAGGATAATGACACAAAACACACAGCTAAAAGCACCCAAGAATGGATAAGAACAAAACATTGGACTATTCTGAAGTGGCCTTCTATGAGTCCTGATCTGAATCCTATCGAACATCTATGGAAAGAGCTGAAACTTGCAGTCTGGAGAAGGCACCCATCAAACCTGAGACAGCTGGAGCAGTTTGCTCAGGAAGAGTGGGCCAAACTACCTGTTAACAGGTGCAGAAGTCTCATTGAGAGCTACAGAAAACGTTTGATTGCAGTGATTGCCTCTAAAGGTTGTGCAACAAAATATTAGGTTAGCGGTCCCATCATTTTTGTCCATGCCATTTTGATTTGTTTTATTATTTACAATATTATGTTGAATAAAAAATCAAAAGCAAAGTCTGATTTCTATTAAATATGGAATAAACAATGGTAGATGCCAATTACTTTTGTCAGTTTCAAGTTATTTCAGAGAAAATTGTGCATTCTTCGTTTTTTGTGGAGGGGTACCAACAAATTTGAGCACGTCTGTATATATATATATATATATATATATATATATATATATATATATATATATATATATATATATATATATAAAGCTAGCTAGTGTTATACAGCAGAGCCGTGTCTACTGGGTATCCAACACAAAGTGAGTTATCAGTCATTTACACTCATGTTGCTTTTGACATAGCATATATACATTTAAGTTAGGTCATACAATCGTTGATCAATGTACAAAGATCTGAGGAAATTAATAAAGTTGCATAACTCTGTGTACTGTATACATTGTTATAAATAGTTATTTGCTGATCCCATACATAATTTGAAAGGCTGGAGTGTTGAGATTTCAATAACGTGGATATTGTTTGTATATGATAGTTTTATAAAACGGCAGTAACATCTAACCAGGAGTAATGTCTAACCACGGTCCCCCCCATTTGCCATCTGCATACAGCTCAGGTGGGCAATACATATGTAACTTTGTGTCCTGCATACGTCATTAAATACTGACACACAATGAAAACACAACAGTATAAGTTTTCCATCAATAGCTCATTGGGCATATACATAATATTATTTATATTTTAAATAGTGAGCAGATAGTTTTGTTGATTGTTTGAGTAGTATTGTTCCTTGGGATAACAAAATACTGAGCTCAAGTCATGTGATTTCATAAAAACACCAGGTGCCAAAATGAGTCGATTTAAGAATCGGTATAAATAGCCATTCAAAAAGACATGATTTTAATTCACGCAAGAACAACGAAAGATATGACCATACCCAGCTTGAGTGATGAAGATCGCCTGGTTGCTATCAGCATGATTGAAGGCGGCCTGTCTGTGAGAGAAGTTGCCTAGAGAATGAGATGTTCTGCTTCAACAATTGGCAGACTAGTCCAGAGAAACCAGGAAACCGGCTCTGTGAGGGACAGGCCACGTCCTGGAAGGCAGTGGGTCACCACACCGGCCCAGGACCCTCCACATCTGACTGATCCATCTGCGTAATAGTTTTCAGACTGCAGTGGTTACAGCATGAGAAATTCCAGGAAGAAATAACCCGCGCATCAGCAGAATGACTGTAGCTCGCCGTCTGCATGAAAATGATTTTGTGCTCGGAGGCTGTTCAGGGGTAAGATGTTGACAGCTGAGAGACGAAATCGCCGTCTTCTGTGGGCCAGAGAACATCTGAGGTGGCGGCAGAGAGAGTGGTGGAGTGTTTTATTCACCGATGAATGCCATTTTACCCTTGACAGACCTGACGGAAGACAGCATGTATGGTGACGTTCTGGTGGCTTGATGTGGGGGAGGAATCTCCTTTAACACAAGAACACCTTTGGTGCAGATTCAGAGCAACCTTACTGCTCAGCAATACATTGACGAAGTCCTTGAGGCAACAGTTTTTCCATTCCTGCAAGCCAATCTGGAAGTGTCGATTTTCCAGCAGGACAATGCAAGACCACACAGTGCTAGGATTACAATTGCCCAACTTCAAGAAAACAAGGACGAGGTCTTGCCGTGGCCAGCTTTTTCTCCTGACCTGAGTCCAGTAGAGTCCCAATAGGTCTGTGGGACCAAATCGCCAGTGCCGTCCACAGGAGACAACCGCGACCAGCCAACCATTACCAGCTGGCTGCAGCTGCACAGGAAGAATGGCGGAACATCCCACAGCAGTGTATCCAGAGGCTGATCAGGTCTATGCGTCAACGCTGCCAGGACTGTGTTAATGCTCAGGGAGGTCATACCCGATACTAACTTTGTAATGTTTTCATTTTGACAGTTTCATACTGAAAACATCTGATTCTTTGATCTGTATTTTTGTTAACATTTTCTGTGATTTTGTTTATCTATGATTACAATATTTGATTAAATCCATTAGACCTCAGTGCTGCATTTCTTTTGTGCATCAGTGTCTATCTATCTATCTATCTATCTATCTATCTATCTATCTATCTATCTATCTATCTATTCAGTTATTTGCTAATTCAATACATCATTCGAAAAGGATGTTCTTTTCACAGCATCACTAAAGTAAAGGTATAAATCACATCCTTTCCAATACAGCTTTTATGATGTTTCTAAAGTGACACTTTCATACATAATAATGCTGCTCAGAAAAATGTCCTTGGAAACTATGTTGTGTTTCTGAAATGGAGAATCCACCCACTAATCACATACGTAATCAAGCTGTTCCTTTAAATAGCCCTCTTGTCTACACCTCCTTGTCATTTCTTTGTTTGGTCCTCCTCTTCCTCCTCCTCTTCCTCCACCTTGCAGCGCACCTTGTCCAGGGGGAAGGTGGCCCAGAGTGCCACTTGTTCTGCCCGCTGGCATTACTTATCATTTAATCAATAATCATTACATTAGAGTTTGACCAGCATATCAGGGCAGCTGTCGAGCTCCAATGGACAAGGCCATGGGTCAAATTATATTACGTTTGTTTATGGGCATGGTCGTTTGTCAAATTAAATAAAGAATAGTTAATTTCAAATCTTGTGGATGTCTCCTTTCTGAATTAAGTAATATAAAGCCCACACTTAATAACTGTGTGAAATAATGTCAGATGAAAAAGAACGAGGCAAAGCATTTCACCAAAATAACATTACAGGGCAAAGGCGGCATTTTTTTTAAATGTATTATTTATTTATTTATTTATTTATTTATTTATTTATTAAAATTTGAAATCGGCAATTTTTTCTCATTTTCTCCCCAATTTGGAAAGCCCAATTATTTTTTTATTTCAACCCGGCTTACCACTGCCACCCCGGAGCTGACTAGGGAGAGACGAAGACAGACACACAAATCCTCCGAAACGTGTGCTGTCAGTCATCCATTTCTTTTCACTCTGCAGGCCCGCCATGCAGCCACCTCAGAGCTACAGTGTCGGAGGACCACGCAGCTCTTGGCAACTTACAGGCTACTTACAGTCTACAGGGGTCGCTGGTGCGTGGTGAGCCGAGGACAACCTGGCCAACCTAAGCCCTCCCCACCTGCGCGGCGCTCAGCCAATTGTGTGCCGTGCTCTGGGAACTCCTGTCCACAGTCGGCAATGGAATAGCCTGGACTCGAACCAGAGATCTCCAGGCTATATAGCGCATCCTGCACTCCACGCGGAGTGCCTTTACCGGATGTCCCACTCTGGATCCCTGTATTATTTTTTTTAATCAAATTCACGGTCAAACGTGTTTTGTCCAAGAGTTAGAGGCTTGGCCGGTCATCAAAATCGGGTCCATCGAATTTGATGGTCAAATATGCATGATATAATTTCCTTTGCAATCTTATGTGTCCACCAGACCATATTTTAATAATACCTCAACCATACAGAAGCCCAGTGTTTTTATACCAAAATCCATTTTTAAAACTAAATATAATGTTACCGATATTAAACACATGCCCTATGCTTGGTGGACTAGTCATACAAAAACATTACTAACCTGGATGATCCCTTTGCTGGTTGTTGCATCCACCGCATGTTCTTTGTGGTCTGGACTCTGGAGTGATCAAGCTGCAAATAAGTAAGCACTGCACAGCTATGAGATTGATAACTGGATTATAAGTAATCATTAAAGATTGATAATACTGTATTGTACTTGAAACTGCTATTCTTTATTTCTTTGTTGTATTGGTATATTAGTAAATTCATTTGCCTGGACTTAATGTGTCATTGTAATTAAATATGTTATAACCATACACTCAATCTATGATAGGAAAGAATGAAAACACCTACAAAATGTTTCAGCATAGATTATAAACCACCAGAGCTACACCCCACTGAAACACTCACTCTATGTAAAAAAAAAAAAACATGTATATAAAAACATACACATATGGATCTGGCTCAGCAGAGGCAGGGTCAGTTAAAATATTATTAATATTATTGTTTTAAACCATAGATGCATTTTACAGTAATAGGGATGCCTGAAAAATGGCATCTGTATATTATAGTATGTTTGTGTATGTAATAAGAGTTTCCTATCAGTGAAGAATTCCCAAAGGCCCAAGTAGGGTTACTCATTTTAAATGCATGTTGCACACATAATAGTACACTAATATAAATCGACAAACCTTGTAAACCTTAACATCAAATCACCTCTACACCTACTTAAATTTAAATCATTCTGCTTTAAACTGATGGGACACTGCTCAATATTAAATACAGTAAAATAAATAGATGCAATTGTTAAATGTAATTGGCCCTGCTAAAGTACAGGAACAAAAAACACTGCCCCTTTACACAAAGATGTTGTGGCTGCCTGAAAGACAGAGACAGACAGCTGTGTTTGCAGTGGTATTTTTAAACGCATTAATACCGCTCCAATCCCCTTGCCATGCCTGACCTATTTTTGGCTCAGGCTGGCCATTGTTCTATTTTTGTCGCCTGTGGGCCACGTTGTTGTTTCTTCATATGTAAATGAGTTGTCATTTGCTTCAGCCAACATCGCAGCGAGGGGCAGAACACACTTATCAGAGCTGTGGTTGAGTTGACTTAATCCTCATAGAAGCCTTTGGGTACCTGGAAACACTTAAAAAATAAATAAATAAATATGTAAAAGATAGCAGTTCTCTCTCATTGAGCTAGGGTTAGAGAAAAGGCTTTCTTTGCCAGCTTTCAGCCTGTGGGAACCCAAGGAGCTAAAAATACTCTGGCAAATTGCTATTTTAACCCTGTCTTAATTGTTTTTTTTTTCTCTTCTGGTACACTGAGAGAGAAAGTCATTAATATACTATACAAAAAAGGTAGATCTACTTCTCCTGGGTAGCTACAAGGCTGGGGATGGTCCATTGTGACTGCTAGAGCAGGGTTGTGATGAATCTTTCATGTAGCTGAAGTGAGGACTGACTGGAATATGCTGCAGACAATTTACGAGAGTGAATCGTGTTTCTCCTCAGATGGGGTTTCTGGACGAGAGCAGTTCTTGGCTCAGCACAGAATGCACAACATGATCAGTTCAGGTAAGCAGTGACAGCTTGTTTCTAATCAGCAGAGGTTCAGGGGCTCAGGGCTTGTCACATACTAGCAGTGGTGATGATGTGTCTTCGCTTTTCTTCTCAGTGTTTTTGTATCATCACTATATTTTTGTTTATTGTCACAAACCTTTTCAAAGAAGAGGCTACAGTGAAGTATCAGTTGTAGTTGGGTCTGTGTTCTTTCTCTGTACTGGTACCCCTTTGAGTGATACCTTTAGTTTGAGTTTGCTATTGGGATGCAAACTTTTGTGGTTTAAATTGTGTGTGTGTGTGTGTGTGTGTGTGTTATATATATATATATATATATATATATATATATATATATATATATATATATATATATATATAATTTAGCTCAAAGACCAGTTTGTATCACTGTATGCCTGTTGTGTTTATTAAGTTACGTGAGACTGTATCTATGAGTGAAACTGTATTTATTTAATATGTCGTTGTTGTTATTATTATTGTTATTATTAGTCGTACTAGTACAGTCACCACTTGCATATCCGACCCTATAAAATGTTGACTTCAGTGATGGTTAAACTAGTGTGACACATATCTGAATTTCATTTTGGCCTGTTCCAACCCTTGTCCGTTTTTTAGGGAACACAAAAAAGATACAATGTCAAAAATACATAGCTGAAAGGACTGTGTTTTAAAATAAGCAGGCTTACATTTAGATGTACTGTAGTTGGTTTTGTTGGTACAGTAATATATTTAACAGAAGAAATATTTTAATTCAGAACTTTATGATTTTGAAAATATCACTTGCCAAAAGAGACCACTGTGGACACGTGGACTGTAATACAGTACATACTTTTAAATCAGGTACGTATTGTAGCAGTATGTGAAATTCCACATTAACAACCCATGATATGATGTTACATATATATATAATGGGGATTGATTTTATTCTTAATACAAGGGCGGTAAAACATGACTGACGTGTATCCGGGTAACGGATATCCAAGTACTGACTGTAGTAGTAGTAGTAGTAGTATTTACTGTATTTACATGTATGTAACAGCATGGTACATAGTTTTAGCTCATACATGTACCTCTATGCACAGGCATGCATGTTTGACCTTTTGTTAAGTGTCAAATTTAACCCTGGAATCTGTAGCTGCATGACTAGCTGGTATTGTATTACATGTTGTTGTTATTCAGAGTCAGTATGTGCAATTTAGAATATTAGAATAACACAAACCTGTTTTAGCCTTTCTTTTCAATACCAAAAAGTTGCTCCTTTTAAATGCTTCCTTTTATACAGAGAAGGACAATGACATCACCATGAGCAATGCTATCTTATCTAAAGATGATTCACACTGCACTTTACAGGTAGCTTCATTGAAGTGCTTTTCTTTAAGTTGTTGTGGGGAAAAAAACAAATACATGTCAGGAAGCGCAGTGGGAGTGAGGGTTTAAAAATCCCAAAGTTGAAATAAATCACTGCATGCAGCCATGACTAAATAGCAAATGCCTATTTTTTAATGCACCAAAAGAAAATAACATGTTTTTAACATTCTTCAGAGCAGAACTAGCAGGGGCAGCTCAATGATCAGTATATGCTTAAGCTTCCCTGAACTGCAAGCTTCTGGCTGTTTGGACTGTTTCACAAACAGTTCTGTGGGTCAGCTATTCTTAGGCTTGTTATTTTCAGTTTATGGCATTGCAGTCAGATTAGACAGTTAGGCGTTATCATTCCATCTAAGCTGCCTCTTAGTATAACTGTATACCGGAACAGTTATTTATAGAGAGTGTGTGTTCTGTCATTTTTCAATGTTATTTCTAGCGCTTTAAGAGTGCAAGCTTTTTTTTAAAAAAAAAAAAACCACAGGCTTTTACCACGAGCCAGAGCAGTGTGATAACCCTCTATTGGGATTTAATCAATTTCAATTTTAGGTTTCAGAATGACTCAGTAAAGTGTGTTTCTTTCATTCACTTTATTGTTTTTACATAGTTAAACAAATTCTAATGGTTAGAACCTACCTGTAGTTTAAACAGATAGTTATTAGTCAGAACACAGTTAGAACACAAAAGGCCAGTTTTAATCGGTATACTGCAGTACAATGAAAACTGAACAGTACATATTCCCTGATATGAAAGTTAAGTAGAATAACAAGAGTTAAAGGTATGCATACTACAGACATGCATTTTATACATGAAGCATAATGGAAGTGCGACGGGACGGCTGCAGGGGTGACGTCACACCAGGAAGTAAACACAAACAATGCCATTGCAGGGCGAATGAGACACAATGGCGCTCCCCATTTATTAAATAATAATGCAAAAGAAACTGCGCAATGGCCAAAATAAACAAAACACTAAACAAAACACACTAATAAGTATCCCAAACATAAACAAACAACTAGCAATAAGCACACACACACACACACACACACTGTACAACACAGATTACAATAATAACACCCATCACCACAACAATCACAACAATATATACAATAATAACACAAATATTTATAAGGGGACGGGGCACCCTGTCACACATGCCCCCCCCTTGTGCATAGCACACATGGCCTCAATGGCCACCTCCCCCTTAAAGTCCCAGAAGTCCCGCTCAACGTTCTGGGCCGTTAAGCGAGGCTTCAAGGGACCCACAAGCAGCGATCCGGGCCACAGACTGGCTGACAGTGGCAGTGCTGTCAGCCGCAAAGCTGGCCGCGGTAATGCTGTCAGCGGTAATGCTGACAGCGGGGTGGCACACTCCTGCTGCTGATCTGCTGCTGGTGGCAATGCCGACAGCCTCCCAGCTGACAGCGGAAAGGCTGTCAGTGGAGCCATTAATGGCTCCCAGGCTGGCTCCAGCCCCAGCAAATCCCCAGAGGTCAGCAGCAAACGACCTCCAGGGCAGGCAACTCCTGACAAAAGTGCACGGGCAACCCCAGGCGGTGCAGAGCGGGCAACCCCAGGCGGTAGCAAACTGGTAACCCCGGGCAGTGACAAGCTGGCGACCCCAGGTGAGGCAGAGCTAGTGACCCCAGGTGAGGCAGAGCTGGCGACCCCAGGCGAGGGCGAGCAGGCCTCCCCAGGCGATGCAGGCTCGGCAGCCCTAGGCGGTGCAGGTGGGAGCTGTGGATAGTTTCCCTCTGGTGGTGGAGGCAGGAGCAGTAGGTAGTCGTCCTCTATCACTGGGGACTGATGTGGCTCTCCCTCAGTCACAGGGAACTGGTGCAGCTCTCCTTCGCTCGTGGGGGACTGGTGCGGCTCTCCTTTGGCCACAGGGAATTAGTGCAGCTCTTCTCTGGCAACAGGGAACTGGTGCGGCTCTCCTTCGGTCACAGGGGACTGGTGTGGCTCCTCCCTGGGCCCTGGTGTGGATGTGGCTCCACCTGATGGGACTAGAGATGGCGAGGCCCCTCTCATGTCCGCTCTCAGGTAGTCCAGCACCATGACTGTGATGTCTTGGATGGACGCTGAGCAGCACTGCTGTTCATCACTTCCCATCTCGGGCCCACAGGAGGTTGACCACATCGGGGAGGACCTCCTCGACATTCCTCTCAGGCTCCACCAGCCAGTCCCAGATTCCCTCGGAGGAGAGTGGACTCGTCTGCCCCGCAGCCAGAGGGTCCTCTCCCACTGACGCCGGATGCTGGGGCTCCTCCCTCTCCTGCCATGCGTTGTTCTGGCTGAGGGGAAGGTGCCTGACCTCGCCACACAGGAAGCACCAACCTTCTTTATCCAGACAGGCGAGGCAAACGTCCGGCATATCAGAGACGCGGAGGGACATGTGACCAGCCCTGCACTGCTGTTGGTGCGCCTCCTCCTGCTGTTGTTGTTGTTGCTGCTTTCTTTGGCCGTTTCTTCCAATTTATAATCCTTTTTTTTCCCAAAAAAACAATTTTTTTCAGAAAAAACTCTCTCTCTCTCTTTCTCTCTCTCTCTCTCTCTCTCTCTCTCTCTCTCTCTCTCTCTCTCTCAGGAAGTCATTAGTAAAACAAAGAAAAGTGACACGTCAAATGTGGTAAAGAACAAATAATAGTTTTAATAATTTCCTGCTCATCTCTTGAGGTTTTAGTTCTGATTTTCATGTCTCTTGAACACATACTGTGTTTAATTGTTTCAAATAAAAAGTGGGGATGAAGATTGTTTTTGGGTTGTAAAAATTATCTTCTATCTGACAGTTAACACATTGTTGTAAATCATAAGGGGACCTCGTTAAGCTCACAATCGCTAAGCTGCAAAGATACATTTGGTTAATAGAATATAGTCCTGCCACAGTCTTGGAAGTTAGTCTAGTTTAGTTAGAATAGGGCTATTTGTGACTAGAGAATCAAAACACACCCATCATTTGTAACCTAGTATTGATCAGACAGATAGCCTTTTCTATTCAATGTGAACAAGCAATGGATCTAAAATCATGTATGTTTTCATTACATTTTTACAAAAACAGTAAAACAGATGAGTGTGACTGCACTTGGTAATATTTCTTACTGTTTGTAGTTTTTATTATTATTATTATTAGTAAAAAATAGAGTAAGAAATGTGATTCAGTGCAGTGGGGAATATCCTGGTGAGGGCTGTTTCTTACACATTATCAGGCTTTTTCCTGTAGTACCCCAGTTTATACACTGAATTATATTGTAGGTACAATTGTGCTTCAATGAACATGCACAGGTTCTGGTGTTTGCATTTTGTTGACATTTTGGCCCACAATTGACATCAGTTATCATGCATAGAATAAGAGGTTCAGTATAGTAAGCTAGAGCAAGTTCTTAGTGAAACCAGCAGTTACGGTACATTGGTGGAAGCATTTAAACATGATGGAAACAATTAAAAAAGAAACAGAAAATGAATAATCATTAGTTATTCCTTAAGATGTATATCCAAGTACATGGAACTTATGTTGGAGGTATCCAATTACATTTTGTTGCTACAGTAAACTTGCAGAAAACAACATATTGTACGTCCTCATCCTTAGAGGTTAACCTTGAATTTTGAGAAAAAAGGT
The DNA here is from genome assembly GCF_902713425.1 of Acipenser ruthenus. NCBI lineage: Eukaryota > Metazoa > Chordata > Actinopteri > Acipenseriformes > Acipenseridae > Acipenser > Acipenser ruthenus. The sequence continues at coordinate 9,106,727 of NC_081192.1, read as the reverse complement.
TGTATCAAATCATATAAGCACATTTCCCATTTGTAAATGTAATGATTCTTCTGCTGACTTATAAGGCTACACATGGCGCCTTCATGCTTTTGCTGCCCTACACCTCTGGACATTTTCTGCATGCACTAGATTTCCTAGACAATATACATTTACTTAAAGTAGAGGTCAGCACAGGTAGAAAATCTAGAACCAGGTACAGTCGGCACCGCTTTATCGGGACGCCTTGGGAGAAGTAAAAATATCCAGAATAAGTAGATGTCTCAATTAAATGAGAGGCATTTGAGACAACATTCTAAATGAAAAGAAAAAGAATACTTAATTTAAATACATAATTTAAAATACAAGCCAAGTTTTTTTTTTATTCCTAAACAAAATGAAATCGCCAATTTTTATTTCTACATGACATGAAAAATAATGCAATCACATCTTATCACAAGGTGAGGCACCTGCGATGTTGACATGCCAACTTTCTTTGCAACAGCAGCCTGAGAAACCACAGGAGACTCCTCCTTCTTCAAGAGTTCAACATGGTTTACGCAATTTACACAAGTCACAGCGTAATCACGCACTCACTGCACTGTGCTACGTGAACCTGTCTTGCTCTGAAAAGCGATCTCCGTTCATCATTTAAAAATACTGTATCCCAATTAAACAAAGTGATGTCCCAATTAAACGACATACATAACATTGGGAAGAACAGTCTCCCAGAGTATCCCATTTAAGCACAAATCCCGATTTATCAGTATCCCAATTAGGCGACGTGGACTGTACTCATTCTGAAAAATATCCCAGTAGCCAAGTATCATTTTGGGTATTTTAAGCACACATCTGGAAGCTTATCGTTATTGACATAAAAACTGCTTTCATTGCCAATGTTAGAAACTAAGAAATGACTACAGTGACTAAAAACAGTGCCGTGCAATATTGATTGACACTTTGAAATCTAATTTACATTTGTTTACATTGATTGAAATCTAATTTACATTTGTTATAACATCTGTAAAATCGTGATCATATCCATATACAGTTATGGAAACTTCCATCTCTTTTTGAAAAGCTCAGAGAATAACATACATAAATGTATAAATAAATAAAATAAGCTAATAAGACTATTTTTAAATCCACTTTTAATGGAGTGTCCCTCAGTGGCAGCTATGTCCATGAAAAAAAGTTCAAAGGATTCATTACAATTTGTTCCTCTTACCAAAACTAATTAAAAATAAATAACTGGAATGAATTAGCTTTGGCACTTTCATCTGTGTGAAGAATAAATGATTTTCACCTTGCTTTGTCACAATTCTTCTTCTGATATGAGATAAACATGTAAAAACCTGTTTCTCTCAGGTCCAGCAATATCATCCTTTATGTCTTGCATGCGTCAGCAGGAAAAACTAAGTGCCTCTTTCTGAAACCGAAAAGATAGAAACTGATAATTAAATTGTGTCAGTAACTGTGACAATATTCTCTGCTTTTGAACATAAGTGCTGAAATCTTTAAATTAAATGTTCACCTCTTGATGATTAAACATTTGTGATCCTGTTCAAGACTTTTCATCTACTGTACACCATATTTAATTAAAAAACAACATAAGAAAAGCCTTGATTTATTTCAGATTTTGTCAATGGATTTATGTTGATAAAATGTAAGAGATTAATTTGGCTAACTGCAAATCCTGCAGATTCTGACCAGGATACTGCTTTAACTCAAGCAACTTTGCTAGCATTATATAACGGTCATTGTCATCCATCAGATCTCTAATTCCATTATTTGAACCAATCCAACCTGTATTCTGCATTTTATATATATCTTTGACTTGTCTGTTTATTTCATAGTGAATTATTTGTCACAATTCCAGTACATCTTATCCTGTGTACAGATGGCACCCCATGCATAGAACACCACAAATAAAATTAAATTTAAAAAAAATCTAAACAAAACTAAAAAAAAACACTTATCTGGTCCCTTTAAGAAAATATTACTGGAACTGCTGAAAAATAAAAGCAGGAAATGATGTATTTACTTATGCTGTTCTGGGCTAATGTTCCATCTCCTTTGAAAAGGTCCAGTTCTGTTATCAATTAGGTCAGAACTTTACATAATGAAGTTAAGGTTTATAAATAGTAAAGTAAACAGTTAGCATATGTTACGTTCAGTGACGTCTGACTATCTCAACAGGTCAGAGGACTTGAAAATGGGGGGGACTGAACGTACATTCAATTCTTGAATTGTTTATTATGAAACAATGATTGTTCTGGTATTGTGGATTAATTTCAACTGAAAAGCAAACTCATGATGTAGACTAATGGATCTGTTTTTGTTTTTATCTGGTATTGATTCATTTGTGTACAAAAGCAGGCTCACTCTCGCTGAAAATTAGTTATTCATTTTTATGCAACATACTAATTCAATTTAATTTGAACTTTTTCACTGGATAATTGCATATAATGTGTGTTGTGTGCAATATACTACTGTATAATCATATTTTTTATTGAAAGTGTGCAGAATGATTAAAATGGTAATTGTACATTGGGTCTGATATTAAGAGTGATATTAAGAGTTTCTATGCTCATTTTTGGTCATCTTGCAATTTGATTGGGTCAGGTACAATTTGCCTGAAATAGGAAGTTAACACATTGCATGTTGGGTAATGACATAGGACAGAGGTTCCCAAACTTTCAATTACATTGGGCATCCTGACAAGGACCCCCACCAATTAAAACCATGTTCTTCATAAAATCCCAGCTTTTTGTTATATATTGGTACTTCTGAATGTACGATTGCCGTCAAGGTAGAAAGTGTTGCATTTGAAATAAGCCCAAGCATCTAACAGCAGCTGCCATGTAAATAAATAGATCTCCTGGTCTCATGGGCCCATTGTTTTGTCAGGTGGCCTGGTCATTTGGGAGCTATTTCTACATTTGCAGCCACACTGAAACCATCTCCCTGACCCTAAACGAATCTCAATGAAAGTTGATGATAACCATGAAACCCGCTGACTGGGTTTTACATAACAAACTGTCAAATATTTAAACTTGTGCCATTACTTTAAGTTCCAGTATTAAATGCTTGACTCAGTCAGATACTCTGGAAGGATGGGCTATCCTGAGTGGAAATGAACTCCAGCACAAAGATTGCCATTCTTGTAGGTGTTACCTAATAAGGGAGCTATGTAAAAACATATTAGTTATGCTGTTTTGTATTTTAAGCACAACAGACCAAAAATATACAATCTTTATTTCTTGACTCAATAGCTTCAACTTTACTGCAATGCAATTGATTACTAATTAACTAATTGTGAAGCATAAGCTTGTGTATTTGACTAACCACAAAGCTTAGTAGTCACCACAGGTGCTTTTGGATTTATAGTCAGTGGGTTCAATCCCTAGCCAAGGGTCACTCGGACAACTGTTGATGTGTTAAATAAGCACTGAGGGTAGGAAAGCCACCTGTCTGGTTGCTATGTGTATTCTATTTAGTTTGAAAAAAATGAAAACAGGCACTGGATCAGCATTAGTAGCCCCTTGGTGCTCAGCATGTGAAATGTACCACTGAGCACCAAGGAAACGAAAAAGAACGTTGCTTTGGTTAGTTTTTATTTTCTTCTGTATTTTAAAATGGTTTAAGAATGTGTTTATGCTCAGTATATTAGTTCATTTTCTGTTCAGAAGCAGTTGAATTTAAAATGTATTTTAGCCATTTATGTACGTCCTTTATTTAACCCTTTTATTTGACTGTTGGAGTCTAATGGAAGGATCTCATTTGGAATAGTTCCCATATCTATCAGAGTTGTTTGGTCCAAATTGGTCCAAAGTTTTTGGTTTGAATGGGAAATAGAGCAGTAATGTTGCAAAACCAGTATGAAACAATTTAGGTGAGGTGCAGAGTCCTTAAATGAACCTTTGCACAAGTTTTAAAAGGGATGTATTTCTAGTTTACAAACTTAAGGCTCATTATAACTGTATGTGAAAGAAAATAAACAAAGAAAAGTCTAATGAAGGCTGGTGACAGCTACCTTTTCACAGTATGTCTACTATGCTGATTATAGTACTGCTAAACTGAAATGTTGAGCCCTGTTCTTAAAACTTGAACTTATTAACTTATTTATAGGGTTTGTTTTTTTATTACAGTTTTGAAAGTTTTTTGTCAAAAGCAAATGTTGGATGATGTAATATATTCAAATAGACTTTTAAAAATAGGACTAAACAACTCATGAGGAAAATGTTGGATCATCTTCAGTTCTTGAATTCGCCCCCTTATTAATATTAAATAGCTTAAAAAAATGTTATGTCAAAAAGCCATGATTCATAATTCTTCGATGTGTGTTGACTGTAAGTTACATTTTTTGTTGTACTATTTTTTAAAATTCAAAACCTTTTATTTATTTGCATCTGGTGAATTCATTAAAACTACTCAAGCTTCACCCAAATTGCAAATCAGATCTATTATTTGAATACATGTTTACACCCCTCATTGTGTTTCTCTGTAGGGACAACCCAAACCTGTGCTCTAAATTGCATTGATTCCAATCCCTCTGCAGTACCCTGTTCACTACCAGGTGTTGTAGACGACCATCTTACATGCCTGCACAAGACTCTAAGTTCACTCCTACTCATGTAGAAATTAACATTAACACTGTCATGATTGAGCAGTTACACTGGAATGGAGTTAGAATCTGGAATGAATCTGAGGGGCAGGATTTCTTAAGATAAGCCTGTTGTACACTAACTTCAATCATTCAAAATGAATGATGAATGAAGCCTTGAAATGGGGGAGCATTTAATGGTTTACTGCTGAGTCATTGGGATCCTTTTGAGATCCAAACAGAGGAATCAGCTACTAGGAACCAGAAGAGCATTTACGGGTCGAATGGCCTCCCTTCATTTGTAATTATGTAGTCAAATTCTGTATTTTTGTTTCTGTTTCTTATTTTTTACCATGCTTGGTAAATGTTCCAGCAAAAAGGTCTCTCCGCAACCTCTGGGTCTGCTTCTAAAAAAGTGTAATTTCTAAGGTGGTTTTAAAAATAACCAGCAGGGCTGTGCAGTTGTAATTTCTGCCCCCTTTGATCTTGTATGGTTTTTCCATTACTAACTCACTGTATGTTTTTATTTCCATGAGAGAGGATGGTGTAGCAAACAAATGCTTTAACGATCCAACTAACTCGGTTCCAGCCTAAGGCTGAAAAGCAGTGGAAAATTATACTGACTCTAAAATACTACATACAGTACATAATGTCAGCAGTCCCTTGCATGGGTCAGCTCATACTCGTATTTACTATACTAGAGTGCAATCTTTTAAATCCAACATCGATTAGTTCTATCTACTTCTACTGTGTAACATGCACTTCTTATTTAATTCTAAAGAGACTATTCAGTCAAATATAAGCATGAATGCTTGTGAGTTCATTCAACTAAATCAGCTAGCAACCAGGATTCTATGAACTTACCTAACAGGAGCTTCAGGAATGCTTAGGGAGGATGTTATGAAAAGTAAGCTATAATACTCAGGAAGGAGTGAGGTACTGAGGGAGCTGCCTGCCTTGTGAGGCACATGGCACAGTCCCGGAAACTGTGTTGTCTCAGTACCACACATCAAAGGGTGTTATTGTGTTTAAAATGTAAAAGGCAAATGAGACCTGGATTCACAGCATTGTATTTACTAGGCAGAAGAATGTATAGATAAAAAATGCAGATAAAGAAGTCTTAGTTAAAAGTACAGTACTGTTTTTGAGTCAAATAGAGTTGGCACATTACAATCTGCAACATCTTGGGATATGCCTCTGAACAGAAGAGGGATGTTTGTTTAGATTAATAATTACTGTGCTGAATTTTAACCCTTTAGTGTGCTGCTGCCAATGAGTGAAGTTCGGAACGTGTTGACAAGGGTTGTTATCCATCAAGGCCTCTCATTTCCTGTCTCCATCTCTAGAGTGGGGCCTGGGCACTTTTCCTTGCAATCTAGGTTGAAGTGAAGGAAATAGGAAAACTCAATAATATGTTATTTGCTTAGATTTATATTACCTTAACATTACTTTAAATTGTGGCACTACTTAAATTTGACACCATAGCATAAGAATCCCCATGAGGTGGTGTAGAAAGTAGTAGGTTTGAATTGAAGCCCAGACATGTTGACCCAGCAGAGAATGGGTACCTTATGTGTAAAATGAAAATGACACCATAATGATAGCAGTAGTACTTATACAAGCAGAAAAAAAAAAACATTTCAGGTGGGGGCCTCTGACAGGATGCCTACTGTTATGGGGGACTGTAACAGGGGGATGTGTCACGTGTGTGGGTCGTCCCGGAATAATACTGAATCAGACACAGAGCAGTGGGTGTTGACACACCACACAGGTGGGCAGATTTAATAAACACAGGCCCCGATGCTAGGGTACCAACAATGGTAATGCTAGCGCCGGATTTAATAAAGAAAACAAAACAAAGCTAAAAATACAAGTTTGCCACACAAGACGAGCGCTAGTCTCACTAAAAGAGACGTCCCGCTCCAGGAACCGACTACACTATGAAAACCCTCTCTATGCACTATTTAGGATCAACCTCTCTTAATCTAACCTACTTTTGGGCTTCCGGAGTCCCAGCCTCTTCATGGCAACTCCTGCCTCTTCAAACTGCCTCGGCAGAGTAATGCCTTCACGAGCACCGTCTTGCAGTTGAAAGGTTCCGTAATAGTTAATCTTGAGATCGGAAGATCTACTCCTCTGTCAACAAGCACAAGCTTTCGCTCAGCGCCCGTCTGTGTAGCAGTGGCCATGCAGTAGCCTCGAGTTGTGGAACAGATGCTTTTTTGGGCTACACGCAGCATCCCCCCCAGCCAGTCTGGAACTCCCAATCAGAGCTACACGCAGCATCCCCCCCCCCATCCAATCTGGAACTCCCGATCAGCTCAGCGCCGGGGCAGCCTAATTGCTCAATTGGTTGCCTAGCAACACATCTCCTGTTCCTTGTCCCTGCTGCACACATTTGTGTAAGAACCAGTGACAGGGCTCTCCCTGTTGCAGGGGCAGGGGCCTTGAGTCAAGAAGGTTTGGGAACCCCTGGAGTAGTACTTAGTGGCTAAAGAGAGATATTGCAACTGGCAGAGTGGGCAGGGTCTTCATAAGCCTGGTTACTACTGTCATTGCTACCTTTCTATTTGTAGCTGTGAGAACCCACACATTTTTTAATGGTTTACCTCAAAACTTTACCTCTGAACTTTTTTTTTTTGATGATACAAAATTATTCAAAAAAGCCCATCATTTTGGACAGACAATATAGCAGAAAGGTGATATGAGTCAGCACTCGCATATCCGACCCTATACAATTTTGACTTCAGTGACGGTTAAAAGAGTGTGACGCATATCTGATTATTTCATTTAGGCCTGTTCCAATCTTTGACCGTTTTTTAAGGAACATAAAAAAGATACAATGTCAAAAATACATAGCTGAAAGGACTGTGTTTTAAAATAAGTATGCTTCCATTTTGATGTACTGTAGTTGATTTTGTTGGTACAGTACTATATTTTCGACAAAAGTATTTTAATTCAGAATAATATGATTCTAAAAATATCACTCGCAAAAAGAGATGACTGTGGTACATATTGTAGCAGTATGTCAAATTCCCCATTAACGACCCAACAGCAAAAATAAATCAAAATGCTACCCATGCATAGAACTGTGTAAAACGTAAAAGGCAATGCAATTTAGCAAAAGATTAATAAAACAACATAGTTTCTAGAATTAAAACAGTATCCAAAGTCAGTATTCAAAATTGCAGAATATAGTGCTCGATAAGGCCCTGATGTCACAGTTTACTTGCAATGAAAAATGCACAAAAGCAACTAAATATCACAGATAAAAAAAAAAAAAATAATACATTGCAGTATCTAAAACTGTTCAATGATTAAGTGTTTTACATTGCAGTATCTAAAACTGTTCAATGATTAAGTGTTTTACATTGCAGTAGCGGGTCTCGTTGTCTTTGTTGTTGCTGCATTTTCATGAGGTGAAGCTGGAGTAAGCTCTGTGTAACTACACAATAAAGACAGACTGGTTTGCGCATGCATATATATAATGGGGATTGATTTTATTAATACAGGGATGGTAAAACACGACTGATGTGTATCTGAGTGTCGTATATCTGAGTGCTGACTGTAGAGGTGTGTGTGTGTATAGGTGATGGTTGTAACATCTCCGTAGTGGCCTGTGCCATGAATAATGCCACTTGATACCAGACAGTGCTATGTGGTAACTTAAGCCTGAAGAATTCTGGAACTTGCTTTATGTGAGCAGCAAGCCTGTAAACCAGGTGCTTGTGTTCACTCTGCTGACACGTCTGAGGGATACAAATAAGAACATGTTTCCTGCTTTAGACACAAGTCCTAAAATAACTAGGAACACTTACATGAGGGAAGCGGTACAGAATGTTAAAAGCATTTAGCTATTTCTCTGATTAAATTATAAATAACCTTCCACTAAACTTCACTTCTTTTAAATGTATGTATACATAAGTTATGGAGAGTAGACTATGATTCTTGTTACTATGGTTTATATATATATATATATATATATATATATATATATATATATATATATATATATATATATATCTTGATATTGTTTACATTTTATTCAAGTTTCCTTATTAAAATATACTGTATTTTGTAAGCTCAGTAGTCAGCTGAGCTTTTGACTCCCTTTAGTACTAAAAACAAGCACCGGCTTGCCATTCACTGTAAAGTAGAGCTCAGAGTCGAGCAGCATCTGATGGGTAAAGCTTTAAAACACACCCTTGGGTTACCATTATAATTAGCTTAGCAGAGCCCTAAGCAGACCACAGCATGACCAGCAACAACATTTAGATGTGGAACAAATATTGCACACTGGCCCTGACATGGTAACAAACTGGCTCTGGTATGAATACTGTACCAATAAAGGTCATTTAGCAAGGGTTAATCTTCCACACAAAGCTTAAAATTCACAACAGTCCTTACAGCTCGTACACGTTTTACCTGATAACTGTTGGAGATTATTTTATTTGTTTCTCTCTTCCAGTAGCATTTTCAGCAGCCTTTCTTATCTGATTTATTTTTTCTTCTTTCTGCTACATAAAGTGTAAAATATTGCAGCGTATGATTTCTGTTTTTGCATAAGCTATGAATAGCAACCCTAGCTTGTACAGTAGTTTATATTGGTAAACAGGGTTTTGCATATAAACTATGTTTAGCCATGCATGTGAGCATGCTGCACATAGAAATGTTTTCTTTGTAAGAAAACAATATTAACGGTATGTAATGGTCTTATGCAATGTTTTAAAAGTAGGTGCAGGTGGGTGAAAAGAAAAGCATAATTAAGAACGGATTTAGAGATTGAAAACTGTCCTTTTATTATATCATTTACAAACTATGACAGTGCTGATGACAATAGTGGTGATTTATTATTTTCCGTGTGTTGCATGATTTCCAAAATTAAAGCACATGGTACAGTTGTGCAGCATGATGCAATACAGTCGTAGTAGTAATAATAATAATAATAATAATAATAATAATAATAATAATAATAATAATAATACATTTGAAGTTTACAAGAGATTATTGATTCCTATGTATGTGTTTCCTTTTTTAAAAAGTCTGTCCACTGATTTAATAGCTAAGTGCTTAAGAAGAAAACATCCAGGGAAGATGGAAAGCTAGTGTTGGCGTCAGACAGGATTTGTATAATTTTGTGTTGAAAAGTTTTTGCTAATTTCCTCACTTGAATAATCACTACCAAGAAAAAGACTCCAGATAAATGTATAGTTTAATTGCAAAATGACAGTATTGATTTCACAATTGAAATGTCAAGATATATATAGGTGCAACAGGACTGTTTATATAACTGCTGTTGCAGTACAGTTTTGGATAAGTATTTTAAAAAATATGCCCTTCCTGTTGCGATGAATCTTGGTCAAGACTTTCCTTTGCACTGGTGCTTGAGGGTTTCAGGTGGGTATTTTCCATTAGTTCTGGTTTCTGCTTGGTTAGGATATTAAGGTAATATCTTCATACATAACCTGATGAAAAGCTTACAAGTTATGTTACATACTGCAAAAAAGGAGTATTTCACCTTTGCTTTATGCTAAATTTAATAACAAAATGATATATATATATATATATATATATATATATATATATATATATATATATATACACAGTATATATACATATATATATATATATATACTGTATATATATAATTTTTTTTTGTTTTTATTCTAACGCAACAAATGTATTGTTTATTGGTCACATTTAGTCTATGTAATTTCTCTGTTTTATGTATTGGTACATGAAACTGTATTAAAATATACCTTATGAAAATAAAAAAAAACATAATAATAATTTTATATTAACTTTAGTGTATACTGTAATGCTTCTATATTGAACACATGTTTACGTTAATAGAAAGACAGTTAGCTGTGCAGCAGTAGTTTATTTCAAAAGGGAATCTTATAAAGGACACATCTGCATGGTGGTAGTTGCAGGTGCCAGTGCACTTGTGACTCCAGTTATCTCATTGTACAAGGTGGTATTCTTTATAACAATGTGTTTTTTTCCCTATGCCGTGAATGTCAGTTTGAATGACCAGCAGAAAATAAATATCAGTTTCAATTTTGATAATATTTTTAGGCCACTTACTGCTATTTTACACTGATTTGAGTCAACTGAAATTCTTCTGAAGTGTCTTTCTTAGTCTCGTGAGGGATTATTGACTGGCAAATCAAAGCATAACCAATACCCCTCCCACTGGATCAAGAGGCACTAAATGTGTGAGCGTATGCATCTGTGCCCTTATGAAACCCTGCCAGAAGTAATATGGAAGAAGAACAGAGAGGCTGTCTTATTTGGGAGCTGGGTATCAAGTTAAATTGGGAGTCCTTTAGAAAACGTATAGTTTTTTCCAATGGCAAGCACATTACTGAAAAATGGTTTCCTAATATGTCAGACTTCTGGAGACAAGTAACTGTAGTCTGGAGAATTGTACTGACAATGGGAAGACAGTGAGCTTCTGAATCGTACTTGTTCTATAAGGTTGACAGGGAGGTAGGTAACAACCTAAGATGTAATGGAGAATGAGTACCGTATGTAAGAGGATGTTTTTCCCTCTAGTTGACAGGCTGTCAGCAGGGTTTTGGGGTATTGTTGCTTGAAGTCATTTTTATGACAAGCAGTATATGGCCAAGTTGCCTTGGAATATTTTGCAATAACTCAAACATTGTAGCAACAGTAGTAAGGCCTCCAATGAATTGGGGTACTCCCCTTCTGCCTGTGAGTGGATGGGTGGCAATGTGCAGTTGGTGGTGCTATCATTTACAGTAGAGAGACAAGGCATTAAAGAATTATCGTTTTGTGGAATAGCATCAATGTTAACCCTGGCTATATTCTGGTACGGTATTTTTTGTTGCAAATTACTGTATTGCATTGCCTTGTGATAGTAAAGAATCATTAATGTAATGGCTCCTTGCTTTTGCACACAATTGTTTTTATGAATGCAGTAATATAATCAATTTTTGTGTATTTGTCATGAACTCTTTGAGAATCTTCATCAATTAAACATAAACTGAATATCATTATTGGGTATTTAAAGCTAAAATACCATATTCAGTTTTTAAATTTTTACTGAGACATTACAAAAATAAAACGCTATCCAATAGACTTTCAATCCAGAGTACTTTTTTTGTTTTCCTGTTTAAAATAAACAGTTATAGGGTAGATGGCACAACCATATATTTAAATACTTTAAAACATTGACAGTGTTTTGACCCATCAAAAATACACTCTTCTTCAGTTGGATGTCTGCCTTATTCACATAAAAGTGTGTGGTTTCTGTACACAGAGCTGGGTTTTGTTTTTTAAGAGCAGACACTGGACAATATTATTTTGCTCAACAGTGTGCATTACATGCATTTTTAAATAGAAATGAGATCACAGTATTAAAAAAAAAAGGAAATGCACTTTAAACCTGGTTTATCTCAAGAGTGGCTTATTGATTTGAAATAGGGCTGGCATGCATCCTTACACATCTAACATCATTACGTCAATGTGGTTTCCATGGTGACAGAATGTCATGGCTTTTATTGCTCCACTCGGCTGTGTGTTTCTATTTATAGCCATTACTGGAAGCATAATTACAGTTGTTGCGTTAAGTTAAAGAACTCCCTAAGCAAGTGTGTAGCAGTTAACCTTTTATTTGATCAGCTTCTTAGCAACCTGCTATCAGAAACATACGTGGTTTGAAGCTGTATTTGAAATAACAATTAAGGAGATTGTGCAATCGATATAATTTTTTTGTCAATTATTCCTTGTAGAGTGACCCCAATCTGTAAGGAAGGCTGGAGTAACCTTTATAATAACAAGTTTCAGGCAGTGCTGGCGCTGAGGCCGGCAGTGGCCTTTTGTGTGGGTTTATTTTTGGGAATAGACCTACAGCAATCTGTGCTATTGCTGACTTGTGCAGGAGGATTTCAACAAACAGGTGGCATGCGAGTTACGTTTATACCCCAGCATCATCCTTCAGAGCTCAGATTATGCAGCTGCACAGTTTCCTCATAGGTAAGTTCAGCCAGGTACTGGACCAGTAAAGAAAGTAAAGGAAACTAAGGGTTGTATGGCTTAATTATTTTATGGGTGGTGGGCAACAGTCAAATACTAATATTATTTCTGAAGGTTGTAATGTAGTGTGTATGGCATCATGATTTTATTTTCAGACTGAAGAAATGGTACCCTTTTCTGCAAATGTGTAACATTTTGTTTGCCAATTGCAATGAAAGTATAGAATGTAAAATAACACCATGAAGCCCAGATACAGCAAATAAAATGTCCTTGTATAGGACACTCGTCTTTCTAGTACTTGTTTTGAATTTGGGATATTGAATTGGGTGCAATTAGGTCAGCATTTAAGTTATATTTGACAAGAAAAAAGAAGAACATCACAACATACTGTTTGAAATCTACTCCTTGTTATGTCTGTTCAAGGGATCTTTGAGGACCTTTTGACTGTTTATTTTAATTTCTAACTAATGGTTAAGCCTTTTTAATCATTAGTAACTACAGTCGGCGCCGCTTTATCGCAACGCCTCGGGAGAAGGAAAAATATCCAGAATAAGCGGCTGTCCCAATTAAACGAGAGGCAGTTGAGATGACCTTAGTCGCTTTTTTGTTTCTTAATAAAAAGAATGAAATCTCATTATGATTAAATGTTAAATACATTTTTACATACACAAAAAACTAATCGCTGTTTATTTCTACATGAAATGAAAACAAATGAAATTCCATCTTATCATAAGGCGAGGTACCTGCAATATTGACACACCAACTTTCTTTGCAGCAGCAGCCTAAGAAACCACAGGAGTCTCCTCCTTCAAGAGTTCAACCTGGTTTACGCAATTTACGCAAGTCACAGCGTAATCACATACTCACTGCTCTGTGCTACGCAACCTGTCTTGCTCTGAAAAGCGATCTCCGTTCATCATTTCAAAATACTGTATCCCAATTAAGTGAAGTGACGTGCCAACTAAACGACATAAATAGCATTGCAAAGAACCATCTCCCAGAGTTGTATCCCATTTAAGCAGCAATCCCGATTATCAGGATCCCGATTATCAGGATCCCGATTAGGCGGCGCCGACTGTTGTTTAATCAAAACAAGACCTTGAATTATTTACAAAACCATAGGCTCATGCATTGCCATCAGTAATCACAACTTGGTGTAACATTGTATCTCATATTTCAAATGTGGGTGAACTGGAGGAAAAAGCTTTTGCCAAGCTCACAGAACACCTTTCCCTTTGACATCCTTTGGGTCATTCTTTGAGCTGATAGACTAAGCCATGTTCTGTTGGACACCCTAAAGCTTGAAAGATTAGGTTAACTGGGATCAGGGCCATTAATCCAAAGTCTTTATTTCATTTTATTTGTTGGGGGCAGGATCAGAGCCTATGAAGTTATCTCATTCAGAATGCAAAAGTTCCTTTTCTCCCAATAGCACAGTTATAAAAAGCAATGTTATATTATTCTTTCACAGCGGATGTAAGTAATAAAGCTTTGTTACCTTCAAAGAAATTCATTTTAAAAATAGAAGTTAATACAAGACGAGAGATTGTCCAGGTAGCTGTGACTCATCCCGAAGAAATGTCAGTTTGCTGATTGCCATCTCTCTGTGTAATGAAATATTCATGCCTTTGCTGTGCTCCCAGCAAGCACTATTGATTTCTTGTGTAAACTGTGCTATATTTAGTCTTGACAAATGGAATGCAGATTCCTGTTGAATAAATTGCATGAAAATACCATGCACTTGTCTGTCATTTTCTGTGTAGCTTCACAGCTATTATTTATAATCAAGCGCAGTTTTGGCAATTTAACAGTGATTTCTCGCAAGTTCATGGTTTCTCTTTAAATAAAAGCAATAGAGCTGTGATTCACTACAAGTTATATTTAAAAATAAGCTGGTGAATAGCTGTTGAATATGATATCTGTAGGATGGCAGGTTAGTGTCCTAACTGATTACATGATATGGGATATACTTGTGCATACTGTACATAGTTTCATGGTTAAGGCTATTTAACATTTTTAATTTTTTTTTTATTGAACTGTTGCCAAGGTCCATTAGCTCTCCCAAGTGTTTACCATGTTAAGATATGTTTCCTATAATCATTAGCATTTAAACATGTCTTTGCTTTTGCTCCTCTCTATTGATGTTTCACAGATTGTGTTTCTCAAGCTCACTGGCTGTCGCTTCACTGTTCCTTTCATTAAAAGCTGAATTGTGGTCTATCTTGTGGTTATATTCTTTGATACATTTCCTTTCTTTTTACAGGGCCTACCAAGCATGACTTTGAAGCTCATGATTAAAGAATAAGTAGTGGGATTCCAAAAAATATAATGCTACCGGTCCCCACTGTTGCTACAACTGTTTAAATAACGTACCATTGCTACAACTGTTTAAATAACGTACTGTAAATAATGTACCTGTCTTTTTTTTTCTTTTCATTACCATCCTGACAGCTTTGTACACTTTATGACTTTAAAGTCTGTTTCAAAGCTCTTTTCAAAATGTCCACTCTAGTGCACTGAGAGTGTAAGGATTATTTCCAATATTATCACACAGGTAACACAGCAGTAACGATCCATGACAGAAAAGCCAGAGCACTTGTTATGGTTTCTTTTTATTTTTTTTTATTTTTTTTGTCGCTCTTCCTGCAGTGATTTAGAGGACAGATCTCAAACCCCAGTGCACTAGAACAGTGAAACAGGCTTAAATATTATAAATGTAAAAAGTTGTCAGGATGGTAACAATGAAAAGAAAAATTACAGGTATGTTATTTAAACAGTTGTAGCAACACATGGGGACGTATAATGCTATATTTTTGCAGAACTCCACTATTTACTCTTTAACCTAATTGAATTCAAATAATTGAGAAATGTGTTGTATTCATACAATAAGTTGAGCAAAGATTATAAACAAAAAAATGGTGTGCTTAGATAGGAGGGAAGAGAATATAACAAAATAATGCATATTTTCTGTCTGGATTGAATACTAGGTTCCTGCAAGGGTTTGGTTAAGCATTATTTATAGATTGGTTTATTTTATAAGCACTAACAGTGAGATCTGATCAACACAACAGGTGACTGATTTGAATCAGTTGCTTCAAGAAAAGCAAAACAAAGATCAAAAATGGTTTTGTTATTTGACATTAATGTACTTTAGTCACACAAAATAAACTAATTTTACAATTCACAAAGCTGCTGTGTCTTCACAGCTACAGACATTGTGAAGAAAAAATAGATTAGAAATTGTACATGTGTTGCTAATTGGCAGCACTTTTTTAAGATCATGCCTTTATAGTAATAACCTTTCTCTGAGATATGATATGCCTTTTAGTAACATCAGATCAGTTCACACAGTTTGATGTCAAGCTTGATATGTTCTCAATATATTATTTTATGTTACTGTAATCTGTAGGTAAAAGGGTGGTGCATTAACCAAATGTTACATGTAACCTCCCCCTCCTTAGGTATTTCTGAACCTAAAAATGAATTCTGTTGTCCTGTACCTCTCACACCCATGTCTTGGCTCTTGCGCAGTGGAACTAAAGCCAGGAATTCTTAGTGGCCTGGAGTCTGTCACACCATTGGACCTTCGCACAGACCTCAGGATGATGATGCCAGGGGTGGATACCACGCTGCAGGAGAAGCAGTTACAGCAAGAATTACTCCTGATCCAAAAACAACAACAGATTCAAAAACAGCTCCTGATCACCGAGTTCCAAAAACAGCATGAAAACCTGATGAGGCAGCACCAAGCCCAACTTCAGGAGCACATGAAGGTGAGAGCTGGGTGCAGCACAATCTGAAATCATATTAAACAAACAATGAACACACAAAAAAACTCCTTTAGTCAGGCAGTATGTTTATTCTGGCAGTTTTTAATGGAAAACAGTATCTGCTCTGCAATTTAAAGACAAGTGATTTACAATGCGTTTTTGCTGTGTGGCAGATTTAAATGCCACAGGCAACTGTATGAAATTTCCCCAAACTGTTGAATCAGAATATGTATGTAAAACATTTGTCATGCCCAGCATCTGTGGTGGGTAGTGCTTGATTCTCTGAAATGATCCATTTTTTTCTGTATTTTACAGTGATGGATGTGCTTGTTCACAACTAAAGAGTACTAAAACTATAATCCGTTGTATATATTCTAGGATCCCAGGTTGAAATATGACCCTATAATTCATTACCAAGTTCAGAAAGCCAAAATCTGGCAGTGCTGGACTTGGAGTTGTCGTTCTGATGCCCCTGTCACACTGCAAACATCTCTGCAACATGTAATCTGTTGCATCTATATGTTCAGGGACCTGAATTTATTACTGGCTTAAAGCATCACGCTGCTGAATCTAGCACCTCTGTTCCAAAACTACAAATGCATAACAGAACCCCGATTCACAATAATGGAATATGTTGATTACAATCAGTATGCACAGCACAATTTATAACTAAGAACTGCAACAAGATATTGCAGTTTCATGTCCAGTATATAGCTTTGGAACAAGTCGACCACAAATAGATTTCGACTTCTGAGTTGTGCAATGAATTTGGATTAGAACATAATAATAATAATAATAAATAAATAAACAACATTTTAAAAAGCACCTTTCATGCAACATTTAAATTTACAATGACCCCAATTTAATGTATTCCATTTATTGTGGCAAACCAGGGATTAAGCTGCGGTCAGAAAGTCACTCTACCTCTGAGCCATAAAAGCTTTCTATTCAGTTTCTACTGGACATTGGTCCAGCCATAACCACCACAGATGGTACTAATGAAGTAAAAAATGTAAAGCTTGTGTAGTTCAATGGAGCTTGCGGTTAAGGTTCCTTCATGGTGTTGCTCTCACTCACACTGTTTGTGAACCTTGAGAGACCCAACAGCATGGTGTAGCATCCTAAACTTAAAATACAAACCAAATGTACATAAAAGAAATGGCTACCACCAAGTCATATCTGTTGTTTCTAATTTGTGGTTTCTCTTTCAGTAGTTTGGTTTCTTTGGAATGCTGTAAACCTAAAAAAAAAAAAAGACAAATAAAGAAGACATGGGTCTAAAGAAAAGTCTAAGGCTAAATAAACGCAGATGACAGTTTTTTGTTATTATACTGGGTGCGGCCATTTTATTAGAAAGTACTGTATCTGGCAATAAAGTAAGAGCACTATGAGGCAGTTGTGAGAAGTAGCTTTCCACGTGAAATGTCAAAAAATCTGATCTGCAGACAATAAGATTTGAAAAGGGCATTGTAATGGGTGTCCAAGCAAGTCAAAGACCACTGAGAAGCCAAATACCACTTTGTCACACACTGTGACAGAGATCAAATAATTCTTGGTGTTAGATCTCTACCCCCCCCCCCCCCCGAGGGTGCTGTGTAAAGGGAACAGAGTACCTTGAACTAGTTGGCTCCGACAATTTATTCCTAGGGTTCGGTGGAAGTCGGCCATCTAGAAAGGGGGCGGAGCTACGGTACACTAAACCATTGACCCGGAAGGTTAACGGCGTGGCATCCGCGGATTGGAGGAGCGGCATGTGCTAATTAACCCAGGGGTCAAGGTCGACGGTATAAATAGGGGACGTAGCTATGCAATCTGTTCCTTGTAATGGTTATGATATTGACCGAAAGGACCCGAGTGAAAACTAACCGTGAGTGTTTTTTGTTTGTTTTGTCAGTCTGTCTAAAGTCTACTGTTTGTCTTGTTTGTTAGACTAGACGGCTAACACGATCCGGAGCTGTCGCCCATGGCCAGCACAAAACCCGGACAACACTGCACTAACTGTGTGTCACAAATAATTGTACTTTCACCACCCGCACTGCAGCACTCACTGGAAGAGGTGACCGTGGTTGTGTGTGGTGTTCTGGACTGTGTTATTATTTACTGGACTGCAACTCTCCATATTCCTGAGCCATACACATCGCTGTGTATTGCCATTCCTCTTGTTTGTTTTCTGTTTGGTCATCAGACCCCTGGATTTAAAATAAACAGAATCCATTTCCACCCATACTTTGTTGTTTGTCTCTTCATTACTGGATTACCACATTGCACCTGCACGTACCACTTACCACTTTGCCATACACAACTTTAGGTATAGTAGAGTGTCCCTGAAGTCAGATTGGTGACAGACAGGGAAGGTGACAACTGTATAAAGAAATCTGAAATGCACTGATCAATGCATGCAATATCCCTAACAATGAATGCTGGTAGGCAGCACACTGTATGCATAAGAACAATCTGCAGGATTAAAGTGACCCTGGTCTGTTGTTCAATGATGTTGAACACTATGGTCTACTGGCTGCTGCTTCAGTTTGAATGCAGCACACCTATTCCACTAAAACGTTCGTTTTTTTTTCAATTCCCAAGTTACAACAGGAGCTGCTTTTCATGAAACAACAGCAAGAGCTTTTGGAGAAAGAACGCAAACTGGAGCAACTGAGACAGGAACAAGAAATGGAACTGCAGCGCCGAGAGCAACAATTCCTCTCTCTCCGGGGCAGGGGCAGAGAAAGTAAGGATCAATATGTATTTAAGTTAGCGTCAAATATTCAGATATCAAAGACATAAACTTGAGTTATGTACATGTTCAAAATAAGTTTACTACAACTTTAATTAAACACTACGTGTTTTTAGTATACAGCACAGCCTGATCATCCAGTAGATACTAAGACTTTTTAGATGGTCCTTTGAGCGATCATCGTAACAACTTACCCATCCACTTCAGCTAAACCCCGAGCCTTTTAGTTGGTACTTAGATATGGAAGTTTAACAGTATGGTATGGTGCCAGATTATTTGCAGGGTTGTAGCATATTTTGTGAGGATGTATATCTTAAACAACCATAAATACATGATACAGAGGTAGTACCTGTCAGAGGGGATTAATATGGAATATATCTTCCTGAGTACCAGTCACCACACTTTAGTCCAGTTTTCCTTTTACAAGAATTTCCAGCTGTCCACTAGGGGGAGACATGCACTCATTAGTTCTGTTCACGTCAGAACACTCAGGGGTTAAACTATTGCAGACAATAATGATGCTACCAGTGTATCTACAAGTTATATGGTCAGTTCTTGTTCAATGTTCAATTAGCATAGTGATACATCACTATTTTGTCTTCATTATTGCAATGTGCAGGTGTCTAAAAAAATAAAGGAAAAGAGTGGTTTTACCTCAAGGTAACTTGACAAAACCAGTATTAATATTACCCTTTTATTTTGAAGGTGCCATGGCCAGCACAGAAGTTAAGCAGAAACTCCAGGAGTTCTTGTTAAGTAAATCTAAAGATCCTGCCGCAAATGGAAATAATCATTCCCTGGGCCGCCACCCTAAGCTGTGGTACATGTGAGTATGACATGAGGTCTTCTGTAGATCTTCAATGGTTGGTGGGGGATTCTAGCATGCTAAATACTAAAAAGCTTTGTTTATACAGTATCCCAATCAAAAAGCTCACCAACTTTGGTACCACTGCCCTTAAACTAAAAGGCATGCCACGCACTATCCCCAAAGCAAATGTAAAAATCTAGTTCAGTGTTATAAAAAAAATCAGCTATGTTCAATATGCACGTAGAACCCATTATGAGCTCTTGTGATTCGTTTTTGAAGTGAATATTGAATTAGTGAAGCTGTAAATTAGCCTGCTGGCTAAACTGGAAATCCCATGATTTTATTTGATTGTCATGCTTCCCTATAATAATAATAATAATAATAATAATAATAATAATAATAATAATAATAATAATAAACGTAATACGAGTGAGATGCTTGCAACTTTTATTGGTAACATGTTCAAGCTGTTTTCATAAGTTCAACTAACATTCTTGATTTGAGTCTCAAGTAAAAAGGTTGCCTAGTAGTTGTCTTGTGTTTTATGGCTTTTCCAAGCATCAATAACTGTTAATCAGTTAAATAATGATGACAGTTGCTCAACCATTACTTTAAACACTCATTCAGAGGTCAAATAGTTTTTCTATGTTCATACAGTTGATTTGTGTTTACCAGGGCTGCCCATCATACTTCATTAGATCAGAGCTCACCTCCTCTAGGTGCGACACCACCATCATACAAGTACACACTGCCAGGAACACATGCTTCAAAAGATGATTTTCCTTTAAGAAAAACAGGTGAGTCAATATTGTTCATTTGACATTTCAGCGATTTTTTTTTTATTATATTCATTGTATCTTACAGCAACTTGAAAAGCTGTAAATATCTGAATGTATTAATTTATATATATATTTTAACACTTTTTTGTGTGTGTATACAGTAAATGTAAAGCTGCTGTTAATAACCGGCAAACATGGCTACTAACATATGACGTACATTTTTTTTATTCATCTGTGTTACTCAATTGTATGCACTTTATATGTATTTATAAAATGGGTCTTTTAAATACTCTATCCTGATTGGTCAAAACAGGTCACATGGTGGTGTGGCTATTACAGCATATCACCATGGGTCAGTACTTCTTTTCAGAAAGGGGCCAAAAAGGCAGACATATTGTAATTTATCGCAATATACATGACTGACGAGATTTATGTAAATGCTGAAGTGTACATGAGATATTGAATAAGTCTGAATCAGACACCAATTATTAATTAAAGTACTGAAAGTATTTAATTCAAAAATCGCTAGCCTGAACTACATTCTCCCCGAACTACAGCATTTCCCTATCCCATTCTGAAAATAAATAGTTTTAAAAAAAATAACTTAAACTTTCAACTTTTTAAAAAAAGATTTGGTTCTCTTAGAGACCTGGTGGTTAAAAGGATGTGTTGTTGCCGCTGCTTGTGGTCTACGTCCATTCTCCTCTGGTTGGTTGCATCTGTCTGCTGGTTGCTGTCACCGGTCCCCTCCCCTGCACAGCTCTGCATCCGATGCAGAATATTTATAAATGCATCTCGATAATTCCTGCCATACCTTTCAAAATAAATGTGTCTGTACGATGGTATCATCTGTTCTGCTGTGCCCTGCATTATTTTAATTTGTTTCTTAACACGGGCCCAGTAGTTCTCCACGTTGCCCAGCCGTAAACTGCAGTCAGTTTGATAAGTACGGGTATTCCATAATGCGAATAACGTCTTTCTCGCCACTGTAAAGAGGTAGCACAAATCTGGTTGACAAAGGACGATTTAAAAATAAATTGTGAGGAAGGTTCTGTGTGATTTAAAAGCAAACTAATTTGTACTGTGTCATAATGAATATGGACAGTAATATTTTACATAAAAACTGAATGAACAAACCAAGAATTACAAGAAGCATAATGAATCAAATAAAGAAAAACTGCACTTTTTTAATTAAAGCAATTTTGGTTTTATTAAAAAAAAGTTATATGGAACTGTTTTTCTTAGCTCAGTTTTAGGCTGAAGGATATTTAATAAAAATGACTTTTTTGTTAATTTAAAAATGTTTTTATTTAATTTTTTTCAATTTAGTAAGTTAACCCATTTTATAAGTGCAATAAGTCAGTTCAGGGTGCCTTATTGCATGATTTGCAACACACCCGGGGCGTGGTGATATTAGAGTATATCACACACTTAGATTTGGGGCTTCAGTTGGTAAAAAGAAAAAAAGAGCTGAGGTTGCCTAAATGTTTGCAGATGATCCACAACAGTTTGAAGTCAATGGAGGGAGACAACTGATATCTCAGAGAATCAACTCATAGTTCCAGCAAATGCTCTTGTTTACATTTTAGGTCAACATAATGAAAAGTGGGTACTTTACTATAGTGGATAATCTGTAAATTCACACCAAGGTTTAGAAAATGATTTTGGAGGCCATAATAAACTGACTAGTGTAGGAAGCTACAGACCTCTCCCACCTTAAGCCAACCAGGATGTGACCACACTGCCTTACCTCAGGCGTTAGGGTCACTGTTGAGCCTTTGGGGACTCTGGTGGACAAAGGTGACACAGGGACTCCAACAGCCAACAACAGCCTTATTATTAATGAGCAAATATGTGACTTTTGCCACAAGGCTGAACTCTCTTCCTCACCCTTAGGGAGACAGATAGTATGCAGAGGTGTCAACTGTCCCTTTAAAAGAGGGTCTGGCCCTCTTCTTCACCTCAGCAATGGAAAGGAATATAAATTGTTGTTTAGCATTGTAATAGTAACAAATATATCTTAAATATATCCCTGGAATGTTCTCCTAAGTGTGCATAAGTGATATGACTGGCATCATGCCTCTGGTTAAATCATTGAGAAAACCAACATCGCTAACAGTGTGAGTCTCTTAAATGTATTTTTTACTTTAAAAGAAGGTGTCATGGCAGGTTATTCCTAATTGAATATTTCATTTGGTGGTGATATTTAGATCTGCCTCAATGGAATCTCCTGTCTATGACTTTAGTCGGGTTATTTAATAATAAAAAATACAGCACTTGTGTAACATACAGGTTCAACAACAACATTTAATCAAGCTTTCTGTATATGTGTTTAAAAGTAAGGGCATAAAAAAATAACATTTTTTTGCCTCTTTTGCCAATGCAGTGGCATGATAAGGTTTAGTTTAGTAGCTCATTCAGGCAGTTATTTTGTTTGTTTCTATATACAACAAATTACCGAACTGAAAATAAATATGTATGCCTGTATAAAATATAGAACTGCATTTATAGACATGAGCTTTGTCGATAACCACCAAAACACACTGCAACATGTGTAAGGTTAGGCAGCTGTTATCTGTTTTGAGAAGGGGTATGTTTGTGTACCTGCAACATGGTGATGACATTGTTAATACAAGGTTTTCTGGAACCAGAAAAGTGTATTCTGTTTACATCTCATTAGTGTGAGAAGTAAGTTAACATTAGCTTTGGTATATATTTATTTTATTAAATGCATCTGCATTTATGTAATAAAACAGCCTCAATAAACTTTTAATTAAAGCTGACAGGGAGATTTCCCACAAAGACATTCTATTATTTATTTGTATCTAGCACCGTAGAAACTGACATCACACTCATTTTGTCAATTGTGTCCAAGCTTCTTCCAAAATGTAAACCCGGGTCCTTTACCTGAGGTGTACAAGTAACTGAACATAGGACCCATAGCTGTAATCGCACTGTACTCGCACTGAAAATGGTCTTTAGTGTAGTCTGAATAGCACCTTGTAGTGCATGGCTTTAACCATAAAGAAAGGTTAAAAAAAAATTAATTGTTCAGAAAATAAGTAGGCCGTCTGATTTTCGGGTGAAATTATCTTTCAAATTTGGGTGAATGCTTTTTTAAAAATCGGGTGGAACTATTTAATGAAAAAAATTGGGTGAAATCGGGTGGATTTTTTTTATATATAATCAAGAAAGAATAATACTCAGGTAGAAATCGGGTTTTATTTACAAAGAAATAAAAAAATGTGGTCAACAGTTTAAATCCCCAACTTATGTATATTTCCAAACTTTTGATGACATCTGTCTCTCTCTTGCTTTCTCTCTCACACGCACACATACTGTATATGGAGGCATTTCTCTGTTCCAATCAAGTTTTATTTTGTAGTGGACTTGCAAGTATAATTGCACACAGAACATACGGGAAAACTAAACAACTTTACTCCATGCTGTTTTACAAAGAGAAATGATCGACTGTTACATCTGAATGATCTTGGCTTAAACACACACTCATAAAACAAATAACTGGGAAAAAAGTGTGCAAAAAAAGGAAAAACCTTCAAGCTATATTGCTGTAATTTTGAAAAATCTAAACATATATATATATATATATATATATACAGACGTGCTCAAATTTGTTGGTACCCCTCCACAAAAAACGAAAAATGCACAGTTTTCTCTGAAATAACTTGAAACTGACAAATGTAATTGGCATCCACCATTGTTTATTCCATATTTAATAGAAATCAGACTTTGCTTTTGATTTTTTATTCAACATAATATTGTAAATAATAAAACAAATGAAAATGGCATGGACAAAAATGATGGGACCGCTAACGTAATATTTTGTTGCACAACCTTTAGAGGCAATCACTGCAATCAAACGTTTTCTGTAGCTCTCAGTGAGACTTCTGCATCTGTTAACAGGTAGTTTGGCCCACTCTTCCTGAGCAAACTGCTCCAGCTGTCTCAGGTTTGATGGGTGCCTTCTCCAGACTGCAAGTTTCAGCTCTTTCCATAGATGTTCGATAGGATTCAGATCAGGACTCATAGAAGGCCACTTCTGAATAGTCCAATGTTTTGTTCTTATCCATTCTTGGGTGCTTTTAGCTGTGTGTTTTGGGTCATTATCCTGTTGGAGGACCCATGACCTGCGACTGAGACAGAGCTTTCTGACACTGGGCAGTACGTTTCGCTCCAGAATGCCTTGATGGTCTTGAGATTTCATTGTGCCCTGCACAGATTCAAGGCACCCTGTGCCAGGCGCAGCAAAGCATCCCCAACACATAACCGAGCCTCCTCCATGTTTCACTGTAGGTATGGTGTTCTTTTCTTTGAAAGCTTAATTTTTTCATCTGTGAACATAGAGCTGATGTGACTTGCCAAAAAGCTCCAGTTTTGACTCATCTGTCCAAAGGACATTCTCCCAGAAGGATTGTGGCTTGTCAATATGCATTTTAGCAAATTCCAGTCTGGCTTTTTTATGTTTTTCTTTCAAAAGTGGAGTCCTCCTGGGTCTTCTTCCATGGAGCCCACTTTTGCTCAAAAAGCGATGGATGGTGCGATCAGAAACTGACGTACCTTCACCTTGGAGTTCAGCTTGTATCTCTTTGGCAGTTATCCTTGGTTCTTTTTCTACCATTCGCACTATCCTTCTGTTCAATCTGGGGTCGATTTTCCTCTTGCGGCCGTGCCCAGGGAGGTTGGCTACAGTTCCATGGACCTAAACTTCTTAATAATATTTGCAACTGTTGTCACAGGAACATCAAGCTGCTTGGAGATGGTCTTGTAGCCTTTACCTTTACCATGCTTGTCTATTATTTTCTTTCTGATCTCCTCAGACAACTCTCTCCTTTGCTTTCTCTGGTCCATGTTCAGTGTGGTGCACACAATGATACCAAACAGCACAGTGACTACTTTTCTCCATTTAAATAGGCTGAATGACTGATTACAAGATTGGAGACATGTGTGATACTAATTAAAGAAACGAATTAGTTTGAAATATCACTATAATCCAATTATTTATGATCTTTTCTAAGGGGTACCAACAAATGTATCCAGGCCATTTTAGAATATCTTTGTAGAATAAGCAATAATTCACCTATTTTAACAGCTTCTTTGCTTTATTCTATAACATACCAAAGGCATGCAAGTATACATGATAAAATAGCTTTTAATTTCATCACTTTTCAGGAGGAATGAAGCATTATTTCAATGAGCTGTAAGGGTACCAACAAATTTGAGCACGTCTGTATATATATATATATATATATATATATATATATATATATATATATATATATATATATATTACACTAAGAAGCCACATTTTTCTAATAAGTAAATCAGCTTACCTGTCATTGGCGCCAGTTCTGCTCTGTTGCATTTGAATCAGACAGCTGCGTATGCGTTTATTCTTATACAGTATGTGCCTGTTCAGGAAGTTTTCAGGTTTAACCCAAATTCAGAAAAAAGCGTGGGGGGAAGATTGGGTTAAATCAGGTAAAAAATCAGACGAAAATCAGACACCCTAAAAATAAGGTAGCTGGTTTACAGCCCAGATAACCCAATGCAAGTTGAAGGAAAAAATGATTTATGCCATTTACATATTGCAGGACTGCTCGTTACATTTTTTTAAAGGCTTTAAGGTTTTTATGTTTGTGGATCTCTCGTGGGAAAGTACTATACATAAGAATTATATCCCCCTGTTGGTTTAGACTGTTAGCAATGTGAAGCATGCTGAAATTGTACATAATTCTACTATGAAGTCAAGGAAATTGCATTTCATTATTTTCCCACTGTGTCTCATTGATTACAGTGGTACACACTTTTACCTGCTAAATTACTCTACCATATGGAGTGCAACATTTATGTATGTAGGTTATTCTTTGTATTCAGAAAGTAAACTATATTTTTTGTCAATTATAAAGTCTGCTAAATTTACTTCTATAGAACATTAAAAGCATTTGTCTTCTCGTATGTCACTTTGTACTCCTTTGAACAATTATATTTCAAAGTATGATGCCAACAATCATATACTTTAGCAAGGCTGTTTTAAATTAGAACTTCATGGGTAGTGTTCATTTTCATATTCTTCATAATAAAAGCATGAAATAATAGCTCTGAAGGCACTTGGTGAAGACAGGTCATGCGTTTCCAGGCTTCAAGTCAATTTCTCAGACAATAGCTTGTATGTGGAAAAAGTCCACAAAAACGTATTTAATTTCTGCTTTCCAATGAATGATATTGTTGTCAGGTAGCTGTTAAATAAGCAGCTCTTAGTTATTATTTTGTGCAGAAGATGGAAATATCAGTGAAACAAAGATGGGTGCAGCGCTAATACTATGTAAACCGTATAGAAATCTTGTATTCACTTGTTTTCTTTTTATTAGATGTCTAATATACTGTAAATAGTTTATATAACTAATGAAGGTGTGATAGCTTTCAAGCTATAAAATTAAGGAAACAGAGAAGGCGTTTTGAAAACTAGCTGAAAGGATTTCTTCAAAAAGTTTAACAGCAGATATCCTTATTACGAATCAGGCTATTCCTGATGGTGCTTGCTACAAGCTTATTTATTCTTGTTTGGGTGCCACCAGAATCGTATGATTTTCCTCCTGTACAACAAGGAAAACAAACACGTCATTTTCAGTTTAGCTGGTTAAAAACATGTGTTTTGTTTGCAAATGCCGAAGTAGGAAGTGGAAGACATCAAAATACAGGAAAACCGGTTACAGAACCGCTAAATAAATTGAAAGATGCTCTCGCCGAGTTTAAATCCCACGCAGTCGCTAAGTACCACCAACATAGTGTGATTGCAGCAGCAGATTTTTCAGGATATTATGAGGGGGGGAAAATGGATGTTTCACATATGATGGATTCTTGTGCAACAAAAAAAAAAAAAAAAACAAGAACACCGAAAGAGATTGGTTCCAATAATAGAAACAATGCTTTTCTGTGCAAAGCAAGGATTGCCACTACAGGGTCACCGTGACAGCGATAAACTTACTATTGAAGAACCAGATAATAATGAGGGAAATTTGAAGGTGATGAAATTCTGAAGCAACATTTGAAAATGTGTGGTTGCAATGCAACTTACCTAAGCTGGAAAATGCAGAATGAAATCACAGCAAGCAGCAACCTGATGCAACAAGCACTTGTAGAGCATGTAAACAGTGCAGGTTTTTTTGCAGTTTTTGCAGACACTACAACGGACAGTGCTACAGTGGAACAATTGTCAAGTCTAATCCGATTAGTCAAAAACAATGAGATTCAAGAGCAGTTTCTAGGGTTTGAAGACTGAACCGATGGAACTGGAGAAGGAATTGGAAATAAAATTATAGGAAGCCTTGAGCAGTATGACCTTATTCTTGAGAAGATGCGTGGGCAAGGATATAATGGTTGTGCGGCAATGAGAAGCAGCAGTAGTTACAAGTGAAATACCAAAAGCGCTTTATGTGCACTGCTCAAGCCATGCTCTGAATCTAGTGATAGCACATGCATGGAAGTTACGTGAAATCAGTAACTGTTTTGAAACAATAAAGAATGTGTCAAACTTTGTCCGAGGCACCACCAAAAGAATGAAACTTCTGAAAGACAAAATCAATGCGTTGCCAGACACAAAAAAGAAGCAGCTTACTGGATGGTGCCCGACCCGCTGGGTTGAAATAAATGAAACAATTGTGTGTTTTGTTGATCTGTATCACCGGCAGGAATAGAGACGCTGTTAGACATCAGAGAATGGGCTGACCATGTTTCAATTTCTTACCTTTATTCAATCAGATGGCTTCCTTGTCTCATTGGTCACACTGGCAAAGTTCTCTGGACTGCTTCTCCCTGTGTCACCTCTCTCCAGAAACCAGACATTGACATTCTGCAGTGCTTGGAGCACATCGACAATACCCGCAATGCTATTAAGAGCATAAGGCAGAACCCTGAAGAGTAATTTGACTACATTTTTCAAAAAGCAGAGGAACTTGCAGGCGTTCCTCTTGAAATGCCTCGTCTAGCAGGAAGGCAAAAAAAACGGGCGAACTATCCAACAGCAGATCCAAAAACGTACTACAGACTTTCTATTTTCCTTCCATTTGTAGATAGCCTCTTGAATGAATTAGCTGAGCGATTCAGTGAACGTGTCAGAACGGTTTGCATGATCCAGTACCTCATTCCAAAGTACAAGGCTGTGCATGGGTTCCAGAAGTTAAGTATTACCATACAAATGTATGATGACATTCCTGGTACACCAGAGGACCTAAAGAATGAGTACGACAGGTGGCTAGCACAATGAAATAGGTTCCCCGTGGATGAAAGACCGAACAATGTGATTGAAGCACTTACAGCAGCTGACCCAATGTTCTATCTGAACATCTACTATCTATTAAAGATCTTTGCAACAATACCAGTTACAACAGCATCAGCTGAAAGATCTTTTAGCTGTTTACGCAGACTCAAGTCCTATTTGTGGTCAACAATGGGACAGGATCAGCTTTCAGGCCTTGCCATGCTGAACCTTTCAAGAAGCAACTGTCCGCAAGTTGAAGCCATCATAGATGAACTGGCAAAGTAGAATCGCCACCTAGATTTCTGAGTAAGTGATTTCATATATATCCTTCTTCTCCTTCTTCTTTTTCTTCTCCTTCTCCTTCTCCTTCTCCTTCTCCTTCTCATGATGATAACGATAATACTAATAAAAATAATCTAATTTTTGTTGTTATTTTTATTGTACAGTAGTAGTCATTATTATCATTATCATGATATTAATGATAACAATATTATTATTGTTTTCCTCTGTAATTTCGTATAACATGCATGTCTGTAAAATGGTACCGGTGTTTATTTTTATTTCTATTTTCCAGACAATGTAAAAATGGACCTTCTCTTACTTTAATAACAATCCTCCTACATGGACAAGAACATCCAAGGGCTTACTTCCTGTTCCTCAGGTTTCAAACTCTAGATGTGGTCTTTTCCTTCCCCCACTTCTTGTCTTTCCTCATTAAAGCTTGGTTTGTGGTTGACTCGCATATGGCAGATAGATATAAAGGTACTGCTTGTTCTTCATTTAAACAACTATCAAAAACAAGGGATTGGCAGCTATTGGAAAGCAGGAAAGAAACAGTGCAGAATTGAAAAGGACAAGGATGTTTATTTTTCAGTCTCCTTTAACAAGCTGAGAAACCTGTAACACTGTCCCTCGCCAGCTCATGACTTAGATTTCAAAACTTTTTGTAGTTGGTGTAGGTTCAGGTCGAATAAAAAGACTCATTGTTTTACGTGTTGAAGGTGAATCATATGACTTGTTAAGAAATACCCAGGTTGAGCTGCATGACCCATGAGCAATTTATTTTTTATTTATTTTTATTTTTAAAATGTTCAAGTTATAATTGCCATGTTAACTGCTGATTGGAAAAGCAATGGATGTTAGAGTATTATTTCTCGCTGACCTGCCAACATACAAATGGTCTCTGATTTGGTCTTTTTTTTGTCATTGAGCTTTTAAGATTACAGAGCCTTAGTCTCCATAGTAAATGTATTGCATGGGCAATTTGCCCACATCGGGTAGTGTAACAAACTGTCAAATGTATTAGCAGCTGATGTACTTAATACAAATTAACACATTTTTATCTACACAGTATTTAATTACGTATTCATTTTGCTAAACTGGTATAGTGGTTTTACAGTAACACAACTAAATTATGTTAATATTTGGTGCAATTAAGGAACATGGTCCGTTTCCAGCTTTACAGTGACATTTTTTTTTTACAGCAAATTAGATTGGAGTTATCTTTTTTAATACAACTTAAAATATTTGGCGCAGGAAAAAAAATAATAAATAAAAATAAAGTTGTAGTACAACACATCCTGGATGTGTACATGTGATATGTTCTTAGTCACAACACTCAAGTTTAAGTTTCTCCTACAGTGTTAAAACTAGTTGAAGAATAACATTATTAAGACTTGGGCCTGGAGCATATAACACAGTAGAGCCCCATTGCATGACACCCCTGAATTTACTGCGCTCTTTATTTAAATGGGTCAGTGCATTAGCACAATGACTGGGTTTCTCAGTTAAAACAATATATAATTGTAGCCCTTTATATAAACATACAAAGCAGTTCATATATTTTCATTTAGCATTAAATACATGTAAACCTCCTGTCTAATTGTTGTACAAATATTGTTGTGGTATTTTTCTAATAGCCAATATTCATCAAGTGTCAGGGAGCCCAAACAACACTCTTTTTACAAGGGATACAATTAGTATCACCACTTCACAGGACTGCCTTTTAAATACATAGTTTGTGTATTGAAATATCCAGTCTATTTGCTTTATTGTCTAATTGGAAAGTTTTTTTGAAGGAAGAAACACTACTAAGCCTTGTAACAAACACACACACAATCACACATTCCGTAGATTTTGTGCATTTTTTAAAATATCCTTCTGATTTATGACTGAATTTTCCAAGGTGGTTCAGATAAAGCAATACATCAATTACAAAGTGAAAGAGGAAATAGTTAAACCTTTTTGAGTACTGTAAACAGATACTGCAGTAGGTCCTAATTACAAGCATATGGCAGTAGCACCTGGCAAGAAGTCGGTGTCACTCCTCCTGGTCGTTTGCTTCTCTGTTCATGACTGTGTGCTTTACTGATTATTGTGTAACTCATTGTTAGTACAAAAAAAAAAACTACAAAAACATTAGTGCGAGAACTAGATTTTACAACAAGCAGTGCTGATCTTGTGAATAACTCTTTTGTACTGGATCTCATTTTTGAATTTTTCTTCCATTCATTCCAATGACAGAATGACTGACTCGCACTGTTCTTGTGCTACAGTACAAACAGAATACCACATGCAGGTGCATGAAGTACTGTCACCAGAGCAAACCACCCACTCCCATCGATGACTTATCGGTTCTTTCACCATCCTGCTCCGTTGAATAATCACAGTACTCTATTAATGTCAATTAATGTAATATCCTGTTTACCAGGTTGGTTAGTGAATATGGCATTGTTTTATTTATTTATTAGTTTTTTTTTTTTTTCTTTTGTGACCCCTCATTATAATGTATGCTTCAATCTAACCAGTCTTTAAGTTACAATGCTAAAACTGTGGCCCAGTGCTATTCTTGTCAAAAAGTCAGTGTCTCAGTCATTGCATTGCCTGGCTTGTTCTAGCTATTGAGACTGTGTTCTGTTTGTTTTTTTAAGAACAGGATATTGGAATCACACTTGTCAGTATTATTAAGTTTAAAATACAATTTTATTTTAAGTGTTATGATAGTGAGATCGATCCATTAGTATTCTTAATGAATACTAAGTGAGCTCTCTTCAGAATACTAATTGTAGATTCAATCTGAACATAAGATTGCAGCAGTGGTAGATTATATATATATATATATATATATATATATATATATATATATATATATATATATATATATATAGCTTTTTAAACATTACAAGGTTCCATTCCTATCATGCGATTCTCTTGGTAGTCAAGGTATACACCAATTAGATAAGTGACAAATATGTCTTCCTCTTACTTTCTTGTTATAAAACCTAACAAATCACATGCTTCTAGTACTCCACGCATAGTAATTGTTTAAAAATGCTCTTAGTGGTTCCCAGCCTGTGTCAGACAAAGCATTCCTGATCTTTTTAATCCATGATGTCATATCCATGCCAGAGAGGTTCTTTACATCTCAAATCAATGTATTAATTTTCCATCATCCATGGCAAAGCATTATATTGCTGTGTTCCTAGTTTCTAACTAATATGAAAGTCAAGTTTTATATATATATATATATATATATATATATATATATATATATATATATATAATATATATATAATATAATATATATATATATATATATATATAAATCTGTATCTATATGAAAGAGAGAATTAAACTCTTAAACTCTTTAAATGTTATATCATATAAAAAATATACATAAAACCTAAACACATAGCTTTAATTAACACATACAAGGAGAATTGTGGTAGGCAACATGTTTTAAGCCAGTGAAAGAGGACTAGCCCCATAACCCACAATTTGAGTCAGGAAAGTAGATTATTACCCGTAATCTGCCTCTCTCTTGTCATTTATTTTATATATAGCATATGACTAGAATAGATTCTGCTTAGAGCATGTGATTAAAATCTGTAATTAAAATAGCCTGTATTAGTGCACCTATTTGTGTCCTGCTCCAGCAGTCCTGGTTTCAGGTTGGAGATGAAGCAGAGGAGTGGAGATCCAGATCTTTTATTTAAAGCACAGATTAAACTGCTTCCCCTGCCCTACATCACTAGAGATTAAGGGCTTCAGATTCTTCAGTCATTCATTCCCACAAGTCTCACATTGTGTAGTTTCTAAAATGGCTGGGCCCCAGAACATTAACAATAGAACCCATTGCCCAAACATGACTACTGTAAGTGCCATACATGGTCAGAACCACATTAAAATGTCAGCTTTTTCTAGCTGGTTACTTCTGACTGTGTAGTGTTGAAACAGACCATATACTGTTTCTATGTAGATAAAACATAACTTATGACTAGGTATAGGAGATTTATATATATATATTGATTTAACCATCACTACAGTAGGTGTCACAATGTGGCAGTGTTTCACTGCATGATAAAACACTGAAATCCTGTAACAGTTCAGTTCAAATACCAAACCAAAATAGCCCATTATGTTGCCTTTGCATCGAGGATGTGCAACAAAGATAAGCACTTGAAGGGACTCTTCGTGTGGGTTTTTTTTTTTCTGTGATTGATTTGGATTGTGGACATGAAGCCTGTGTAGTAATAATAGAAAGCTATCGGAGCAGTCGTGTATAAAGCAGATTCCTGCAGCACTCAAACAGCTCTCCAGTCAGCTCTGAAGAGTTCTCCTCCAGCACTGGGAGGATTTGCATCACATTAGACAGCCACTGGTTGGGAAAGCATCCAGTGTTCAGCAGCTGAGAGACATTATAAATAACATGTACTCTCACAATGATAATTAAGCAAGCAGCAGAGATTCATTAAACAACCTTAAACAAGGCAGGCAGCCTTCAACTTCATTCTGTCATAGGAGCCAAGCCTCAATTAGTCATCCAGATTTAGCAACAGGACATAATGCTGCATGTTACCTTTTTATTAAAACTTCTGTGCACAACTTGTTCTTTTTAAACGTGGTAATTATGTTGCTGCCAAGGTGCTAGACATTAATTCTTGGAGTGCTCCCTCATTTATGGACATCTGATGTTTTACATATACATTGTATTGTATAACTAGAGTATATTTGGTTAATTTAATGAGCACTCACAATGTATTCCCTTCTAACCGGATTATGGAATACTGCCATAATTCTCCAAATGGTCATTTTATCCATTCTTGGTTTAAATTAATGCATTCTTAAACATGTTTTTTTTTGTTTTTTGGTTTTATTCATTTTTTATCCCATTGCACATTACAATTTAAATTGGCTCCCTTAAGAAATGCCAACTCTTTAAATTAGCAAACTAGAACCACCACTGTCCACTGTCTCCACTTTATAGCTGGCCTTCACATTATGCTGTGACTACATCAGAATGTAGTACATATTAATTTACTGTATCTCATGTCTCCATTATAAATATAAACCAAACCATAAGCCCTGCCTCTAGTGCCTGTACTGTATAAATGCCTGACATTTTTGAAGAGCTTTCCCCCCTCTAAAAGATGCATCCTTGGCACGGTAATGGTCTTTGGTTTTTTTACTGGTCCTTCTACCATAGATGAACTGTAATACAACTTTTCCAGTATTTTGGTATTATTTTAAGTGCTGCTATTGATTCAGTGCTTGTGTTCACTGCAGGTTCCAGGTAGCTAGCTTTTCCACTTGCTACTGAGAATAATGTATTCCAGATGACTCAGTACAAGTCTCAGATCCCTCTGAATGTATTTTGCGTTGGCCAAGAATGATGTCTACAGTATGTGAAAATGTGTATATAATTCAATCATCTCAAAACCATGCTGGTCAGCTCTTTTGTATGGCGTTAGCGTTACAATGTGTCTAATTTAACTTCTTGTGTTTGTTTTACAAGCTTCTGAACCCAACCTGAAAGTGCGTTCAAGATTAAAACAGAAAGTGGCAGAGAGAAGGAGCAGTCCATTGCTAAGGAGGAAAGATGGAAATGTGATAAATCCATACAAAAAGAGAACATGCGATGTGACAGGTAACTCAGGAACCAGCCAAGACCCAACAGTTCTGTTTTATGATGGCCAGGTAGCATGTCACAAAATAAGCCAGCAGTGATGAACACTGGGTATTAGGATAGGTGATTACTTCACCAATGTACCTCTCTGTTTCACCTATATTTAAAAAAAAAAGAGAGTAGGTGACAGCGTATGTTCCCTGTAAATACATTTACTTGTTTTAAAGTATTTATTTTAAAGATGTTTTTTTTCCTCTTCAATTTCTCAAACAATCAATTATTGTAGTTCACAATTTCACTCAACACGCTAAGTAATTGAAAATATGGAAGTAATTTGTGCTACCAATTCAAAGTTATTCAGCTCCAGAGTTATTGTAACTGCTGCCCTTGAAATGCTTGAATGGCATTGACCTTTGAGGTCCCGTTACTTAAATTATCACCACAAACATGTTGAACCAAGTGACTTGACTCATTCAGTCATTTTTTATGTTTTCTAGGACAGTTCACTTAAAGGTGAAGGCACGTCTTTTGCTGTTGATTTTAATGTTATTGCATATTGTCAAGTCTGTTCAGGTTTTTAGTCACGTACATGTTTGATTTTAAATGATGGTACTTTGTTTCCAGATACGTCAGTGAGCAGCAGTGCCCCAGGATCTGGTCCCAGCTCCCCTAACAGTGGATGCACTGGAATTGGACCAGAGAATTCAACCTCAGTCCTACCAACCACAGCTCACACTGAGGTGAGTTATCATGAGCTGCACAAAGGAAGGTGGAGATGAGATTAATTAAAATGGGACAAAGGCCTTTTCCAGTTACACAACTATATTTCTTATGTTTTTTGACTATTGTGTTTAGCTTCCAGATACTCTTCTTTAAATAAAACGACACTACACCCTAAATTCGACTTTACAAACTGATCTACCTTGATTCAAATGTTCATACCCATAAATAGGTTTGCTGGTCACTCATCAAAGGGCAGAGATAATGGAAGTCATAGCATTCAAGAAGACAGACTAGTTCCTATTCAGGGATAAGTAAGTCACGTGAAGGCTTGCAAAGTGTGTTTACTTAGCTGTAGAGAAAGCTAGACCCCTGCCATGTTTAAATGAAGGAATAAACATCAAAGGATTTCATACTTTATATAGTTTTATTTCTGTTTATCAGTATTGTCCTTTTATAGTCTTATGTTTGGTACATTTGCAATATGTAAGTAAATAAAAATAAATGTTTTATGGAGAACAGGTCTTGAGAGTGAGAAATATTCTTGCATCCCTCAGTAGCACAGCATTCAGATTAAAAAAATACTACAGAGTGTTCCTTTGGGCCTCTGTGCATTTTGAGAGTTCATGGATCCATAAACCCCAACCACTGTCTTATACCCTTGTAAATAAAGGGACAGTAGATTAACAGCACAGATTCTCTTCAGTAAACAGATAATAATAATCCTTATCCTAAAGGGCATTGTGCTGTCTGTTCCATTTACCCTTTGATAGGCTCTTGTGAATATATGTTTCCTGTCAAGGGAAATAGAAGTGAATACAGCATAGCATTACACTTTGTAACCCACCCACTATAACCCATATAACTCCCCTTCCCGCTATAAAACAAAACTTCTTAATGCTGGAACTACTACATGAATAAATAAAAAAGATACTGTCATGATACATATATTGAAAAGTAAAACAACCTTAGTTTAAAGAAAATGTTTTACGACTGCATCTTTAGGTTTATTGGAAGGAAGTGCAGAGGTGTTGTATTGAAAAGCAATTTGATTTTAAAAAGAAAACATACCTATCAGTTTAGATTTATATATTTTTTTAACATGGTGTGGAAAGACTTTTACAGATAGCAGAAGATCTAATTTTGCTCTTTCTGCAAAAAAAGCACAGTAATTCTTGTTATAAAGCTCCACACAAGACTCATTTTTTAAGTGACTCATGGATCTGTTTCCCCAGTAACCAGTAAAAGTTCCCTTAGGAGTACAGGCACAATAGTGTACATTTATTGAGGGCTGGTTGATATGACACATCTCCAAACAAACTTTACTGACCGGCTGTGTTTTTGGAAAACATCCATGCTGTTTACTCTCCCATGAACCTCCAGTGACATTCAGGAGTCTATAGAAAGTGTGTGTGGTGGGGGGGTGGGGGGCCTGTTTTCATCTTAACTGATATTCCAGACATGGTCAGAAAAGACCTCCAGGTATCAACTGCATACTCAACTGTTATTGTATTTACACAAGCTTTACGTCCCAGTAAACTATCTCTCAAATGGCCTTAGTCCGTCATAGAGGCCCATATGCTTCATGTTTGCAGCATAAGCAACCTATGATGTTGTACTGTTACATTAGGTATTCATTTCATGGACTACTGTTCCCCTGGGGCAAATATCAATGGAGGGTGGGGGTGGTGGTGGCAGCGGCATAGACAAGAAATACATGGAATCTCTTGGACCACATGCTGGAAGGGTGGCTTTAATGAATAAAGGAAGTGTGCTTGAGCGCAGAACCCCACTGTGGTGGCTGTTTGTGTGCATGTGTGTGTGTGTGTGTGTGACAATGCACTCATTATACTGAAGCTTACAACTTGAGTTGGGTGTCATAATGACAGGGAATTGAATATGACTGTGTTGGTATCAAAGCAAGTTCAGACTCCCTCAAGAATAAATCAATGCCTAGTACCACTGCACTATTAATGTGCACCATTTGTCTTTCCTACAGCATCTCCTTTCACATCAAAGGGTCTTGAAACCTGAAGAATCGATGACCTTGTTAAGTCTGTACACATCCCCCTCATTACCCAATATTACTTTGGGACTTCCAGCTGCATCCTCACCAATAAATGTAAGTTGTTGCAACAGTTTTCAATTTTAAACCCAGATAATGAGATGTGAATCTTGACATTTGCAGTTACTTTGTTCGGTAAAACAAAATAACTGA
This sequence comes from Acipenser ruthenus, assembly GCF_902713425.1. Taxonomy (NCBI): domain Eukaryota; kingdom Metazoa; phylum Chordata; class Actinopteri; order Acipenseriformes; family Acipenseridae; genus Acipenser; species Acipenser ruthenus. The sequence goes on along the minus strand of NC_081192.1, from coordinate 9,068,932 downwards.
TTAACGGGAGGAAATGATTTTAAAACTTTTTAGTACCCCTTTTTTGTATAAACCATTTAAAGCTTGTGGTATAGCTATCTGTGGTTTTACCTTTCCATTAAAGTATTAATCCACAGCGTGGGCTGAAGTATGAAATAGATTTTCTGAATTGGTGCATTTAGAAATAGTTGTTAGAGACTTGCTGGCACAGTAGATTAATGCATTACTTCAGGCCAGAGACCTTTCACCTCTCAGGATTGAATGTCCCTTGGATAAATAATGGGCTTCAGTATCCAATCCCAGCAAAGTTCTTATCTTTCACAATCACCCAATTTATCACCCATGATTTAAGAAGTTAAAGCAATTGTGTGCTTTACCTTAAAAATAGATAGCACTCCAAACAATCCATCATTTTCAGTTTTTATAAGCTGACATATTATCCAATTTACTGGACCTCATCCAAAGAAAAAAAAATATCCACTAGCTAGCTATAAATGTGTGCATGGTGAATTAAAATGTTAGCATTTCTTTCTTTCTTTCTTTCTTTCTTTCTTTCTTTCTTTCTTTCTTTCTTTCTTTCTTTAGCCTGCATATCATGGATTTCCCGTATTCAGAAACAATGTGCCAAATTAGTGAATGCTTATATTCATAAATACTAATTTGATAGTAGTGTGGATTCTAATCTCTGTAGAAATGAGAATATAGGGCCTAATTTACAAAAGGGCACTAAACATTATGGAGCACCATAATTGCAATTCGTGTGCATGTTCATGACTTCCGTATTTACTATTGCAATTGTATTAATTATCGCACAAAATACTGAGCATATTATGGCACACACTGATTTTATTGTGCCACATGATGGTAATGCATGATAATGTATTTAAATGAGGCCCCACACTTTGAATAATGTATTTACTGAAGGGCGATAATTAGTTTGTTTTTAAACCAGGCTTTAACTACTAAGAGGCGCACTATTTAAGCCTATTTTTCTGGGCTGAAATCTATCTGGCATCATGGAGGCATCATTACTTGCATTAAAGTTTTCATATAGAGCAGTGAAAATTACCTGTAAACAACAGGTTATATTAAGTGTGAACAAATGTGAATTAATGTTATAATTTCTTAGATTTTATATTATAGTTGATTATATTGGTACAGATAATGGAATGGTTAAATAACACACTGGACCAAACAAGGTATTATAATTGAAAACAACCTCCTCCACTAGAATTTCGATCTCCTCTGCGTGCAGTTTTTGTTTGTGTTGCCTCTGCCTGGCCCCTGCGGAGGGCTGCGTCTGTTGATCGCTCAGTGTAAGCCGTTTTTATATATCGGTGGTCACGGGTAAGTCTTGGACATTATCGTGCACATTAAATTATCGCTCACAATATATGTATTTTGCACGCCACGCTATGGTATGTAAATTAGCCAAATAGTATGCACGTAAATTAGTGCATTCTCTGTTAGTAAATGGAGCAGTAGATTTAGATTTATGGTGCACATTAGGCTCACAGCTCCACGTTACAGCTCCATTTAGTGCCCTTTTGTAAATGAGGCCCATAGTGTCTAAACTTTACATTTATAAAATTGAGTTTTGGAAAAATGTACATGATACTAAAATATAAAATACATATTAACATATTTTTTATTAAAAAAAGAATATTATTATATTACAAAAATGTCACAAAACAAGTTAATAATACAATATTCTACATGAAACCCATTTTTCTAGATTTATAACCTACATTTTAAATTAGTCTCATAGTTCATTTAAAAAGAATAATTAGATTGTCTTAACTGTTTTTCAAAAGATTGCAATAAGCTTTTAAAACCAAATTCAGCCAAATAAAACATATAAACATTTGAGTGACAATAATAAATTACACCCAAATATAGCATGTTACTATTAAAAGCAAAACAGTGACAGTTTCAATCCTAAAACAATTTAAAAAAAAAAGTTTTCTGCACAGCAGATTTAGGAACGCATGTTGTGTTTGGGTGTTAATTTAATGTTCTGTTTTTCTTGTGTCCAGGCTGCCACCACATTGAAAGAACAACATGGTGACTCTGCCATGCAGGCCATGAGGCAGGCTCTTCCAGGACAGTACCTGGGAGCTGGGCCTCTCTTGTCTGGCCTTCCACCAGTGGCATTGGAAGCAAAGGCGAATAACAGCCACCAGGCCCTGCTTCAGCATCTATTACTAAAGGAACAAATGCGGCAGCAGAAGAGTCTTACAAACGGTAGGTTTGCAATATTGTAATAATATGTGTGTGTGTGTGTGTGTGTGTTTATAGAAACAAATATAAAAAATATGTTTACTACGTTTTTTTTTGTTTGAATATTCTTTCCCAATTTAAACACCTATATTATTTGTAATTTGAATTAGCTGGAAAACCAAAGTTTTATTTTTACCATATTACAGTAAAAAAATAAACGTGATACCCCTTAATTACCTACTACCTATGTTATCCGTTACAGATATCATTTATGCATTGGTTTCCTGTTATAAATGATGTTGAATGAATGTAAAGATGGCAATTTTGTCACTGAATACATTTCCAGCAGTGTTCCATCATCTACAGGCCTACTGGGTACTCTAAACTTTACTTTGGTTAACATTGAAATCTAAAACCTCAAATGCACGGTTCCTTTGAACTAGTTGCAGTTGTGCATTTTGCAAGTGAAAAAGAGTATCACAATGCAAAACCTAAGATCACAAGCTTTCCTTTTGCCAATCCTTATTTACATGGAAAGCAATGGCAGTATCCAAACAGATAGTATCTAATTTGTGAAATTCTTCCTGTCGTTCAAGGTGCGGTCACTATCCACCCTCAGTCTCCCTTGGCAATGAAAGACAGACCAGCCTCAAGTGTCAGACACAAGCTGCCTCGCCATCGGCCCCTGAACAGAACACAGTCAGCCCCGCTGCCACAGAGCACCTTGGCACACCTGGTCATCCAGCAACAGCATCAGCAGTTCCTGGAGAAGCAGAAGCAATACCAGCAGCAGGTCCAGATAAACAAAGTAAGACTGGTGGTGGAATTCTCATCTTTCTGTCTCTCACACCCAGTCTAAATGAGCCTCACTGAACGAACACTGAGGGAAATACTCTGTGTGTGTGTGTGTGTGTGTGTATAAAAACACATTTCAAAAGTACAAGTGGAGATATAGCAGGCACTGCCTTTAACAGACAGTAGTTATGCAGAATGCATTCTGTAAAAAGAAAAAGTATGGGATAGACAAATGTAATTTAATAAATTTGAAAGACTGCCTTAATTCTGTTATCTAAGACAAACGTTTCCATAGTGTCACTTTTTGAGCTCTGTGTAATCGGATTTGATCAAGTTCAAAAGGGAAACGCATGCACAGAATACTGGCTTTTGTTTCTTTTTGGCAGTATTTGTGTTTCTGTGTGCTGGCAGCTTTGACCTTGCGATTAAACCAGACATTGTCCATAATTATTCCAGCGAGTGTGCAAGGCAAATGTTTGACATATCAGTGGAGCTGAAAGAAGCCATTGTGTGAATGCTGCAGCAGCCCTAGCCTATGAACTAAGCAGGACCGATATAGAAATACTGACTTTTACCATCAAACTAAAAAATATATCCACTCCAGGCTTAAACATTCCTCAATATTCCAATAAGCTCTTTTTTTATGTTGGACTTTTTGGAAAAAGGTGGGGGCTCCTTCTTCGTTCCCTATTTTTCAAAGGGTATTTTCCCATTAACCTGTGCTTGCAGGTGTAGTCACAATCATTTCAAAAGCAAATCATACAAATGTAGCCAGCTGAGTGAAGTATCAACTTGTTTTCAAATGGTTTCAAACAGTACTGCGTTTCTTTTATTGTAGCCTAGTTTATGCAGATCTTTCAATAAAAATAAAATGCAGGTATTGTGTTTTGATCAGGACAATGTAGCTAAGAAAATTTGGTAATTCTAAATAACCTGTTTTTGAAGAACACCATGACCTTTTTCTCACCATGGTGTAATGGTGTGTGGTGTGTGATACATTGCCATTATGGATTCTGTTCTGTTCCCTGTCAGTTAAAAGCTCTTAAACCACGAATGCAGATGAGCCCGTGGTTGAGATGCCTGCTTGCGGTGTGCAGGGTCGCCGGTTCACGCCCAGCCTCTGCCCTCTTACACTGGGTTTATTTTTAAAGTTATATAGATTATATAGACTGAGGTAGATAAAGATTCACCTGAACCTCTGCCATTGCTGGTCCTTATCAGCAGCCAGGCTCATACAAGAGCTGCTATTTGTTGCTACTAGTTTATTACTTTCCCTGAAAAGTAAGAACTGACCCTTTCCATGTACGGTCAAGATCCAGATCTTCTACGTACAGTAAATACCCAGCCTTTTTTAATAAGAGTGTTTTAATTACAGAGAAGTTTATACAGCATTTCATCATTCGACTATTGGGACCTGCTCAGTTAATGGAGATGCATCCAATTATATTCTCCAAAAAGTCTAAAGGTTGACACTTTGTACTGTAGGGGTCTATGTTTGAGTAAATACACAACACTTTACTGCCTTTGTGCTATAAATGGGACTAATCAGGGATTAATTGTCTTTTTTTTTTCATCCGGTAGGAATTTATGAATCATTAACCCAATTAAAATTAACAAGAGCGGTGCTGCATGTAAAAAACATTTTATCTTCCGCATTAGAGACGCTAATGGATATTTATAAGTGCTTATGGATTTTAAAGGTGGTATTAAGGCACTTACTAATGCTTAAAGAAGAAAGGTAATTCTCGGCTGGATATTTATAAAAAAGGGTCTGTGTTCTGAGGCCAAGGTGTTTGCTTGTTCTCACTTCCTGCGGTGCTGGGCAGGTAGTATTTACTTTGATGTCCTTCCTATTTGGGCTCTAACAGCTGCACGGTGACTTGTTTAAATGCATTTTCCCTCTTTCCATGCTGACGCTTACTAAGGCTGCTGTGAATTATGTACAGTTCAATTTCCAGAAAACTTGGAACAATTCAGTTTGGCACCATCTTACACAATCCAGCTCCCTTTTTTACATGACAAAAAAGGTGCTCTTATTTTACAGTTTCTTTGGCACACATTTGTGTTACTTTAGGCCAAGTGGCATTAAGACCGCACCCTAACAAAATAGACTTGTGTTAACTGGTTAGTACTTCAATTGCTTTTTCTTCTTGGTGTGTATAATGGTAGATACATTGTATGAGGGTTGTAGGTAATGCAAAGAAAATAGTGGAAAAGCACCTGGTGTAATAGACATCTATTGTAGGGTTACATTTGCAATAAACTTTATTGGTAGCACACTGTAGTAGTATAAATGCAACATTCAATCTCCAATGTACAGTAAGTATATAGAGTAAAACTATTTCTTTGAATTCTGTGACATGAATGGATACACTGTATTGCAAACTGGCACACTGAGGTACATTTGACACTAATTCTAAACTGGTAATGGGAAAAGCACCATGCTCATAGATACTGTAGATCTGTGAGTTGTTGTTCTTCATAGTAGTGGTTTTATTTAAAATGTATACAATATGTGTCTTTAAATTTAACAGATTCATCTTAAGAGTGATTAAAAGCCCAGATTGGCAAGGCATTGACCTGGGGGATGCAAGAGGAAATGCCTGAGCAAAGCTGTATCTGGAGTCACAACAATTCCCTATACATTAGCAAAAGTACTTTATAAAAGGCTTTGTCAAATTTAAGTCCCACTTGTCAGCTCAAATTGTATTAAACACACACACACACACACACACACACACACACACACACACACACACACACACACACACACACACACATATGAATAGAATAAACTGGTACGTTTACAAGAGTGAAAGGTAAAATGTGTTCAGTTTAAAACCACTGACATTCCTATTTCAGATGCTTTCTAAATCCATTGAGCAGCTCAGGCAGCCAAGCAGTCACCTGGAAGAGACTGAGGAAGAGAACCACAAAGATCAGCCAATGCAGGAGGACAAGGTGCCCCCCTGTGGCAGCATCATGAACTGCAGAAGCAGCAGCAGCAGCAGCAGCTGTGAGGGAGAGGTTCCCGGAGCACACCTGGGAGTTATCAAAGTCAAAGAAGAGCCGCCAGACAGTGATGACGAAAGCCTAAGCAATCAAAGTGAGGCCGCGGAGCAGACAGTGTTTATGCAAAAGGTAAAGGGGAAAGATTTTGCTCGGAGGTTGGTCATTAAAGCTCTTATTTGAACACACACACACACAAAACATAGTAGAAATGGCATGCTCAGTCCTGAGAATGAAGAAAAAAAAAGACTTGTCACATTATTCTTCAGCCATCTCCTTCCTATTCTGGAATCAGTGACTTACATATTTTTTTTCTCTTTCCCTTTGCATCACCTGTGCTGTAACACGTGATTTCTGTTTCAGTGCTAATAATAAGGTGACATGAGATAAAAACCCAGTGTCAGATTTTGTCTGTGGGGTTGTGAAGTAATTTCTGTAACATGTATTTTCATTGTTTTGTATATGTTTTCATGAAGGAGATATCATCCACTGGATTATAGTGGTTTCATTGAGGTACAGTCTGCCTACGACTTCAGTAGCTATTTGTGTAAAGCTGTAAAGAACATGATGTGAAAAAGGTATCCTCCTTTAGGTGCATTGTAAAGTTTCCCTTCTAGGTAAAGTGAAGTGACGCTGTCTTCTACGTGTGCATTTTCTTCAAAGAGATATTTTTTTATTTTAATTTTTTTTTGGGGTGGGGGGTGGTGCCTGTGTTCGATGCCTAAATGTAAGAATCAACTGTAACAGTCATCAAAAACAAAACAAAACAAAACAAAAAACAACAAACAAACAAACAAACAAAATAACTGCATGGCTGCATTTTTGGTGAGGATTTAAAATCTCAAACCTGTACCAAAACCTTAGTCATTATTTATTATGTGGTTCATTAAGATTTATTTGTTTTTTGCCTGATTTTTTAATAAGATATGGAGGAGGTTGTAAATGCATGTAAAGAAAAATAAAAACAGCAATTGGAAATGAAAAAACATGTTAATCATGTGAAAATGTCTGAAGTGCCATTGCCAATGTAAAGACAAAACCTGTGCACACCAGTGTCATTTCGTATGGCATATTCAACATGAACAGAGGAGCAATGCTTACTTCCATAAACACCACTCTGCAATTCAGCTTGCTAGCTTTTCTGGTTAAATCAAGATTTTGTCAAGTTCCTGCTGGGATCCAGCAGTGAAGTTACTCTGTAAGGCTGAACAGGAAATGCCTTGTGGAAGCAGGAAGTCCAAGTGATTCATGTGCTGAGGAATGTAGGAAAAGGCTAGTATTTTACTCTGTGGGTTTGAAAGGGCGCGCTGTGTATTTTATTCTGTGAGTTTGAAAGGGTGGTCTGTGGACTGATTTATTGTCAGAGAAAATAACAAAGCAAGCAGGGAAATGGTTAAGGAAGCTTTTCAGTGAAAGTTTTCCTTTATATTCCCTTATGTTGTGTTTACTTTCTATCAATGGTTTGTTAAAGAAACTGTATCCCCTTTCCCTAACATTTTCTAAAATAAGTTAGGATGTTTTCAAAAGGCAATACAGCAGTTTGTTATCTACTTTTAATATTCAGCTGATCTACGTAAGGGAGCTATATTATATTATTTTCTCAAACCTGTTTTTTATTTGTTTAGTTTTGGTACAGTCATTGTAAAATATCTTAAACAGGGCTTGAGTCACTGGGGTTATAGAATTGACCTACAGTATACAACTCTGTTTAAATAGTATGTGAGCAGAAAAGCTATTCAGTGTATCCAGTCATCAAAGCTATAGAAATCAAAACCACCAGCAAACAAATGTCAGTTGTGTTCACTTATTTCTTTAAATTTGTTGTACTGAACCTCATCTACACTCCTGTGGGGAGGGGGGGGGGGAGGGGGGGGGGGACGGTCATGTTTTATGTTGTTAATTGCTGTTTGTATTTGTTCCTTTTTTGCCTTCTGTTACAAATCTTTATTTTTTGAATAAAGTTCATTCCCTTTCCTATGTTCAATTATGGTCAGTTTAAGATATGTTCATGTGGTGCGATCCAGTGTTTGTTTATATATATCACCTGTGCCTCATATATAACAGTAACATTATACATTATCATAGAAATGTCAGGCAGCTGGAAATTTTAAAAGCCTGCTGTTTCTAAGGTAAACTCATCTAATAATGTTACCAATGGGTTATTAAATATATATATATATATATATATATATATATATATATATATATATATAAAGACTTGCATTTTTGCATGGAATCCTTGCATTTTAGTTAATGTGTTTACCCATTATTGTTTGTTCGCTGTATATTCTCAGCCCACCTATGTACTTCTATAGACAGGTGACTGCGGTCCTTAAAGAGTTAATAACTTTGAATTACATTCTTCTTTTTTGTTTACTGCCCCCTTACAATGAGTAGTGTGTATTAAAATTATTCAAATACTGTTTTATGTTTTCGTAACTCTGTTTTGAGGTGCTTTCACTAAGTTTGGGAGCTGTTCTTCAGTTCTAGTTGCCCTCCAAAGATAATGGATGTATAATGTAGGTGTATTGCCAGCAAAACAAAAGGAAACTTGAAGCAAAGTGACAGATCACTAGAGCCGCTGCTTCTTATTTCTATAAAGACACTTTGGCTGATCTAGTTATATGCGTCTATGGCAGGCAACTGGAACTGAAGAGCAGGAACACACGAAGTGTGCAGCACAGTAACACAGACAGGTGACAGCACAGTAACACACAGACAGGTGACAGCACAGTAACACAGACAGGTGACAGCACAGTAACACACAGACAGGTGACAGCACAGTAACACAGACAGGTGACAGCACAGTAACACACAGACAGGTGACAGCACAGTAACACAGACAGGTGACAGCACAGTAACACACAGACAGGTGACAGCACAGTAACACAGACAGGTGACAGCACAGTAACACACAGACAGGTGACAGCACAGTAACACAGACAGGTGACAGCACAGTAACACAGACAGGTGACAGCACAGTAACACAGACAGGTGACGGCACAGTAACAGAGTTATCAAAACAAATAAAGTATTCAAATATGTGTAATAAACACCACTTAAAATGATTGCAAACATCATAATAAGTTTAGGGGGACAGTACAATATTTTTTTAATGAAATTTGAAGCGACTTGCTCTTAAGGTAATCACAAATGCGGAACAGGATGGACAGTAAGTTTTTTTGACACTAATTCATCAGCCTCGTTAGGTTAATACTGCCAGTTTTAAATTGGCGCCTTTACACCTGGATTTCTTAATTTCATGTATTTAAAGACCTCCACACTAGTTTCATATTATGTGTTATTTCCATATATGTAGTCACATGATCATAATCTGAAACTCTTCCATATATGTAGTCACATGATGATAATCTGAAACTCGGCACCCTATTCACAAAAATTTAACTCATGTAAAATATGTTTTGATCTATTGATATTTATAAAACTGTACTGTTGGTCTTTTATTGTGAATAATGCTGTAATTAACAAACACACACACACACACACACACACACACACATATATATATATATATATATATATATATATATATATATATATATATATATATTTTTTTTTTTAAACTCGTGAGTTAAAGCTTTGTGAATAGGGTCAAAAGTTTACATATAAAATAGAATTGATAAAACCCCTATTACACTGTAACAGTTTCAAAGGGATACAGCTACATTTTGCTTACCTGGATGTGGGATTGGTCAGCAGTGGACACACATACACACACATATCTCAAAAGTACAGTACATTTGTAGTTTAAAGATATTTTTCACATACATATTTCCAGATTCTCTCATTTAATTTGTGTTTATTGGCTTAACTGATTGTCAGCACCACCTTCCCCTGAAAAAAACTCAGCTTGGTTTACATGCTAATTGCACTTCGGTGATTTTCAGGTGGTTAAATTGTACATTAATAATTTAAAGGGATTAGCTGAACAATTATAATAATAATAATATGATACACAGTAGCTTTCTGTTTAAAGTACATAATAGTGACCACATTAAAGCCAATGAACAATGAATACCAACTTTGCTGCCTGGAAGCACTGGTCCACCAATAGCTGAACTTTGGAAGGCAACTGTAAGAAAAATGTTTAGTGTGGACCTCATGGACTGCAGGTTTATAGGGGAGCTATTTAAATGAACCCAGGCTTTAAAAAGCAAACAAACAAAAAAGATGCTATACCTGCACCACGACAACTAAAATGTAATCGGCATATAAGCAAATCCGATTCTTAAAGACCAGCCTTTCAAGATGAGTGAGAGGAGGAAACACACTATTTTCTCTTTGCCTCTCTCACTTTCCTAAGAACACAGACCACAGAACATTTCTAAATGTGTTGTATGTTTCCCTGAACCTGTGCAAAAGAAAGAATTGAGTGTTACAGCTTGTGTGTGGCCGGGCGTACGGAAAAGATGTTTCCTGTCATTTAATTTAATTACTTCTCTCATGTGCCAGCCTTGGGCATGTTGCTCTGAGCCTGTGGGCCTGTGTGAGAAAGATGGACAGTGCATACCATTTATTTTGTGTATCCAAAGGATGCACCTAACCTACTTTAAACAATAACATTTGAAATATGCTACTTTCTCTATATATTACAAATACAGTATATATTATACATAGGGGTCTACCTAAATCTCGATTTTGCGGAAATTGTGAAATTGAGGGGTCACCACGAAATTCACCTCTTTTAGGGGCCAATGCATACTGGACAAGTACGGAGAGAAAAAAAATGAAACTTCGTTTAAATGAACTACTGCACAACGCAAACTAGGTATCTTCCTTCAATCAATCAATCTTTATTTTATATAGTGCCTTTCATAGTAGACCACCATCACAAAGTGCTTTACAAGATGCAGTAACAACAAGAAAATCCATAATACTTTAAATACAGAGAAAAACGCATAATATGTGATAGTTGCATAATACATGAAATAGTAACACAGCAGCTAATAGCAGACATCAGGCTTAAAGAGTATGGAAAGCAAGAGAGAACAAGTGGGTCTTGAGAGCTGATTTAAAGCGAGCGACGGTGGGAGCATCATGCAGAAAAGCTGGGAGAGAGTTCCAAATAGTCGGAGCCATGAAGCTAAACCAGCATTCTCCAAGTGTGGTGCACTTTTGCTTGGGGATAACAAGCAGGCCATCGTCTGCAGGCAGGGACATAGCGGGTCAGCAAGTTGAGGAGGTGCTCAGGACCTGTGGGGGAATGAGGGGGAATGAGCGGACAGCATCTGAGGGACATCTCGCTTCCGCCATCTAGTGTTGGCATAGAGGTATCTATGACATTAAGTCGGTAGAACCCGGTAAACGTATGCGGGGTAGTCCAGCTAGCCGCAATACATATATCGGTCAACGAGGCACCTCTGAAGAGGGCCAATGACGTAGCCACACCTCTGGTTGAGTGCGCGGCCACCCTTCCAGGAGAGGGTAGGCCGGCATTACTATACGCAGTCGAAACTGTGTCCACAGTCCAATGGGACAGTGGCTGCTTAGAGAGGGCTTGACCTCGGGTCCGTTCACCATGACAAACGAAGAGCTGGTCAGACTGATGCAGCGCTCTCGTTCTATTCACATAGCATCTCAATGCCTGAACTGGGCAGAGGGAATTTAATCTCCTATCCGACTCCTCCGTGAAGGGAGGGGGATGGAAAGCCTCTAGTTCCACTGATTGATTCAAGTGAAACGCTGTAATCACCTTAGGGAGGAAAGCAGGGTTCGTGCGCAACGACGCCCTGTTTCCAGCGTCCCAAACGCACATACAGGAACTGTGCACAGACAGTGCCTGTAGCTCACTGACCCACTTAGCAGCGGTGATAGCTAACAGAAAGGCTGTCTTCACAGAGAGATATATTTCAACTCTATGGTATCTATAGGCAGAAAAAGATGGGTCTTCGTGAGAGCCTCCAGTACCACGTCTAGACTCCATTCAGGGAGGATGTCCTTTATAGGAGGTCGTAATCGCCGGGCACCCTTAGAAAACGGGTGCCAGAATATGAGCGCCCGGGGATACTGATTCGATGGGAACTTGGCATGCAGATATGGCTGCTAGGTACACTTTAAACATAGAGGGGGATTTACCCACCTCTAGTAGATCTTGCAGAAACTGTAAAATAACTGCTATAGGGTAATACACGGGATCATGGCCTCCGACCATGCACCAGTTTTAAAAATATTTCCACTTGTAGGTGTACAACGCTCTTGTGGAAGAAGTCCTAGCATTCTGCAGTGCACTGACTACTATGTCTGAGAGCCCTTGGGCGGGCAGACGGTCCCATTCAGGGGCCAGACCCACAGCTGGAGCCCGGTCGTGGGTGCCAGAGGGTGCCTTTCGTCTGACTGAGGAGATCCATGCGCGGTGGGATCTTCCAGGGCTGGCCCTGCAGCAGCTGGCAGAGGTTTGAAAACCAGGTTCTCCTGGGCCATCTGGGGGCCACCAGGAGAACAGTCGCTTCCTCACTCCTGACCTTCTCGAGGAAGGGAGGGAGCAGCGGTATAGGTGGGAAAGTGTATAAACGTGACACCTAGTGGACCTCCGCAGCTGCAGAGGTAAAACCACAGGGGGCAATAGGTCGTCTCTGCCGTGGCAAAGAAGTTGACCTGGGCTTCCCCGAAGCTTTCCCAAGTGCACTGCACCACCTGAGGATGCAGTCACAACTCTGACGGGTGAGGACCCTCCCTGGAGAGGAGGTCCGCCATCCAGTTCACCACTCCTGGGAGATGTACAGCCCGGAGGGACAGTAGGTGCCTCTGTGCCCAGATCAATAGCCGAAAGGCTATGCAGTGTAACCCCGAGGACCGAAGCCCTCCCTGGTGGTTCACGTACACAACCACTGACACGTTGTCTGTGAGGACAAGGACATGTTTGTTGCGGGCACAGGGAGAAAAATGTTGTAGCGCGAGGTGGACTGCTCTCAGCTCCAGCGCATTTATGTGCAGGGACGTCCAGCGGCCCGACCGGGATCCGTGGACTCCTCTGCCCGCCCAGAACGCCCCCCCACCGGAGTTGGATGCATCTGTCGTCACCACTTGATGGTTGTAAATAACTCCCATCCTTACACCTTCGCTCAGGTGAGGGGCTTGCCTCCACCAGCGTAGCGCTTTCCAGCACAGACAAGACACTGTCAGCCGACAGTACGATCTAGGTACGATCTAGCACAGCCACCTCGCTTCAAACAACCTGCTGCTTACTTTTTAAACGCAGTTAGAATTTTAGACCAGAATAGGCACTTTTTCTGTATTTTGACTTGGTACTAATGAAATCAGTTATTGGATGGGACAAATAACATGACAACGAACGTGCTGCTTATATTGCCTTTATTAAAGTATGCCAGATGCCCTTGGGTAACCGAGTTTTGGGACTGTTTCTAATCGATTTCCACATCTGTATAACTTGGCAAAGCTTTGCCTTAAGCAAATAATTCAGAAGTCACTGCAGTCAAATGGGAGTATCCACACCAGCAGCGAGCGACGTCGCTTTGACAAAATTTTGCGTCGCTAAAATAAAACCTGTTTCTATTTTTTTTTTCGTCGCAACTGGAATGAAACTGACCAATCAGAAGCAAGGTTAACACCCTTGAAACACATCAAACACACGCCTGAAAACACGTCACTTCTGGAAACAAGTTAATCGTTATGTAGTGCCAATAAGCAAAAATAGAGGGGCTGGATTAGACAGGTTTTACTGGACATACAAAGTGCCTAAAGTTAATATAATAAGCCTATAATGTTTACATCAGAACTGTTTTGTAATTGTAATTATGGATTATGTATTGTGGTGTTTTTTTTTTGTTTTTTTTTTATAAAGAGAGCTTTAGCCAAGACCTTTGCATAAGAGAAGTCAACATGGCATGCCATATGTTTATTGGCAAACTAAGTTTACAATGTTAAAGACAGCAGATTTTGCAACATTATTGGACCATGTTCAAAGAAATATGAGTAAATACTGACACAACACTTGTCTGTAAGTTATTGGAAGCCTTTGACCCCATTTAAAAGACCAAGATGGGTATATTTGAAATCAACATTGCCATTACAAGGAAACTCTTTTTCTCTGTTGTTTGTGTTCTTATTTCAACTCTATATTTAACATTTTTCATATTATGGAAGCCTAAAAAAATATTTACTTAAGAAATATGAATATATGCATCTATAACCTTTATATATTTATACAAATTCTTTGGTTTAATAAAGGTAACTTTTTTGTTCATAAGAGTGTCTGCTTCTCAAGTTTTAGGCAGTTTTAAAATACTTTGGCACGTACCGTGCATTTAAATGCAAACATGATACCTGGGAAAATACATGGAAATAGTTCCACTTGGCAGCTAGAAGAGCCCACCAGAATGAGTTCTTACTTTTCACTCTTTGATCTTTTATAAAACATGAACACTAGAACTCCTGCTGGGTAAAACGGCATTGCATTCAAAATGAAGTGCCAGACATACTGTATAAGTATCATAAAAATAAAATTATTAAAAAAAAAAGTTAACAGCAACACTTAGAGTAAGTAGCGGGGTTCTGAAAAAATATATTGTTATACGTCCCCAAACTGTTTAAATAACATACTTGTAATTTTTCTTTTCATTGTTAACATCCTGACAACATTTTACACTTATAATGTTAAAGTCTGTTTCAAAGCTTGTTTTAAAATGGCCACTTTGTGCACTGGGATTTGCGATCTGTCCTCTAAAATCACTGCAAGAAGAGCGATTAAAAGAAAAAAAAAACATAACAAAAGTGCTCTGGCTTTTCTGTTCCATACCACATTGTGGATCATTATAGCTGTGTTATCTGTTTGACAATGTGGGCAATAATCCTTACACTGTCAGTGAACCAGAGCAGACAATTTGAAAAGAGCTTTGCAGGTATGTTATTTAAACAGTTGTAGCAACACCTGGAGATGTATATGTTTTGGAACCCCGTTACTTACTCTTTATACCTTAAAGCTTAAGATGGCACTTACATTAAAATAGATTTTCTCTATTTTATTTTATTTTATGGACCTTAATAACCTTACACCAATAATTTGAGCAAAAAAATGTACACCTTGGATCTAAATTATCAAGACAGTGTTCTTTTCTATCTGCCATATTTTTTATTTTTTTTTATTTTTCTATTAACAAGCAGCAGCATTAATATGTTAACTTGAACTTATGGATGTACACAGAACACAAAGAAAAAAAACAGAACCTCCTTCATATTTGTACAAAATAATATTGCTATTAATACTTTCATAGTTATGCAGTATAAAGAAAGTACATTTTCTTTATTTAAAATAGGCTGTTGGTTATTTTAGAAATGTATATAGTTCAAGTGAGGTATACAAGTTGTTCCTTTTCAAGTATGAAATATAACCGTTACCGAATGGGTATTACCTCTTTAAGACCTGAAACCTGAATAAGATATAACAAAGCTGCTCAGCCGATCCTCTGTGACACAGTCATGCCTGCCCCTGAGGGTATTAAGGACTGCACGCATAGATCTCAACACCATTTTTCCTTTCAAGACGTGACTTGACAGGAGAGCCTTTTCAGATAAGTACCTGTTACTTTTTCTGTTATACATTTTCACATTATTGTGCTTTACACAAATTATATGTGATATTACAAATAATCGCTGTATTAGTTTTACTAATTACACGTATTTGTGCACTACAGCCTGTTGTTCGTTACATCCCACTGCTGCCTTGAGTCGCCCCTTCCCAGGGATCAAACAACGTGCAGCTGCAGTAGCTCTAGTTGGAGTTATTTTATTCTCGTTTTGACTTTGGCCAAAATTACAAGACGGTTTGTATAACTAAGTGATTGTATTACTGTATTATTGTATGTGAGAAATATTTTCTTTTCTCGTTATATTTTTCTGTTTTCACAGATACTACACGCAGGCTTGTCTGCATTGCGGGCTGTGGCACACGTGTTGTGAGAGCAACTGCTGGGCTACAGCAGAGCTGCGCAGGACCCAGAGGCTGCTTCAGGAATCCCTCCCACAGCATCTTCATTCCGTTTTGGTGACAGCTCTGCATCAACATTACAAGATCTCTTAGTCTTTCTAACAAGCAGGTTTCCCTTAGTCTCGTGTGGATACTGACTGAGTGGTTTTGCCAGTATCTTGCACAGGTGGGCATCCCTGTACATTGCTACCCGCGGTAACTGCAAACTAAGTGGACCCGTACCGTACCGGTACCGAGCTCACCACTCCATTCCCAACTTGGTACCAACCGAACCGGGACCGAGGTTACCACTCCATTCCCAACTCGGTACCAACCGAACCGGGACCGAGGTTACTGCAACATTACGGTGCCATAATAAACCGACCTGCTATCGACCGGCGTTTACCCAGTCTGGTACCAAGCAGGTCCTGTTGGGTCTTGAACAGCCCCGTTGCTGTCTTTTAGCAGCTGAGGCAGCACCTGTACATTCTTACTGTACATTGCTTGCTATTTGCATAATTCCATGCAAGGTTTTATCCATGTGGGACATGCAAGGCCAGCCTGCCTGTGGAGGACAAGCATGGCAGATGCTCTTCCTGCCTGGGGCCAGAGCACGCAAAGGAGGCACTGGTGAACTGCAGTTTCTGCGAGTTTTGTAGAGCTGCTGGAGAAACATCTCTCCCGCAGCTCTACAGAGTGCTCTGCATCCCCCCCCCCCCCCCTCACCAGTGCAGCCAGACTGTCTCTATCAGATCCAGTAGTCCTGGGGTCACACGGCTATAGATGCTGCTGTTTCCTGGTCTATGGATCTTGGACTATGCACAAAGCGGAGAAGCTGGGCCCGGCCCAGTTTCCGCCAGTGGAGGCTTTTATTTCTGCGTTGGTACAAGTGCCTAATTTAGTTCTCCTGTCCAAGGACGCTCTCTGCCCCAACAAGCAGTGTCGGGTCTTGGAGGGGATCATTAAGCGTGCCTATTCAGCCAGTGCATTCGACGCACGGCTGGGCAACTTTAACAGCATTCTGGTAGCCTACCAGTCACATTTGCTGCGGTCCCTCTCTGACAACCACAGGCCATCACCACAACAACTGGATGAGTTGCGCCTGATCAACAAGAGCCTGCTCCGTCTCAGGCATGCGAGCCTGATGGGAACAAAGTGCTGCTGTTGGATGCCCCTATTACACTGGGGCATACCTTTGGTCCCGTGGAGGATGGGATGCTGCAGCACTCTCACCGTGCATGGGAGTCAACGAAGGAGCTGGCGTGCTTGCTTCCAAAAAAGCGACCACCCCACAGCTGGCTGCCAGAGGTGGTATTCAGAACCGGCCCGCGGCTATTTGCTCAAGCCCCATGCCAAGCTACAAGGTGAGCAATGGCCCTAGGGGTTTGCTGCCACAGGCCCAGGGCCCCTCCTCAGGGAGTATCTGGAGTATTGGCGTGAGTGCACCACAGACATCTGGGTGCTTACTACCGTTCAGACCGGATATTCCAACAGTCACAGACCCACAAGACGCCACAGTGGTGTCTCAGGAGGTAGCGGCATGAAAAAGCCATTGATTAGTAAATGAATACATGTGTAAGAAATAAAGAAATTGCAATATTGTTATTTTCAGTAATGTTGTTTTGCATTGGGTATATTATTATTCATAAAGCCGAGATTAACATACATTTGACTGACTTTTAGCTTAATAAAATACATACAGACCTCTGGGTTTTCACTACCGTTCAGACCTGAATATTCCAACATCAGTCACAGACCCACAGGATGTTGCAGTGGTGTCTCAGGAGGTAGCAGCTCAGCTGAAAAAGTGATACACCCCCTGCAGTTGGGGAAAGGGTTCTACCTGTATCTGAGCCTACCTGTATCTGAGAAAAATGTTGACTAAGCAACAGCTGTTGCAGTCAGTCAGGCCAGGAGACTGGTTCACCATGGTTCACCATGGAAATAGGTGTCGCCAAAGACACCTATTTCCACATCCCCATAAAATCAGCACACAGGAAGTACCTGTGTTTCGCCTTTTAGGGAACAGCATACGAGTTCCGGGTCTTGCCATTTGGCCTCTCTCTAACTCCCCGTGCCTTTTCGAAGTCCATGGAAGCTATACTGGCCACATTGAGACTCACACAGAACTTGTCACCGGACACCTTCAATGGTTGGGTCTTGCAGTGAATCATGCGAAGCGCCAGCTCACATGTTCTCAGACAGCCTCCTATTTAGGAGTGTGCTTGGACTCCAGGTCCATGCTGTCCACTCTGTCGGACTGCAGAGTGCAGAGAACAGCCGCCTGTTTAGAGCTCTTTCAGCTCAACAGAGCACTCACAGGAGTGACATTGCAGAGACTTCTGGGCTTGATGGCAGCAGCTTCTCAGACCCTACCTTTGGGTCTCCTGCACATGCGCCCTCTGCAAGCCTGGTTAAACAGAAGGTTTTTCAGCTCATGTTGAACCGCGACCGCCTATTGACTGTGTCTCATCATTGTCTAAAGGCACTTTCTTGGTGGAAACAGCCTGCCCATCTACACCTCGGCGTAGCGCTGGGCAGTGTCACCAGAAGGGAGGTCGTCGCCACAGACGCGTCCAGCCTGGGGTCACAGGGGGTGTGGAACCCCCCTTGGCAGGGTCTCCACATTAATATTTAGGAGCTGCAGGCAGTTTACCTTGCCTTGGAGAAATTTTTGCAGGAGGTTTGAGGGAGACAGATGCTTGTCCGTATGGACAACATGACAGTGGTGGCCTATGTAAACCACCAGGGTGGCCTCAGGTATCCCAGTCTCCATCGTGTGGCCCGCAAAGTTTTGCTCTGGGCGCATGAGAACCTCCTCTCATTGCGGGCAGTACACCTGCCAGGGCTGACAAACTGGGCGGCAGAGTGGAGGCTTCAATCCGAGGTGGTGAGCCTCATTTGGGAGAGATTCGGGAGAGCAGAGATAGATATCAGGAATCGATCCACTGCCCCCTTTGGTTTTCCATAACAGGAGGCATGGACCCACTGGCGATAGATGCCTTGGCACACTAGTGGTCAAGGCAACTGTTATATGCCTTTCAACCGCTCGCCATGCCCCCTCTGTGTCTGGAGAAAATCAGGCAGGACTGGGCCAAGGTGCTCTTAGTAGCCCTTATTGGTCCAGGAGACTCTGGTTTTGAGTCCTGATGTAGTTCCTGAATGGTCAGCCATAGAGACTGCCCAAGCGCTGCAACCTGCTCAGTTAGGCGCGGGGGACCTTATGGCATCCAGACCCATCGAGCCTGCATCTCTGGTTCTGAACAGCTGCATTTGAGCTGTCTGGGTCTGTCCAATAGGGTTATTGAGCCCCTGCAAAAATGTGGTGACCGCAACCTGTCCCATGGCAGTTATACTGCAATTTTCACAGGACCTGTTTGACGGGGGGAAATCCCCCTCTATATGTAAGGTCTATCTGGCAGCTATTTCAGCTTGCCATGTCAAAATTGACTCAGTCTCCCCAAGAACTCACTTCTGGGCGGGGCAATTTTTGAAAGGAGCGTGGCGACTTCGACCGCCTATGAAGGATATTGTTCCTCACTGCAGGCTTAACGTGGTGCTTGATGCACTCATGAAACCTCCATTTGAGCCCTTGCATTCAGTTGAGCTGAAATGTTTATCGCTTAAAGTAGCTTTCTTGCTTGCAATCACCTCCGCAAAGCAGGTGAGTGAGATGCAGGCATTCTCAATTGCGAAAGCCTGCTTAATTTTTGCAGAAGCCAGGACAACGGTTATGCTCCGTACCAATTCTGCTTTCCAGTCTGACCAGAAAGCAGCAGCTCCATACACTCTGTCCTGTGCGGGCACTAGCGTATTATGTTGACAGGACGAAAAATTGGAGGCAGTCTGAACTATTTTTTGTCTGCTATGGGGCTAAATCCCATGGTCAAGCCTTGTCTAAACAGAGGCTGTCCAAATGAAAAGTTCACTGCCCGTTCTACCATGGCAACTTTGTGGGCTTTATTCCAGGGTGCAGCTGTCAAAGATATTTTCAATGCAGCAGTGTGGGCTACTCCCTTTACGAGGTTCTACAGACTGATGTCATGGATCCTGAAAAACCTGACTTTGGAACTAGAGTGTTAAGGGCAGCTTCCGAGTCAACCCTTAAAACACAGGCATAGAGGTGAGTTTCTCCCTCAATTTTTTAGCCCTAGCTACTTGTTACTGGGGTCCCGAATGGTAACACACAAGGCAGCCGCGGCTTAGCTTTGTAGCATTTCGGTCATGCAGCAATCATGTCCTTGCAACAGCTTGGGTATACTGAACAATTTGGTAATGCTTACGTTTTGTACTTGAAAGGAAAAGTTATTATCATAACCCTGGTTCCCTGAAATATTAATGTAACCATTAACCTTCAAGGTCGCTGCAACATGTTTGCAGCAGGCTTGAAGGCAATATGACGTTGAGATCTGTGCGTGCAGTCCCTTATACCCTTGGGGGTGGGCATGACTGTGTCACAGAGGATCGGCTGAGCAGCTTTTGTTATTACTTATTCAGGTTTCGGGTCTTTAAAGAGGTTAATACCCATTTGGTAATAGTTACATTTCTATTTTAGGGAACCAGTTTTATGATAATAACCTGATGTTTTCACCGTTCTATCAAAGTACAGTGCTAGGTATTGGCTATTGGTAAATTAAAAGTAAAAAAAAAAGAAAATATTTGTTGGTTGAAACATAGTATTTAGAAGTAGTTTTTTGTCTAAAACAAGAACGCATGTACAGTATGTGTTTTTATAAACCAGACCCTGTATGCTGTAAAATCTCACTATGTGAACACCTCCATTATTTAAACTGATGACATGTTTCGTCACCTACACAAAATGGCAGCCAAATGCATGCATGCAACATTAGAAGTGTTAATATGCTGTAATGTGATAGCGATTTTGGGGTTTAAGCCACGAACTACAATAAATATGCATGTATAACTTAATGGATACTTATTTAATTATTCAGACTATATTCAGACTATGGTTGAAACCAGTTAGTTTGGATAGACAAAGTGTTTAATATCAGTACTATCTTTTGCATTATAATAGTAATACAAAGCAGTAGTCTGTAGTCACAGCTGCATTATCAAGAATGAAATTGTCCGTTGCTAAATAGACTGCATAGTTTAAGGCACTTTGTAAAAAATACCCAGTTCTGCAGCTGCTAAATATCTTACACAGAGAAGGGTGTACCTTCTATTGAGACAACATTAATCTCAGTGAGATTTAGCGCAAAAACTTATAAACTTATATTATCTTCCTATCACATTAAGTTGATTTTATCAAACATACAGAACAGGAGATCAAGGAAGAAAGTCCCAAGTCAAGTAACTGGCTGTCCTCAAATATTTGAGAGCCGAGGCTGGCTAATGAATGTTGCCCCTAGTGCTTTTCTCAACAGGATATGGGACGCCTTCATCCAAAGGAGTGCTGTCTAGGTCAGACCCCTGATTGCAATGCCCAAGGTCCCATTGCCAGCAGGAAGAAGACTGTCTCACCTCTGGTCCAGTCTAAGCCTAAGGGTGTGGAGTGTGCCGCTGTGCTGTTTGCTAATCCTCTTACAGGACACCGTGAGAGACATAAAACAAGCCATTGTGTTACAATTATAGTTTAGCTCAGAGAGTCAATTTTAATTGTAATAGCAATTCAGAAAGACTAATCAGCCATGGAACAAGGAGCCATCTTATGTCAAAGTGGTCACTACTTACAACTGAGACCTCCTAGTGCTGTTTAAAGCGCTAGTGTTCAATGTCCCAGTGTAAAATAGTAGATAATCACTATTTTACCCAGAAGGCAGAAAGGCCACTCAGGCATGAAATAAGGAACTGCAGTAGGTCCAGAAAGAACAATAACTGTATGTGCTTCAAGCAGCACCAGATGAACCAGTTTGTACTAGCAAATGCCTCGATTAAATCCTCATACATTTACAATTAGGGCTTTTGATGTATCAGTAGCATCCCATGGATCTCCCTTGGCTGCACCATCCCTGTTCAGTAAACAAAACAAGTCTGTATTGTTCCTGAGCTTCATCACAACAGCAGAATGCAATAGATTATGTATATGCCATTTTAGTCAACTATTTGACTTATTTGAAAATATGTATAAAAAAATAAATAAATGCATAAACCAGTTAGTTAATGGAATCGCGTTACCAATAATATTTTCTGTTTTTGGCTGTCATAATTACTCATTAAGATTTCATGACACATTTAGGTAAATTGGGAAAAGGCTGATACAGTCACTGAAACAAAAAGTTGTTTAACTGAATCCAGTTCAAGAAATAAACTTTCTATGAAATATGAGCAGTTATTTAATTATTATTGAGAATTGACACCAGTATATTGAGACTAGTACATTGGAGCAAAGTGTAATGTAATAGTAGTGTGAAAATGGGGTGAGGTGCAACTTGGAAGAATTTCCAAAATAAATAATAATTTCCAAAATACTACCAGTAATAGTGAAACCCAGGGTACTATATTACAGACAAGCAAACTACACTTTTATTGGGTGTTTGTACACAGTACTAGATTGAGTCTAATGGACAACAATGTCACCTCTCAGCTGCATTAATGAACCACATACTCTTGGGTGAAAGTTAATTGTTTTTGAGGGCAGGTGATATGAATTACTGTTCTTGACAACAGCTCATTGCTTCTAATAGCTTGTTTGGAAATTGGAGCTTATTGCCTATTAGCCATATATAATGGATTTATACTGTACTGTTTTACACATATGTGGCAGAGCAGGGTTCTGCCCTTTGAAATACTGGCAGGGATGGAGTTAAATTCTCCTCCCTGCCCAGGTTGATTGCGTCAGGTGGGAGCAATCAAACAATTAATTATTCAATTAATCACTCAGCCACCTGGCATAAAAGGAGGCCTCAGCCTCCCAGTAGGGCGAGAGAGTTCTAGAAGGAGAGGAAGCAAGAGTGGGTTTTTGTGTGTGCGGGTTTTTGTGTGTGCGGGTTTTTGTGTGTGCGGGTTTTTGTGTGTGCGGGTTTTTGTGTGTGCGGGTTTTTGTGTGTGCGGGTTTTGTTCATTTTTTAATCCAGTGAAGGTAACGCCCAGCCTGGGAGCCTTATTTTGTGTAAGTTTTGTTTTGTGTTACTTGTTTGTGTTTTGAAACCTTTTTGTTTCTCAAAAAAATCCCCTATTTTAATATACAAAACATAGCATTTGACCCATACTCACTAACTTAAGGACAGATTTTCAGAGTATTGAATCCAGTCTATAAAAACAACTCTTATATTTTCCAAATCAACTAAATAATACAATTGAAGTTCTCTTAAGCACTCTCAAGTAGTTGTTTACTTCTCCTTTTGTAACATTGAGTTTACATGCACTTGAAAGTCGACTCTACAGTCATGACTGTGTGACCTTGTCATGCGAATACATTGTGAAACAGCAAAAGGACGTTCTTTTGGCAGTGTGTCTTTAAGAGCAGGGTCAATCGCTTTCTCACGATAAAAAAATAGCTGTAAAAACCCATGTAAACAGGAGCAGGAATCGTGCTTGTGGCTCATGATGTTTCAGACAAACTATTGGATACAACTCAAAAGTTTTATTCAAGCACATCATTTCAAACATCTGTACAGCCGAAATGCTGTATTTAAATTAACAATTAAACATAAAGGGTTTATTTTCTAACTTACCACATATAAAGCACTACTTCAAAAAATGAAAAACTATAAAAAAAATAAACCTTTCAAAAGAAACTAGTGTGTAAACAGTTATATGCACATACAAAACTGTAAAAACAAAAGTAGTTTTAATCTAAAACAAAAGTAACATATGATTTATCCTGCGTGTGTGTCACTCGCAGCACAGAATCCAGGTTGAGCTGCTGCAGCCTGCAGCTTTGCAGTTTTCTGATTGATATATATTTCTGCTGAAGCGCTGTTGCTAGCTTCAAGATGAAATCTCTCCTACCTTGTACAAAGCGAAGGATTGATGGCTGCCAGGTCCAGTAGAGATACCAACAGGCTTATATATATATATATATATATATATATATATATATATAATATATATATTAAAAAAATTGAACTTTGTAGGTTATATTAAAAATAAAAACATGTATTGTAAAAGGCGGTTCTAGTGTTAATGAAATGTAACTTCTAGATGTTCCACAAACATACATACAATGTTTTTATCTTCATGGCAACACAAGAAGCTCTCCTCATGATATTCAGAGTCATTCTTTTCCTACTTAGTAAGCAGACACGGATATTTAAATATCCCCTTCCCTAAATGACTATGAATTGAGTAATCTGCTTTTTTTCCCCCTTAAATCAGAACTGCATAGCAACGCATTTCCTGGAACGTACAGCAAACACGTCGTGAGGGAAACTGTCATGACTTGTGCATGTAAACGCCGTCATTGACTGCTTTTTCCTTTAAAAAAATACAAGCAAATAATAGACTATAATAAACACTTTGAAAGCATGCCTCAGAAAAAAATGTCATGACATACCGAAGACTGGTAAATAATCAAAGACTGTATACATTTCAAACAAACTCTGTGTTGGGTGACTGTGAGACTAAATGAAAGATTCCTGTAAGAATCATTGTGGTTTAGCTTTGTTATCCTTTTCCAACTTATGCTAGCTTTTCTGTAGAAGAAATACAGAGAGTGAAATAATTCAAGGAAGAAAAGTAATGTAACTTATGTTTTTCTTTCCACACATTAATAATGTGCGAGACATTGAGGCTTAGTGGTTTTTGGCATGAAAGTAAAGGAAAGATTTTTGCAAAGTGTAAAAAAGGACCACCTCTAACTAGAAAACTGCACTGGCAGCTTGTTTAATGGAGGTATTTATTTGCCCAGTTCATAGAGCTGTAGTTGATGTTATTTTCATAAACTGTAAGTTCGTAGTCTATTGTCTTTCAAATGTACAACTTTCAATTTGGTCCAAAGGACTTGTCATCAGAAAGATTACTGGTCAGTGATATATTCAAAGAACTAATGCAGGTGGACAGACATGTATTTACAGAAGGCCACAGCCATGCTATTTCCTATGCCATCAGTGTTTGTTATGAACATTTGAAGTGTAAAATTCATAACTAATTTTGTCGCAAATGCATCATGATTGCCACCACGTCTGAGCTAAGAAGAATGAGTTTTTAGGGTTTTTTTTTTAGTTTTTTATTAGTTTTTTTTTATTACTACTAAAAGTCTTTAGAGTGAAATATATTTAATTTTTTAACAACATAATAGTTTGTATTTGTATTGGTAATAAAACTAGGGGAGGATGACAAGGGTTGTAAAAATACACACATAATTTGGACAGACATACATTGAAAACAGTATGTTAAGCAGTATAAATTAACATTTGTATGTTGAGGACTTAGGGGTACAAGTCATTGTAACAGCACTGTACTGTTGTGCTAAAGTGGTAGGCCTTGACTGGGATGCTAAAGTTCTAGGCCAAGGCCCCTCATTTTTTGACAAAAGAAACATGTGCACTGTGGGGAAAAAAGCGCTTGTATAGCACACAGAGTTTAGCTGTGGTTATACATTGCATTTACTTTTAATTTGTGAGATGTCTGTTCAAAATAAAGGGCTACACCCTCACCCCCCTGCCTGTAACCTCCCCCCCCCCTTTAACCGTTGCGTGGTGGGTAGAGTTGTATTGCTGTAAACTTTAAAGAGAATGAAATACATGATGTATTGTGTATTCTTATAAACATCCTGTCCTACATAGACAATCCCTAGAGGTCCTGAAAATGATTCAGTTACTAAATTCTTCCAAAGCATCAAATTCTGTCAGGGTGATTCAAATGTATAATTCAATTTGTCCGGCAAGCCCATAAAACAAGCAACATACACGCACGCTCTTCTGTGAAATGAAAGGAATTCCAGTAGTGACCTATCAGTAGAGAGATGAAACAAACACCTCATTGCAGATAAAAAGAAAACAGTTTATATACCTGTCAGTCTCACTGGTCAGTGTCATCCATATTGTTATCTGAGTCTTTGAAGGATTAATATTTCTTTTCAAGTTTAATTAGATAAGAGGCCAAGAGGAGGAGTGCCCCTGGAGTGTTCACAGGGTATAAAGCAGCTAGGAGCTGGTTTATCTCAAGCTTTGATTGGTCTGGTTGATAAGTGATACTGAGCTACCCCAGTGGCCTAATGAAGGAAACACCCCTTTGGGAAGAGAGACTAGCAAACTTGGCCTTCCCAGCAAGAAAGGCAAATGTAGCTGAGCATCACTTAATATCCCTTTCACTGATTTCTGGGGCACACTTCTTTACTGTTAGTGTCCAGGGGTAATACTTATACTGTAAACCCCAAAGTCATTCAAAATAAATTAAATCAAGTTACAATAACTTAAAAATTCAAATTTTATTCATAACATTCATCCATTTTAAGTTAGTTGAATATTCAAATTTACTTTAGTTGTTAAAACGTAAATGGTTTAAGTAGAATCAGGGGACTAGATTCCCATCAGCCCTTGCGGGACTTTACAATTTATTTTGTTGTTTATTGTGTTGTTGTTTTGTGTATGTGCGGTTCCACAAGTGTGTTGTGTTTGCTTGTCTTTTGTGCCCCCTGCCTGCTCCCTTACATGTGTTCTCCTTGTGTTGTGTTGTGTGTGGCCACCCCTGTTCGGTGGTCAGTCTGCGGATGTGACCTCCCTCCCTTCTCCCTCTGTCTACATCTCTGCATCTGCCTGCTTCCAGCACTTGTAAATGCTGCCATAAGTGCATAAGCAGAAGTGCTGCACTGGCAGCTAATAAAATAGCTTGTTGATTGCACATTCTGTTGCCTCAGCTAACTTTTTATTGTTCAAACTAATTTGACTATTGAAAAGTAAATCTAACTCAAATGGATTAAGTTACATGAATATACATGTTATGAGTTTAGTCAGCTCCAGAGAAAGTTGTTGTAACAAAAAACAAATGAGTAGCTAAACTTAATTATATTAAGGCAATGAGGTTACTCCATTTTTATGAGTAATCAGGGTTTACAGTGTACTAACTGGTCTTTTTTTCCTCACTTGTTTTAAGTGTTGCCTGAATGCAATGCAATGTAAAGGAAAATTTACCCTCATCACCTCTGCTTCATTTATGGAAAAAAACATATTTTTAATATGTGGTAGAAAAGTATGATCCTTATATTTTTCATATATAAAAATGGGCCCATTTTTTATATATTTAAAATATATGGGATATTTATTTTATATGTTGAAAATATATGGTATACCATATATTTTCATTAGTCTGTAATCTGTATAAAATAAATATATGGATTACAGATTAAAATATATTCCATATATTTTAAATATATAAAAAAGGGGCCAATTTATATATATTAAATATAAGGATCACACTTTTCTACCATATATTAAATATATATGTTTTTTCCATAAGGTTTGCTTTTGCTAATTTAATCAAAATATTCAAACATTTTAGTGAGACGTATTGTTTTTAAATGGTTCACTTGTTTGTATTGTCCTCCTGGTGGCACACCAATAACAATGAAAAAGAAGCCCCAAATTCCATCTTATATGGTTTTACGTCATTTTATTTTTGGTTTTACCTGCACACCAACTGTAATTCTGGAACAAAAACTCCTCAGAAGCTGATGTTTGACTGCTGCTATTATGTACAGCCAAGAATTGACTTGGACTAAGAAGGCATCGGAATACTAGTCACATTGGTTATGTTTTTTTCTTGAGAATGAGTTATTTGTGCTGAGTTTGTCACTCTTATAACTTCTGTACATCAAATATATATTTATATAGATGTATGTCTTCTATACAACAGATCTGGCCTTTAATCTCTCTTCAAAGTTCCTAAAAACCTCTAATCTATAACATTTTTCTTTTTTTTAAGCAATACATTGGCCACAAACTACCTTTATGGATAACTACATAATTCAACATTCTTCCCATAATCACAAACAGTTTTACATAGCATGCATGAAAAACTATCCAAGATGTCATAATACAGTTAATTGCTTGGTTGTATGTTTTTCTTCTTTTTTTTACTATAAAAGCTTGTGACTGGTGGAAAAAAATTGCACAATTGGAGGTTGTTATAACAAATAATTACCCCAAAACAATTAAAACACCCACCCATTTTCTACTGTTAGATCTAGGAGCACAATCATTTGCAAGCTTGCGTTGATTTGCCATGTTAGCCAAACACCCTTTCTCAGCTTTTCTAGTCTAACTGCAGAAGTTGCTCAGGAAATCCTAGATGACTCAGTGCATTGTTTTGATTAAATTTGCCCATTGAAAATGGGATCTTGAAACAAGATTTTCTTGTCAAGTTTACACCATCAAACTAAGGGAAAAGTTTAATAAATTACGTTAGAATACATTATGAGTATTGTGTGCAGCCAATGAGCATACAGCATTGTTGGAGAATAGCAGGGATTTTCAAAGACTTCAGTTCTTACCTTGAGTTTTGTTTATGATTTTCTGGCCAGATTAAAAATGGTGGATATCTCTTTAAATGAACATCACAAAGTTGCAAGTTCTAAAGCCTTTTGACAAGTTGATAATCAAACCACATTGACATTTGATGGTGCTTTGCTGTTTTACAAATGTAATCAATTTTTTTAAATAGGTCAGGCCTTTTTCAGGAGTTTCTAAAGGGTAAAGGGTTCAGGCTGTCACATCATAGACTCAACAAGCATTCTTAAACCTGTTAAGATGAACCCTGTACCCTTTTAAAATGGGGAACCTAATTATTTTTGGAAACTAAAGGACTTTTCAACAGGAGTAAGAAAGTTATATATTTGCATTTGGAAAAATAAATACATTTAAAGAGCGCTTTATTAAAAATTAAATTAACCAAAAGTAACTGAAAGACTTATTACCCTTATATCACATTTACCAATTCACTGAAGTACATATAAACAAGTTTGAATTTATTTGTTTTAGCTTCTTTTGTTATATTAAAAAAACAATCTATTATTACTTAACATATTATCCCAGACACAATTTAGTGGAAACCATTCCTTGATTAGATCAGAAAAACAGAAAAAATCAGCCTATAAAATACTGTATCATATAAACCAGTAAATAAAATGGTAACAGAGGGCTTTTTTTTGAGAGACAGAATATAGCATTTTACTTTAAAACAAATTCAATTACAGCATTTATCTCTTGGAATCAGCTCTGCTTTTCCTTAATAATGTTTACTTTTCCAGCAAAGAAAAGCAGACATCAAAAATAATTCATGGAATGCTGAAGCTAAATAGGTTATGCTTAACTCAATAATATCTTATACAAATAGCCTGGAGCTGGGTTTTTTCCAGTGCAATCATAAAAGCCCTCACTTCTTGAGAAGTAAGAAACACGGAGCTGGTATCGTATGCCTCTAATCACTAATCTGTATGTGGCTTCTTGACCTTGGACCTGGATTTGGAAATACCCGTGCGATCCCAACCCTTCTGTCACTGTTTCCGGCTCCTGACAGCTGTAAAGAATTACTATAAACACTCTTTGGTTGTCCTTTGGCCACTGCACTGGCCAGTAGTCCTAACGAAGGTCACAGTGGTCAGAAATCAGTGGACGTTAGAGCAAGGCCTTGGGGAGTTCATTCATGTTTAAAGGGGCAGAGGTTAGTACTAGTTGTTTCCTTTTGGATTGGTTCATTTTTTAAGATTTTTTTCTAATGTATTGGAGGATTTATTTCTTGTGTTAAAATCCTCCTGTCTGATCAGAATTCTGGTTTTTTATTATAATTTTCTTTTATAATGATAAAAATGTACAGTATGTATTTTAAATGTTTTGTGTGTGGCTCTGGGTGTGCATTGCACAAAAATTTGGTTTATACAGTAATTGTATGTTTTGTTCTTGTTGTGTTTTGATAACATGGGGCTGTTATCCAGTCAAGTTTACTTTTATAGAGAGAATGAGAAATAACAATAATAAGCAAGCCTAGTATTCTCGAATGACACGATTACTCATCAGGCCATTAAAGGGCAGCTGTTTGAATCAAGTGCTTGCAAAATATTTGCTCCCGGAATGTTGCCATTCTTAATGAATTCCAATAACTGAGTTATTTCACTGCAGCTGCATGTACAGCATTTTTTTTAAATATCCAGGAATTAATAGAGGCCCTTTTCAGCAGTTTATTGAATTGTGTCACCCAATCCGATAAACTATGAATCTTACATATTCTTTCCAGCATTACAGTTTTGAATGATCTTACTCTAAGGTAAGAGGAAAGATAATGAATTTATGGTTAGCACTGAGTATTTAATTTTTCTTTTTGTGGTGCACAGTATCGTACTCAATTATTGTAGTACAGCTATTATTATAAAAGTAATATGCCTTATACAAGTTTTATGTAATTCCATAGTAAAATCTTAGACTATGGTAAAGCATGGTAGAAAAAAAAAACCATGGTAAAACGTGTTGATATTTTCATAGTATAAGCTTGACAATCTGCAAAAATACTATTATTATTATTATTATTAATTATTTCTTAGCAGACACCCTTATCCAGGGTGACTTACAATTGTTACAAGATATCACATTATTTTTACGTACAATTACTCATTTATACAGTTGGGTTTTTACTGGAGCAATCTAGGTAAAGTACCTTGCTCAAGGGTACAGCAGCAGTGTCCCCCACCTGGGATTGAATCCACGACCCTCCGGTCAAGAGTCCAGAGCTCTAATCACTACTCCACACTGCTACTATGGACATGTACCACTATAAACTTTTATAAGTGATGCTGCGTGCATTTAAATTATATGATTGCATCATCTTTGTCATAACTCTCCCAAATCCGCACTGTATTTTTAGAATGTCTCATTTGATACCATGTCAAGTTATTCCTATTCAGATCATACAAACATGGCTGAAGCCTAAGGCAACCCAGTGGAAACAAAACACTATGCTTGAGCGTTGTAGATTTTTGTATCTCAATAAACAACAGGCAGGTGTCATTGTTTCATTGGAGGTTTACTGCAGTTTATTTTCCAGCATGCCAGGACAGAGGTGCTGTGTATCTGACAGTGTCCTGAGAAATGTCTATGTTTGCTTTGTTAGGTGGATAAAATCAAGAGCACATGAGGGTCAGCTTTACTACTACCTTGAGCTTACACAGGACTCCCACAATAGGGAATAAAGATTTGAGATGCACAGGGGATCATCTGTGCAGCTTCAGTAAAGAGAAATCCACACATATGAGGGGGCAGTCAGGAAACCTGCAAAATAACAGACCCAAGCAAATCAAGAGACAACTAAAGAGAACAATTAGAATTACCATGTTGGTACTGCAGCTGTTCCACTTTGGATTTGAAAATTACAACAAAGTGCAGACAAGAAACAGCCTATGTTTACAGCATCCTATGTTATCCAGATCTCAAGAGTAGTAAATAATGTTTGTTAGCTTTCACGCTCCTCTGACATATAATATTACGCAGACTTGAATTTTTTTTTTTTTTCTCAATTAAACTAACCATTGCACATTTTATTGGAGTATATATATATATAGTGGCTCTCAAAAGTATTCACCCCCCTTGGACTTTTCCACATTTTATTGTGTTACAACATGGAATCAAAATGGATTTAATTAGGAGTTTTTGCCACTGATCATCTACAAATTGTTCTACATTAATTACAAATACAAAACAGAAAATGATTGATTGCATAAGTATTCACCCCCTTGAGTCAATATCTGGTAGAGGCACCTTTGGCTCTATTTGGATACGTCTCTACCAGCTTTGCACATCTGGACACTGCAATTTTTGCCCATTCTTCTTTGCGAAATTGCTCAAGCTCCGTCAAGTTGGATGGGGACCTTTGGTGAACAGCAATTTTCAACTCTTTCCACATATTCTCAATTGGATTGAGGTCCGGGCTTTGACTGGGCCACTCCAGGACATTGACCTTTTTGTTGTTAAGCCACTCCAGTGTGGCTTTGGCTGTATGTTTGGGGTCATTGTCCTGCTGGAATATGAATCTTCTCCCAAGTCCCAGGTCTCCTGCAGACTTCACCAGGTTTTCCTCCAGGATTTCTCTGTACTTTGCTTCATCCAGTTTGCCCTCTATCTTCACAAGCTTTCCAGGCCCTGACACAGAGAAGCATCCCCATAGCATGATGCTGCCACCACCATGCTTCACGGTAGGGATGGTGTTCTCAGGATGATGTGCGGTGTTAGGCTTGCACCAAAGAGTCTCCCACATGCCTTCTGGCAAACTCTAGCCGAGATCTGATGTGAGTTTTTTTCAACAATGGCTTTCTTTTTGCCACTCTCCCATAAAGGCCAATTTTGTGAAACACACCAGCTCAGCCGTGGAAGACTGTAAGTCCTTTAGAGTTGCCATAGGCCTCTTGGTGGCCTCCTTGACTAGTGCACTTCTCACCCGGCTACTCAGTTTTTGAGGATGGCCTGTTCTAGACAGATTCACAGTTGTGCCATATTCTCTCCATTTCTTAATAATGGACTTTACTGTGCTCCGGGGGATATTCAATGCCTTGGAAATGTTCTTATATCCTACCCCTGATTGGTGCTTTTGAAGAACCTTATTCCGGATTTGCTTTGAATGTTCCTTCGTCTTCATGATGTAGTTTTTGTTAGGAAATGTACTAACCAACTGTGGGGCCTCCCAGAGACAGATGTATTTAACCTGAAATCATGTGAAACACCTTAATTGCACACAGGTGGACTCCATTCAACTAATTATGTGACTTCTAAAGACAATTGGTTGCACCAGAGCTTATTTAGGTGTGTCATAGCAAAGGGGGTGAATACTTATGCAATCAATTATTTTCTGTTTTATATTTGTAATTAATTTAGAACAATTTGTAGATTTTATTTTTCACTTTGACATTATGGACTTTTTTTGTGTTGATCAGTGGCAAAATCTCCTAATTCAATCAATTTTGATTCCATGTTGTAACACAATGAAATGTGGAAAAGTCCAAGGGGGGTGAATACTTTTGAGAGCCACTGTATATATATATATATATATATATATATATATATATATATATATATATATATATATATATATATACTTTATCAGGTATTACCATACGTTTTTATAACCTTCATCTTCATATTCTTCTTCTTCTTCTTCTTCTTCTTCTTCTTCTTCTTCTTCTTCTTCTTCTTCTTCTTCTTCTTCTTCTTCTTTTTGCCTTAACACAGACCAAAATTTTACCTGCTTATATACCTGCCTAATTACAGGCAGGTGTACTTAATTGAATTAGGGCCAGGTGATTTCGGATCCTGATAGACCAGTCTTTTCACTGGTAAAGTTGATCATTAAGGTAGCGGGAAATTAACCTAACAATTCATTGTTTTTTGTAGACTATGGACACTAACACTATTCCGCATGTGTAATGTTAGAAGGCTTCCTTGACATCTGACCAAAAGTAAACAGCCAGGATATTAGTACATTTCATTATTGAAGCCACAAGCACATATTAACAGAATATAATATATAATACCATAAAATATTACATAAATTAGTCTTGTTTGTGTGGTTTTCAAATCATGGAGATGGCTAAGTCAGAATGTTTCATCAGTTATGTAAGTATCATATGAAAATCATGTTAACTTTGTTAACTTTAAAATGCTTGGAGATGTCTGCCAGGCATGTTTGGTATTTCACTTCTAAGATCTTAATGATTTTGGTTAACAATGTGAAGTCTCCAAACTGAGCTCTGATGCTTGACAAATTACCCCTGTTAACCTAGTGTGACCAGTAGTGGTTCCATACACCATGAATGGGTTTCTGTTACCAGATTATGGTCTTCAAAAGCCCAAACTGTAGCAAACAAAAGACTAGGGAGCTGTTCAAATCTATGTATGATGGTGGTGTCAAAATATTGATGTCCATCTATCATCATAACCACTGTATATAAATGTAAATCAAGTTCTATTTTTTAAGAAGTACTGTTCATTATTTATCCTGATCTGCACAAATGTTGTTGATATATTGTTGGATTATTTAGAATGTCCCTCATTTTCCACCTTCGTTATGGACTAGATGAATATAAACCTACCTGTAAAATCAGTTTAATTGGATGTTAGGCAAACATTGTATAATTATTATTA
The DNA here is from genome assembly GCF_902713425.1 of Acipenser ruthenus. Classification (NCBI taxonomy): domain Eukaryota; kingdom Metazoa; phylum Chordata; class Actinopteri; order Acipenseriformes; family Acipenseridae; genus Acipenser; species Acipenser ruthenus. The sequence continues at coordinate 9,034,963 of NC_081192.1, read as the reverse complement.
TTATTATTATTATTATTATTATTATTACTATTATTATTATTATTATTATTAAGAAGGGACTGGCTTTTTAATTATTTTGCTTGCTTTTCCAAATTGCTCTAAACAGTCTATGTTTTTTGTAGTTTTACATATTCAATCTCAGAAACAATACTTGCGTGCTAGTTCTCACTTACCTTTTTCAATATAATAAACCATTAAGGGGCTGATGCAAGGATACGTGCAAAGTGATTTGTAGCTGCAAAACACCCATATTGCAGCCAAAATCGACGTTTTGCATGCACAAACCGTGTTTAGTGGCCGTAAAGCGGGTGATGATCTGGAATACTAAACAGGAGCAGGTGTTATAATGTAAGAATTTTGCCTTGCATTTGGGCAACTGCTGACCATCCAAAAACATTACACCTCTTCTACAAGGTGCAACCATTGTAGAAGTGAGTAACTAAGAGCTGTATAAAAGCACACACTTGCAGAGACCTGGCATTGGCCTCAGGATGGCTGCTGTGGTACACTTCCTGATGCAGCAACACTTGGCTCTTGTTGAGGACAGGCAAAAAAACCTTTGGAGGAGAAGGGCAAGATGGAGAAGGCCCTGCATATTCAAACCCAGGGTCACTTTGTTTGGGATACAAGAGAACTGTCCTCCTGGTAACACTGACAGCATTGACTTTCTCCACTATAGAGGACCATATGGCCTCTTTGGTAGGATAACTGATTAGGATGAGGCTTTTCCATATAACTACATTTCATGCTGAGTGACCTTAGCCGTAAGGACTCTCAGCTCCTCCTCAGAAAACTTTTTTTTTCTGTGCGCCGAGAGGGCTTTGCTGCCCTTCCTCTGACATATTTTTTTTTTGTTTGGTTTGATTTTTGTGCTCCACAAATGTCATACAGTGCCTACTGCTGTCTGTACTCCTAACTCTTCACCTCTGGGATGTAAGTGAGGCTGCTAAATAGCCCGATGCACAGGCGGCGCTCATTGAGACCCTCGTTATCATGCATTGCTCTTAAGCTTAAATAGGGAGCAGTACAAAATAATTGCCTGGCCGCTAGGTAATTTGGATTTTGCAGCCGCAATTGTTTGCACTGTGCCTATCCATACATCAGTCCTTAAGTGTGCACCAGTTCTGAATATGGCTAGTTTATTTATGTATGTTTTGTTTTCTATAATTCTTATAACCAATATCAGTTAAATAGTTCTCTATGATGTCATTCCTAAATATCTATTGTTGTAAGGAATTTGGCATGACTGATCTTACATCCCGCAGTAATTTTAACAACAGTTGTAAGCAGTTTAAGCAGTCTTCTTCTGCCTAATCAGTGGATTGGTTTGCTTCAAACTATGGGTTAAGAATTCCATATCCTTTTTTAAACTAACCTGAAATCAATTCCACAGAACAAATTTGGTGATTATGCACATTGTAGTTATTGATGACCTAAAATGATATTTATATTCAGAATTTCAATTTATTTTTCAACTTTCTTTTAATCATGTTGAGAAAGAATAATGTTCATGTATATTCAGTGTGGCACGTGAGTAATTAGGAGTGTGCTTTGTTGAAAGAAAACTAGGTAGTCTGCTTGGTGGTTCTAGAATTTTAAACTCAAACTACAAAAGAAACAGTAATAGTTTTTTTGTGAAAGAACATGTGGGCTGCAAAGGATTTACAGTGCTTTTAACATGGGGATCTGTCAACAATTACACATAAATCATGTTACTGTGTGACCATTCATAATGGATGGCTTGCTCAAAAAGTAAAATATCTGTTTCACTTTTCAAAAATGCTTAAACGTCAGTTACTGTTGCCATTGATAGATCTATATATTAGTTTTGCTAACATAAATGTCCCTTTAAAAAAAAAAAAAGTATTATTCAGATGTGTGTGTATATATAATTAAGCCAGATAAGGGGAAAGGCATGAACGGACATTAGGCTTAAGGTTGTATATAATTGATGTTATATTTTCATATGAACTAGCATGTATTTTCAGTCCAGACTATATCTCCATACTAGGTCCTTAATGTGAATAGCACAGTTCTTGGAGGAGCCCTTGAGAGTAAGATTTTCATTGGGACCCTACTTAGTACTGGATAGCGGTATTAATCATTTGTTGGGAAAGATTTAGATTTCCCTGCATGATTATCTATTTTGCTTATGAGGGCCTTAGAGGATTACTCTATACGCATGTGAATGGGTGGAGGCGGAATGCTGAAGGGGACCTAACATACATTAGCTTTCTGTCATTCAAGGTGGTCCTGCTGTGTTGTTTTAGGAATGGTGTGAAATTTAAATGTCCACTGTTAGATCACCTCGTATACATGTCAATATGTGCACGGCTCTGTTTTGTCTAACAGAGAATATAAACAAGTGAGGTTATTTTTGTCTTGCCTCTTTGTTGGTCGTAAAAAAAAAATAAAATCTTTCTGCATCCCAATTAATGAAATTCCTCAGAGAGAGAGAGAGAGAGAGAGAGAGAGAGAGAGAGAGAGAGAGAGAGAGAGAGAGAGAGAGAGAGAGAGAGAGAGAGAGAGAGAGAGAGAGAGAGAGAGAGAGAGAGAGAGAGAGAGAGAGAGAGAGAGATTGATTCAATGTCAGCCGGGCCCACTAAAACAAAATGGTTAATTAAATTTTGTGCGTTTAACAGAAATTCTAGCCCAGAAGAGCTTGAGGAATCCAGCTACACTCCAAGGGATTTGTGGAAAATCTTTCATCTTGAGAAAAGTCTTTATCCCTGGCCAGGGCAATGCTACATTTCACAAGCCTAATGGCCTCTGGATAAAATTCCTAAGCTACCTGGTTCCTGATTTAAATTTCAAGTGATTAAAAATTAGGATACCCTGGATAATATTCATTTGATCATCTAAACAGAAAAACCTGTTTAAGCATTTGTTTCTGCTTTTTATAGGAACTGGTCAGATAGGTTATAGGTTTTTCCTGCTCCATGGATACACTGAGCAAACAGTTGGGAATGAAAGAGCATTACACTTGCATTTATATGAATGTATTGTGTAAAAGTTAAAAAAAAAAAAAAAAAAAAAACATTCACTATAATTTATATTAATCTACATTAGCAGTCCCACTCATTACAGTTATTGCATTATTATATAGACTGCATATAATCTACAGACTGGCATTTTGATAATAGGACTGATTACAATGAAAAACAGGAAACTACAATCCTAGAATACAGAACAATGTGATACAATCCTAGTACAATATAATACAGTCATCTTAAAAAAGTGTAATGTGTTTCCTTCATTTCCTTCTGGTCTAATAAAGGCATTTTATTACCTTTAAATTGAATGCTGCTCCAACACACATTGATCAATTTGTTAAACAAATGGTTTGAAGAAGGTATTGCTGAGGTGAAATATTACACAGAAAACAAAATACTTAAATAAACAATTTGAGCATGGATATTGCAGTGGTTAAATCTTGTTGGATCTTTATTAATTTTGAACGATGGTCCTACAAAAATAAACATCATGTTCATTTTAAATACTTACCTAGACAAACATAAAGTTGTCACTTTGATGTTAAAAGTTTCCTGAAACTGTTTGAGAACTGACAGGCTTGTTACTGTCACCTAGTAGCTGTAATCAAGTAATCAGCCTGTGAGTGACAGTGTCAAAACATCTGTTGAATGAATTTATTGAGTGGGCCTCAGATTTTTTCACACTGTTTATTATGGGCCTGACCTAATGAACTTAATTTGTTGACATGTTTCTCCAAGTGTTTTGCCCAGGACCTCTCACATTTCTTCCTACTGTGCTGTTTCCATGGCAACAGCAGCTCCAAGAGCATCAAGGTGTCCACCAGCTTCGACTGTACCAGGCTCAGACAACTGCGGTTGACATAACGGGTTTAGAAAAACATCAGCCTGTGTCCAGAACCCAGTCGTCTCCTGCTGCCTCGGCCTTACAGCACCAGTTACCAGACCAGCCTGTCATTCACTCATTCACTACTGGTAGGAATGTCACAGGAGTCTTTTTAACAGCCAGGATAATTGCCATATTCAAGTAGGATCAACTGATTTAAATGCCCTGAATACCACAGATAGCATCACAGTACATATAACATCATTGTTATTTACATTTTCAAGTTCAGCTGGCAATAGCAATGTCTATGACCTGTTGATAATCCAGCCTGAATAATCATGCATTATGTAAGGAATTTATGAAAGTCACAGAGAAACAGTTGCTGTCGTGTTCACATGGTTAATTGTTAATTCCTCTTTAGGTGGCATGAATAGAGCCGCTTACATTTTCAGGATTTTCTTTTTCTTATAACCATTACAGTTTATTTAAGCCACAAAGAATGAGAACTTGGAGATTTATAGCTTTTTGGCCCTGAACATCCAGTTTTGGCATGTTGCAAATGTAATTGCGTTTCTGTCACAAGGGGGCAAAAATCTATCTGTCTCTCTGTCAGTGTTCCTTTCATCTTGCTGCCTGGTTATTCATGTGTAGCTGCATCTAACTGTTTGTTATTTGGCAATCTGGAACATTACAGCAAAAAAAAAAAACTGTTTGAAATCCAAGGAAAAGCAGAAAAATAGTGGCAGTGGCTGACATTTCAGCTGGAACTGTTTTGCAACGTGACAATCTGATAATCAGTCATGAAGGAAACATGTAAAGAAAGGTTTTCCTTATCACAGTTATCAAATAAAAAGAACATGTAACTTTATTTGCTCTTTTTTTGCATGACTTCTTAATATTCTAACCATTTGGAAACTAAAATGATACCTGTCAAATCTTTAAGATGAATGTAATGCAAGTTATTCTTTCTGCTCTCACATCTAGTGCTCTCTTGCATTTGTAGGTGTAGTGTATGATACTGTCATGCTGAAACATCAGTGCATCTGCGTCAAATCCTTAAAAAAAATAAAAAGAAAAAATAATTTGAATAGCACTTATGTTACAAATAAAATATGAATGTTGTTATTAAAATAGAATATATAACCTAGATTAAATATATGTTATTTTACACACAAGACATTTCCTGAATATAATTGTTAACAAATGAATTACAAATGATAGCTATAGAGTTCATGTAGCAATGTTTTTCTTGTTTCAGAATCATATTTACGCCTCATATTGTAATCAATGTTGTATCACTGTTTAAAATATCAAATCCATCCTTGACCAGTACCAATATCTAAAGCACCTGTCTACAAATGTTAAACAGTATTTCCCTTCACTGACACTGTAATATACAGCTATGGCCAAAAGTTTTGCATCACCCTATAGAATTAACTAGTTTTGCTTCATAAAGTCGAGTTAAACCTGCTGAATAATGTTACGTTAACATAGTTGCTATGTAGTTTTCCATATACTAAACGAAAAAATGACCAAAATTGAAAAATGTGACATTTCGAAATCTAACATGAAATACTGTACTACTATTATGGCTTCCGGTAGACTTTTGCGATATCATTTTGTAGTTTCTTTGATTACATGATGTTAAATAAAAGATCAAGTTGTGTTCATATTTTCTTTTTTTTCTTTTTTTATTTGGTCTCAATCCTAAAATTCAAGGTGATGCAAAACTTTTCACAATAGCTGTAGATGCCAGTAGGTTCCTCATTGTAGTGCTGTGAAAAAGTGAATCGTTTTCCCTTACTTTTTTATTTCTGTTCTTTGCTTTTCTATCAGCGAGTCAAGGGTCGAAAAGCCAGTCTAGAAGAAATCCAGCTGGTTCATTCAGATCATCATTCATTGTTGTACGGCACCAACCCACTGAACAGGCAGACGTTGGACACCAAGACACTACTCGGTCTGTATAGGATGCAGTTCTAATAGAGCAGCACATTGCAGTACTGTTTCTAGTCATGTATGGTGAAACTCATATTCCAAACATATTAGCTGTTACAATTAATAAGGTTGATGGGTAAGCATAGTAGTTTTATAACAATAGTGTTGGTACAGTAGCATACTGACTTTTGAATGGATAAGAAATTGGAATTGATTAACCTGGATGTATTGAATACCTTAACACCCCACCTTGAGGTACTGATAAATCTGCAGTATTTCATACAAACAATAAAACCACCTCAGGGCAGAAGCATCTACCCATGTCTCCTTTAAAAATGAACCCTACCCTTCTCAAAAAAAAAAAAATATATATATATATATATATATAAAATAGATGGGCTTCAGTGAGTTACAGGAAAATAATTTCATCTAGGGTTTCTGTGACGTCATAAATTATGAGACCGACGGTCGAGTAATTTATAAACTGCCACCGAGATGGAATTGTTTTCCAGTAACTCACTGAAGAGGCCCATCTATTATTTTTTATAATACATGGATACCATTGTGATGCTAATATTAAAGAAGACGAGGTTCAGCAGTACAGTTGTTTTTTTTTTAAACGTAGTGTTTCAGTGCTGTACAGACGTTCTATGTCGTTATCCGTTTCTCCAGTTTCTCTGAGATACGTATGAACCAGCTTTACATTTTTTTAACCTATTCTCATTTTGTTGATCATTAAGGAACATTTCTGTACTGTGGGTGTTCGAGTGATTGAAAATGAGACATTTTGTGTTTGAATTGAAAATGACAGTCTCGAGGAGTCGAATGGGTCAAAGTTCAAGTATATTTTCCTCTAGAGGAATTATCACTTTTTGACGTCACTACTGTGGTATCATGCCTTTTTTTCCGAATGGCTCAGGATGCAAATATAGCTTTCATCCGTGTATTTTATATATATATATATATATATATATATATATATATATATATATATATATATATATATATATATATATATATATATACAGTACTGTGCAAAAGTTTTAGGCAGGTGTGAAAAAATGCTGTAAAGTAAGAATGCTTTCAAAAATAGACATGTTAATAGTTTATATTTATCAATTAACAAAATGCAAAGTGAGTGAACAGAAGAAAAATCTACATCAAATCAATATTTGGTGTGACCACCCTTTGCCTTCAAAACAGCATCAATTCTTCTAGGTACACTTGCACACAGTTTTTGAAGGAACTTGGCAGGTAGGTTGGCCCAAACATCTTGGAGAACTAACCACAGTTCTTCTGTGGATTTAGGCAGCCTCAGTTGCTTCTCTCTCTTCATGTAATCCCAGACAGACTCGATGATGTTGAGATTAGGGCTCTGTGGGGACCATACCATCACTTCCAGGACTCCTTGTTCTTCTTTACGCTGAAGATAGTTCTTAATGACTTTCGCTGTATGTTTGGGGTCGTTGTCATGCTGCAGAATAAATTTGGGGCCAATCAGATGCCTCCCTGATGGTATTGAATGATGGATAAGTATCTGCCTGTACTTCTCAGCATTGAGGAGACTATTAATTCTGACCAAATCCCCAACTCCATTTGCAGAAATGCAGCCCCAAACTTGCAAGGAACCTCCACCATGCTTCACTGTTGCCTGCAGACACTCATTCGTGTACCGCTGTCCAGCCCTTCGGCGAACAAACTGCCTTCTACTACAGCCAAATAGTTCAAATTTTGACTCATCAGTCCAGAGCACCTGCTGCCATTTTTCTGCACCCCAGTTCCTGTGTTTTCGTGCATAGTTGAGTCGCTTGGCCTTGTTTCCACGTCGGAGGTATGGCTTTTTGGCCGCAAGTCTTCCATGAAGGCCACTTCTGACCAGACTTCTCCGGACAGTAGATGGGTGTACCAGGGTCCCACTGTTTTCTGCCAATTCTGAGCTGATGGCACTGCTGGACATCTTCCGATTGCGAAGGGAAGTAAGCATGATGTGTCTTTCATCTTCTGCAGCAAGTTTCCTTGGCCGACCACTGCGTCTACGGTCCTCAACATTGCCCGTTTCTTTGTGCTTCTTCAAAAGAGCTTGGACAGCACATCTGGAAACCCCTGTCTGCCTTGAAATTTCTGCCTGGGAGAGACCTTGCTGATGCAGTATAACTACCTTGTGTCTTGTTGCTGTGCTCAGTCTTGCCATGGTGTATGACTTTTGACAGTAAACTGTCTTCAGCAACCTCACCTTGTTAGCTGAGTTTGGCTGTTCCTCACCCAGTTTTATTCCTCCTACACAGCTGTTTCTGTTTCAGTTAATGATTGTGTTTCAACCTACATATTGAATTGATGATCATTAGCACCTGTTTGGTATAATTGTTTAATCATACACCTGACTATATGCCTACAAAATCCCTGACTTTGTGCAAGTGTACCTAGAAGAATTGATGCTGTTTTGAAGGCAAAGGGTGGTCACACCAAATATGGATTTGATTTAGATTTTTCTTCTGTTCACTCACTTTGCATTTAGTTAATTGATAAATATAATCTATTAACATGTCTATTTTTGAAAGCATTCTTACTTTAAAGCATTTTTTCACACCTGCCTAAAACTTTTGCACAGTACTGTGTACACACACACACACACAGTATATTTATGGAATTTCCCTTTTGTTAATATTTTTCAGTCTCCTACACAGAGAATGAGTGATTGCTACAGTAGTTTATACTGTACAGCTGCAAGACTATTTTATTATTTATTTTATTTCATTTTTTGTTATTAGCATAAAAAGTGTCAGCAAGTGTCAGTTATTCATCAGATGTTGTAAACAGTACTTCAGAAAACAAATGCATGTTTTAGCGTCACTCCTGCTATTTGACAAAAAGGTGCATTTATCTTTCTTGTAGGTTCTTCATACCAGAAACACTTGCCCTTGCTACCATGTGGAGGACTCGGGGTAAGTACATCTTTAAAAAGATACAGGATTAATTTTATAATTTTGAAATGCAATATTACTGTTAGACTAGCCTTTTATAATGAAAAGCTGATTATAGGTAGAAGACTATTGTTAAAACAGTAGAGCTCAGACCCATCGAAATCTTTGTACTAAATATAGTAACTACTTTCCTGTTCATTTGACCCTGCTGTGCAGAAAAAAGAAATAAAAATCTTGAAATCATTTTTCTCTTTCGATAGGCAAGGAAACCACAAGAGCTGAGAAGAGCAGACTTTTATGACAATGTCGTCATCAGCGCCACGGCTTCAAAAGCTACGGCTGCGTTTGTTGTCGTTTATTTCTTGGAACAGAAAGAGCTAGCAATTCCCTAGACACGCTTAGCAAAATTGATAACAGATTGCTTGCGTCTTTCTTTATGGCTCAGAGGAGGGAGTTCGAATCACATCACTATTGGCAGTCAATATTATTTTTTGACAGGGTCGTAAAAGCATAAAAGGGCCTGATGACATTGGTTTAGATGAGAAATGGGCTTCCTAGCTGTGCAGGGGTTTCTGGGTCTGTATTAACTGAGTAGCTGAGGGAATATGATTTCTGCAAACAGGATATGATTTTATATAAGTTTCATGCTCTGCCCTCGGGGGGGGGGATGCCTAGCAGAGAAACTTGCTTTTATCATCTAAATTGAAGAGGGTTTTTTTTTTCCAGTTTGGCCTCAAGTTATGGGAAGGTAAAAGCCCAAAAGATATTATCTCAAGACATATTATGACTGTATATTGAATGAAAGAATGGGTTGTGCAAATTGACACAATGGGTTAAGGATCCTGACCCATGTTATAGGAATTAAAAAGATACAATTCTGGGTAGATTTGTTTCAGTCTTTACCCACTCTGCTGCAGGCAGTGCAGGCAAACCCTCCAACATTGTCCTGTAGTATAACTAATAGATAAAATGTGCCAGCCTGCTGTCTGCGGAAGAAATATATAAACATTCTATAAGACATTCCAAGCAAGCACTGAAGACATGAATACATATTTCCATGTTTTTTGAATTTACAGCAGCATAGTTGTCAGAATGTTCTGATTGTTTTGACTTCCAATGTCATTAAAATAATTGTTTACAACACCCAATAAAGTGTTCGTTTTGCAGCTTTTAAATCAGAAACAGTTATCTTTGTGTGGTGCTTTTTGAAATGTCATTACAATTCAAATTTGGCATGGTTATTCTTTTGGTTGGGGGAAACTCAGGAAAGTATTTTACATAACATTTTCTTATTCCCTAATATATCCACTTTTTGCTGTTGTTTTCATAGACTCAATTACAGGTGTGTACATGGGGGATATACACTCACTGGGCAAACAGTTCGATTGATTTGCTACAGAACATACAATCCTTAGCTCCTGGTGCATTGTTCCAGTAGAAACATGTGCATCTTGTCCATTGTAGCACTTGTGTTGCTCATCATAGTGAGTTGCACATATCTGCTGGCTCGATCATTCTTGTCTTACTTGTGCTTTCTAGTGGTACTTTTCTGAAAATGTTGCGAGGAACAGCCACAAGACCATCTTGTTGGACATTAGCGCTGCCCTGGGATTGAGGGCGATATGGTTGCATGTTCACTCAATATTATGTCCATTGTGAAGTCACAGAGATCCGTCTGCTTTCCAATATTGTTACACAACAACTTTTACACCACTTATATCTGCATCACAAGACCAAATCATTTTTTATATATATTATGTGTTGCTTAAATTCAAGACAGTATATTATTGCTGTGGACTTTGTAAATAGATCTATATCGAAAGTCATTCTACAATTGCCTTCGCACAGTTCTATGTGCATTAAATGTAAAGCTGTAGTACATGTATAAATCAAAGTTAACCCTAATTTTACGCCTGTGAACCAGGTTTCTTAATAGAAAGGAGAACAGACCAATGCCCAGAAACAAGCCAGATGAATGAACCACCTGCTAATGGACTAGCTGGCTTGAGCACCTTATTTGCGACTGAGATGAGGATTCATCATTTCTAACTGCTGGACCTGTGCTCAGAGAACACCAGCAGGATTGTGTATTACTGGCTCAACCTTAGTTCTTCTGCTTGCACTGGGATTACTCTAATACTCGGCAGCCTGCCACAAGCAGTCTATTAGCGTTTATAGGTGATTCCCCAGTTCATATAAGATGATCTCATTAATCAAAGCTGCCAAATGTCAGGCATTCAATCCCGACAGTAAAGACAGCTTGGATCAACTCAGGTTGTCAGGCAGCAGAGCAAAGAGGACATTCCTGCTGCAGAAGATGTTTTAGCCAAGGATATATATATACAGACATGCTCAAATTTGTTGGTACCCTTACAGCTCATTGAAATAATGCTTCATTCCTCCTGAAAAGTGATGAAATTAAAAGCTATTTTATCATGTATACTTGCATGCCTTTGGTATGTCATAGAATAAAGCAAAGAAGCTGTGAAAAGAGATGAATTATTGCTTATTCTACAAAGATATTCTAAAATGGCCTGGACACATTTGTTGGTACCCCTTAGAAAAGATAATAAATAATTGGTTTATAGTGATATTTCAAACTAATTAGTTTCTTTAATTAGTATCACACATGTCTCCAATCTTGTAATCAGTCATTCAGCCTATTTAAATGGAGAAAAGTAGTCACTGTGCTGTTTGGTATCATTGTGTGCACCACACTGAACATGGACCAGAGAAAGCAAAGGAGAGAGTTGTCTGAGGAGATCAGAAAGAAAATAATAGACAAGCATGGTAAAGGTAAAGGCTACAGGACCATCTCCAAGCAGCTTGATGTTCCTGTGACAACAGTTGCAAATATTATTAAGAAGTTTAAGGTCCATGGAACTGTAGCCAACCTTCCTGGGCGCGGCCGCAGGAGGAAAATCGACCCCAGATTGAACAGAAGGATAGTGCGAATGGTAGAAAAAGAACCAAGGATAACTGCCAAAGAGATACAAGCTGAACTCCAAGGTGAAGGTACGTCAGTTTCTGATCGCACCATCCGTCGCTTTTTGAGCGAAAGTGGGCTCCATGGAAGAAGACCCAGGAGGACTCCACTTTTGACAGAAAAACATAAAAAAGCCAGACTGGAATTTGCTAAAATGCATATTGACAAGCCACAATCCTTCTGGGAGAATGTCCTTTGGACAGATGAGTCAAAACTGGAGCTTTTTGGCAAGTCACATCAGCTCTATGTTCACAGATGAAAAAATGAAGCTTTCAAAGAAAAGAACACCATACCTACAGTGAAACATGGAGGAGGCTCGGTTATGTTTTGGGGCTGCTTTGCTGCACCTGGCACAGGGTGCCTTGAATCTGTGCAGGGCACAATGAAATCTCAAGACTATCAAGGCATTCTGGAGCGAAACGTACTGCCCAGTGTCAGAAAGCTCTGTCTCAGTCGCAGATCATGGGTCCTCCAACAGGATAATGACCCAAAACACACAGCTAAAAGCACCCAAGAATGGATAAGAACAAAACATTGGACTATTCTGAAGTGGCCTTCTATGAGTCCTGATCTGAATCCTTGCAGTCTGGAGAAGGCACCCATCAAACCTGAGACAGCTGGAGCAGTTTGCTCAGGAAGAGTGGGCCAAACTACCTGTTAACAGGTGCAGAAGTCTCATTGAGAGCTACAGAAAACGTTTGATTGCAGTGATTGCCTCTAAAGGTTGTGCAACAAAATATTAGGTTAGCGGTCCCATCATTTTTGTCCATGCCATTTTCATTTGTTTTCTTATTTACAATATTATGTTGAATAAAAAATCAAAAGCAAAGTCTGATTTCTATTAAATATGGAATAAACAATGGTGGATGCCAATTACTTTTGTCAGTTTCAAGTTATTTCAGAGAAAATTGTGCATTCTTTGTTTTTTGTGGAGGGGTACCAACAAATTTGAGCACGTCTGTATACAGTGCCTTGCAAAAGTATTTAGACCCCTGACCAATTCTCTCATATTACTGAATTACAAATGGTACATTGAAATTTCGTTCTGTTTGATATTTTATTTTAAAACACTGAAACTCAAAATCAATTATTGTAAGGTGACATTGGTTTTATGTTGGGAAATATTTTTAAGAAAAATAAAAAACTGAAATATCTTGCTTGCATAAGTATTCAACCCCTGTGCTGTGGAAGTTCCCAGTTTACACCGATGAAAGAAATTGCCCTAACGAGGACACAATTATCTTACCATTGGCCTCCACCTGTGAACCATTAAAGTTGCTGTCACATTTTCTGGATAAAAACCCCACTGTTGAAGGATCATTGGTCAGGCTGTGAATCTGATGGAAAATGAAGACCAAAGAGCATTCTACAGAAGTTAGAGATAAAGTAATACAAATGCATAGATTAGGGAAAGGTTACAAAATAATATCCAAGTGTTTGGATATCCCAGTGAGCACAGTTGGATCAATAATCAGGAAGTGGAAGCTGCATCACACCACCCAGGCACCGCCAAGAAAAGGCCGTCCTTCAAATCTCAGTGCTCAAACAAGAAGGAGACTTGTGAGAGAAGCCACAGAGAGGCCAACAATCACTTTGAAGGAGCTACAGAGTTCAGTGGCTGGGAGTGGAGTAATGGTGCACCAGTCAACCATATCAAGAGCTCTGCATAACACTGGCCTGTATGGGAGGGTGGCAAGAAAGAAGCCGTTACTCAAAAAGTACCATCTGAAAGCACGTCTGGAGTTTGCCAGAAAGCATGAGAGTGACCCAGCTGCGATGTGGGAAAAGGTTTTGTGGTCAGATGAGACCAAGATAGAGCTTTTTGGCCAAAACTCAAAGCGCTATGTGTGGCGCAAACCTAACACTGCCCATGCCTCAAGACACACCATCCCTACAGTGAAGTATGGTGGTGGCAGCATTATGCTGTGGGGATGCTTCTCATCAGCAGGGACTGGGCATCTTGTTAAAATTGAAGGAAGAATGGATGGAGCAAAATACAGGGAAATACTGCAAAAGAACCTGCTTCAGTCCGCTAAAAAACTGAAGCTTGGGAGGAAATTCACCTTTCAGCAGGACAACGATCCCAAGCACAAGGCCAAAGCAACATTGGAGTGGCTCAAGAACAAAAAGGTGAATGTGGCCCAGTCAAAGTCCTGATCTCAATCCCATTGAGAATCTGTGGCACTATTTGAAAATTGCGGTCCACAAGCGTCGTCCAACCAACCTGAACAACCTGCAGCAAATCTGTCAAGAAGAATGGGCCCAAATCACTCCGACACTGTGTGCAAAGCTGGTACATACTTACCCCAAAAGACTTAAAGCTGTTATTGCAGCGAAAGGTGGCTCTACCAAATATTAATGTGTGGGGGTTGAATACTTATGCAAGCAAGATATTTCAGTGTTTTATTTTTCTTAAAAATATTTCCCAACATAAAACCAATGTCACCTTACAATAATTGATTTTGAGTTTCAGTGTTTTAAAATAAAATATCAAACAGAACGAAATTTCAATGTACCATTTGTAATTCAGTAATATGAGAGAATTGGTCAGGGGTCTGAATACTTTTGCAAGGCACTGTATATATATATATATATATATATATAAATCTGCTTTCCATACAGCGCTTGTGTCTATGGAGACTAACCCCCAGTGCAGCCATTATAATAAATCCCCTCCTTTGAGGTGTTTAAATAGAGCAGATTTTTGCATATACTACTACAGTATGAGAATAAGAAACAATAAAATAAACTTCTGTTGTCGGCAGAAAGGCTTTCAAATCGAGCTTTCCACAATATCTGGTTCCATCAGTTGAATATGGTACTATAGTCTGTATTAAGTCTATAATGACATATTTGATTGTAATTGTACTGTAATTAGTTAGAATGTAATCACTTTTTTAATTACAGGTACCTGAGTGAGGTCAGGTAGCATTGACAATGAGACTCAGAGGCCACAAAGCTGCAGTTTAAGTGCTCATGCAATAGAATACAAAAACAACAAACACAACACTGCTTCGCACTATACCTTCACCATCACTAATTCTACACTAACCCCTGTGATCACCCATTTTATACACCTGTGGCAGGAGCCAAATTAATCATTTATTCAGTTTACGGCTCCAGCCACATTCCCACGTGTTTTTGCAGGGAGGAATTTAACCCCCTCTCTGCCACCCAATATTCCACACACACAGACACACATTACACACCTCCCCCATGTGCACAGCACACCTGGCCTCAATCGACCACGCCCTGCCACACTGTGTAATTACAAAACAAATGCTTTTAGAATTTTGTGATAATTTTTTGTAATTACACTATAATTGGAAACTTAGGTGTTTCGTTATAGTGTAGTATGTACCATTTTGTATTAATAGAGACATATTTTGTTTTAGTTTGGTTACCAAACATAAATACAAGTTTCCCAGTGGCTATTTCATTGTATTCCCCATGAGCTGTCTACTTTATTATTAAAAATGCTTTTCAATTGAATCTCCCTTGGTTACATTGACTTCTAATACACCTTGGATGATTAATACAGTATGACATTCTCAGCCTCTTTGTGAATCTGGGGGATTAATATATTTTTAGTTTGTTCCTGGAGAAACAAGGAAGACTATTGTAGAGTTTGCCAAGCGTTAGAATCAAATGACACCATTGACCAGATACTGCCATATCTGGAGAAAATTGATTGCACGCCACTTGCAGTAGATGGTGGATGTTAAGTAATAAGAAACAATAATTGGGATTGACTGCTGGGATTTCATTTCCTTGTCAGAAAGCCAACTAGCTGTGGTTATTGTCAGCTATCTTCAAGGCTGACAGTTGGCAATAATAACTTAAACATGTCAGTAACTTGAAACAAAGGAAAAACAAGAAACAGCAGTTTTCAAGTTCTTCTCTCTCAAAAAACTGCAACAGCCATGCATTGTTGTATATCTTTAATTTGGCTCCTACTTCTATTTCCTATACTATAGTTTAAATAATTAAATAGGTTTCCTTTAAAGTCTAAACTTATAATAAATAGTTAGAAACACTGGACAAATCATCTGGTTAATTGAATCAGTAATAAAACGTGACGTTTGGATAATTTGGTACTGTATACACTGTACAGCACAGTCGGTATTTGAGTACCCTCTCCTCGTAATATGCTGACTTTGTTTTTTTAGCAGGGTCTGAGATACAATTTTTTTTTCTGGCACTTGACAGACCCTAGCTGTAAGCTTAGGTCCCCAGCCCATATCAAATCTACTACTGTGGCCTAGCGTCTAACAGGCCTGTAACTAGGCCAGATCCGGCCCATGCGTGTAATGTTGCTTGTAATGAGAAATCTAAACAGGGAATGGCAGTGAGGCATGGCAAGAATGTGTTTCCATTGGAGAGGTTCTGTGTAAAAAAAAAAAAAAAAAAAGAAGAATTAAAGGGTAAGCAAAGCTACGTCCAGAAGGTTCACTCAGCTGGGCCAAGACGGAAGACTAATGTTATTGTACATTGGCTGTCACCCTGCCAGCCCTCCCTCACAGATTTGTTTCTCTTTCTCCTTCTTCTGCCGACTGTTTGCTCAGGTGGACAGTGACACCATTTGGAATGAGCTCCACTCGTCCAGCACTGCACGCATGGCCGTTGGCTGTGTCATCGAACTAGCTTCCAAAGTAGCCTCCCGAGAGCTGAAGGTGAGGTCCGACTGCGTTGTGTGTGGGAAAGCTAGAGGAAGCGCAGACAAAGAGAGCAAAGTGAAGGAGAGAGGGGGCCTGCGGGTTAGGAAAGAGCACAGGCATTGTTGATTTTAAAATGTAATGGCCCACAGAATTAGACTTGAAATAGTGTAATCCTGAGTATATTTCTCTATGCCATGTTGTTCCATCCTTTCTTTCTTAAATTCAAGTTTCTAAACACAACATAAAAGTCAAACAGTGGCACTATTTTTTTTTTCTTCCCCCAGCATTATTACGTCTGTTGTTAGCGTAGAAAAGTTAAGCCGTTTAAAAAAAATTAAATTGGTAGAGACAATATATTTTTTTGGACAGGTTAAAAGAAAAAAAAATAGCACACGAATCAATAGGTACGTTTGTTTAAAGTAGAGTATGGAAAAAGTACAATTTGTGAAAAGTTGATGGAAAAATGTTAATGTCCTTTTGTCTTTATAAAATTAGGTTCGTCCCTGGCTAATCACGAACAAACAAGCACATGGATAAATAAACAAATAACCAAGTAGCTGTCTGTAATGCAGATAGTATTTACCAATGCTTTCAAATACAATACAAGGCAAATATCATAAGCACAATATATATATATATATATATATATATATATATATATATATATATATATATATATATATATATATATATATATATTTATATATATATATATATATATTTATATATATATATATATATTTATATATATATATATATATATATATATATATTTAAAGTTTGACAATTTAATTACATTTCTTTCTGCAGTGGTTTGCATTTTCTTTAATATATTTCTAACGTGAAGAAACAGCTAAGATATAAATGTTAGCAATGATATTCATAATGATTTACAGTGCCTGTGAATGATTAAGCATGACTTGACTTTTTAAAATGAAATTCACTGCCTCAGATCAGCAAAGTGGCTTGTGAACTGCATATTAAGTGGTCCTGTAATTGAAATGTCTTTTCTCTTTTACAGAATGGATTTGCTGTTGTACAGCCCCCAGGTCATCATGCTGAAGAATCAACAGCCATGTAAGTGTGAGGGAATGCTGCTCATCACAGAGAACCAGCTTTACAAGCTATCACCTGCACAGTGAACACCTCCAAAACACTGTAATTATCAGCAGATGTGAGGGAAAGGCTTCAAGAGGTACTCCCAGAAAAATATTTAAATGAGATCATATAGCATTTAAAAAATATGACCCAGAATGTTATTTGTGATCATTTTCCTTGCTGATTTATTTTCTTATTTTTGCTGTTCTTTATTCCGCAGGGGATTCTGCTTTTTTAATTCTGTTGCAATTACTGCCAAGTACTTAAAGCACTAAATAAGAACAAGATATTAATCGTGGACTGGGTACGTATGCTTCATGGATGCCACTACTGGAATGCACACAAATTGTGTTGATGAATAGTATAGTTGAGTTGCTTCACTGTAAGTTTCAGTGTGTTTTGCAGAAATAGTGTTCAGTTCCCTTGCTTAAATCAGACACATATTGAAATAGTATTGTGCCAATATAACTATTCTTTTTATTATTTTTAGGGCCATAAATAACATTTGATTCTAATCAAGACGAAGTAGTTCAGAACAGTAGTAGCAAGAAGATACTACATTTAGGGGGTATAAAAAAAAAGTTTATTACAAAGTAAGTTTATTAAAACTCCCCCACCACTCAATCATAGAAATGAAGTACTGGGTACTATACAGAAACAAGATCCTAAGACAGTCTAGCAATACACTCAATTCAATAGTGCATAACTTCAGTAAAAACAAAAAATGATGCCCAAACTTTAGCTTTAGGCATGAGAAGTTATTTAAAGTCGGGCATCTTGTACCAAATGACTACTTGTACACAGTTAAGACATTTTTATGTTAACAGCTGAAGAAACTTGCATACTGATTTATGAGCCCTATTTTTATTTTGCCAGTGGTTCCCTAGGAGGTGTAAGGGTTTGTCTGACAAAGCATAGACAGGAAATGAACCCTGGCATCAAACACTAATCAGTTACATCTGGAGTCAATTATTTATTTTTGTCGGCAAGTGCTAAAAGATTTAAGGACTATAGTGTGATATAATTTCTCAAATAATACACAAAGGTCTAATATTATAATCGAATTGCATCCTGCTGCTCAAGCTGTAACAGCTACAAATACAAATACAAGAATCCTCAGCTCTTATTATTTAAAATAGTATATGAAACAGGTAATTAATTAAATTAGGAAAAGGTTTATTTCAGATGTGTCACAGCCTATAATGTGCTTAAGAAAAAGCAAACATCTGCAGGACAAAACTTGCATGTTCAAAAGGCTCACTCGTGGTCCAACTGCTGTATTGTGGGTGGATCTTTGACAAACCCTTGGCAAAAATATGTATGACATAAGAGAAGCAAACTTTAGGTCCCTGCACAATACAATATTTGATGAGGCATTCCATAGTGATAAAATAAGGCTTCATGTTTCTTCACTTTTAATGTGATATGGCTCTTGGGTCTGAATATTTCAATATTAGATTTTAATAAAAACAAATGGACTTTCATAAGGTATGTTTAAAACAGTAAAAGTAATATGAGACAGGCTTGGAGAGTGTTATAAGCCAGTAATACAATGAAGGTGTTTTGAGTGATACCATTATAGTCAGTCAAAGCATCCATAACTTCTAAACACTCAATCAAGATTTTAAGTTAAAACTTATACAAAACGAAGTCAAGAAGGAAAATGTTTTTGTTTCTGCCTTCTACAGTGTACTAAGGTACATTGTAATTTTTGCATCAAACCCCTTGAATGAATGATCAAATCATTATTTGTGTTATTTAATATGCAGTAAAGTTCTGGTTAGAGGGCACTCCCTTGTGGAAGCAAGAGCTGTAAGCACTTGCTATATTATACAAATAAGGTCAGCTATGAAGGTAATACCCTCTGATTGGTATCATTATTAAATTATGTTTTGTTGTAACAAAGTATTAGTTCAAGACAAAAGTATTGGCACCCCTGCTTTAGTATTCAGTGTGTCCTTTTTTTGCTTTTATTACAGGTTTCAGACGTTTATGATAATTCTTAACCAGTATGTTACATCTGGGCCTATATTTCCTTCAGCTCAGACATTGGATACACAATGCTTGGCTACAGCTTTTTTCAGATCAGTCCAAAGCATTTCTATTGGATTGATATCTGGTGATTATGAAAGCCATTCCAGAACTTTCATCTTCGTTTTCTTCAAAAATTCCAGAGTTGACAGCCATATGCTAGTTTGCAGTGATGTCTATGTGCATACAACTCTTCTGTGTTCGGAGTCCTTTGAACAGTTGTTTCATACACTATTATACTTGATGATTCTAAATCTTTCTTTAAGTCCCTGGCTGTTAATCGTGGGTTTTTTTTGTAGCTGCACATATGATTCTACTACCTGCTGTACCCATAATTTTCTTTGGTTGTCCACTTCTTTCAAGCGTTTCAGTTGAATTTGTTCTGTGGTACTGCTTGATTAATGCTCCGATTGTGGATTTTGGCATTCCATATTTCTTTGATACTGTTCTATAGCCATTCCCTTTGTTGTAGTTTGTCATGAACAAATATTTGAAATTGCTAAATTGCTTTTTTTTAATAAAAATTGTTTGTTAAACTACCAGAAATTGTGTATTTTGGCCTTTGTCATATTAATTAGTGGCTAATGTTTTCTAAAATTATCTTATATTAAGTGTAGGGTGTCAATACTTCTGTCTGCGACTGTATCTGAAAAAATGTCTTAATGATGAAAAAGAAAAATCAATGAACATAATTCAGGTATTTCTTGCTACAGCGAGAAGAAATGGTACTTGTTTTGAATTTGACACATATCATTAGTGAAGAGAAGGATGCAAGAAATTGGATCTCTCTACAGGCTTAACATTAACCAGGATTTTATTTGCTAATCTGCTGATTTATTGCCACGCAACAAAATATGTTCTATGCCGACACAGCAGTTTCATGATGCTGTTAAAAAAAAGTGATTAATATGTTTTTATGCAGTCAAAAATAAATGCATACAAATGAAAAAGATATATAGAATATATAATCTTTGATGAGGCATTCCATAGCGTAGTCCATTTCAGGACACTATGTAAGAAATAGTACATAATCACTCAAACAAAAGCATTCAAGGAAGAAACAAAACACATAAAACATACACAGGTAAACAATTAAACAGGTGCTTAGAATCGATTTTACACCACACGAATGTCAACTGTTAAAGAATTTTGCTTAAAACATTGTACCTACTTATCTCTCATAAACAGTAAGAAGCAACTCTTGTTCAACATTGCATTAAAAAATACACATCACCTGAGCATGTGTTGTCTGCCTTCATCACCTGAGCATGTGTTGTCTGCCTGCACAGCATCGGGACACACAGCTAACTGAGCCCTCTCTTCTAACCACAGCGGTTTACTGAGTTCAACTGCTGATGGGTCGTTTTCGAATTCTGTTTATGCAGAAACTTTGAATTCTGCCTTGTTGATTATTAACTGTATACATTTCGAAACCCATGGCTGTGTATTTTTATTATTATTATTATTTTTTTTTTGTGCAATTCAAACATTTGCATTTCATCTGGGACAAAGAAAGCCAAGTTAATTAAGCCTGAGGGGTTATGAACTCTTTATAGTTAATAAGTCATAAAATTCCTCCATAAAACAGGATGCTAGATTCCATCACTAGGACCCGCAGTACAAAGAGCTGGTGTATAAATATCTAATTGTGGAAGAGAGGACTGGGATTTCTCAATGACTGCTCATCTGGGGTCTCCAGGGCATGTTCGCTGCGGTTTCCTGGTTTTTAGAAGCCAGTTTAAAAAATGAGCACATTAAGGAGTAATTTGCCCAAAAATCATTCAGGAAGTGTCGGGAGGAGGGGCGGATGGGGGATGGTAAGAGAGAGAGAGGGAGAGAGGGAGAGAGGGGGAGGGGGGGGAGAAGCAAAGGCAGAATGAACCTTTGGATTAAGCTAAATGTTATTATATTTGTCATTTGTTTTCTTTTGCCCTCAGGATGTTCACCATGGCAATGGAACACAGCAGGCCTTTTTTTAGCAACCCCAATGTCCTGTACATGTCTCTCCATTGCTATGATGAAGGGAACTTCTTCCCAGGCAGTGGCGCTCCAGATGAGGTAAGCTTCATGATCAGAGAGTCCCCTTCTCCAAGCTGTTCTATTCGAATTGCATTGCATGATTACCTCTTATTTTCTCAGTCCTTCAGTGGTGCAATTAAATTGCGCCTGCTTCCAGAAATTGCTTAGTGGGACCCTTGCACCTCCCTCCAGTGCAGAACAAGCGCAGGACCCAGAACTGTGCTTGTCAAGCCAGGAACACGGATAGTTTGACGTTTTGTTTGATGATCATTGCCAGAAGCATAACTATTTGATGTTATTTCTGCTCTGATGTTTCCGTTTTGCAGTGTGGAAGTCACGTTGGTGAAGGTTACAATGTAAATATTGCTTGGACAGGTGGCCTGGAACCCCCCATGGGAGATGTGGAATACCTCACGGCTTTCAGGTTTGTGCATTTGCTTTGGATTGTGTGACTTAGGTAAATATGAATGAAGTGTAAGTCATACAAATAGAGTGAGACACTGTTTTGCCAGTCTGGTTGAGCATCCCCAGAAGCACTGCAAGGCACAGGTAAAAGAAAAACAAACACAAAACTCAGCAGGATGAAATATTTAAGTTATAAATACTGCCTTCTTTATGTTGGCATCCACTGTTAGTAAATTAAACCTCTTAATAAAATTGGTAACATAATGGCAAAAATGGGTATGTGGTAACATAATGGTAAAAACACTGTTTGTACAGAGAAGCTCATAGACAACAACTCCATCTCTGACCCCATTACCTAAATAGTCCATAATGCCTGGTAATGCCCTTTGTGTCAGGTTTTATTGCTTACATACATATATATTGTCCTCCATTATAGCAACGTTACATATGAGCTTCTCTATACAAGCAGTGTTTTTAAAAAAATTACCATTATGTTACCATTTGTTTCATTATATATTCTGGGCGATAGTCTCCCTCTGGCATGTGATTGGTTCACATCACTGTCAGTCCTGTCCCTTTTCAAAAGAACGCCTTTCATCTCTACTCTTCACAACAAGAGAAAATGGCTGAATATTAAGAAACTGCTGAATAGCGATTCTGTGACAATAGAAAATGAATTACCATACATACTACAAAAGAAAGATGCTCCAGACACTAAAATGGTGATTAAAACGTCACTATTTTCTGAAATTCAAACAAATTCAACTCGACGATGTAAACAAATATGACGGCCTGGATATAAACTGGATTACCGCATGCAGCAGTCAGCAAGCCAGGCGGAGAGTTGTACGCCGAAAAAACTGTGAGAACTATGTGGTATGAACTTCAAAAACATTTTCTGTTATTTATGTATTTATTTATGCTGTATCAGCTATATTTAAACAAAATATATAGTCATATTTACTATCCAACCTTGCCTCGCTTATTTTCTTGGCTTTTCTTGATTCATATATTAAATATGTACATTCAGACTCAGCCATAGTGGAAAATTAAATGCCCCTTGGGAAGACTATTGTTACCTCCAGGGTGCAATATTGGTGCAATACAGCCCGCCTCTCCAGTCCTCTCCATATATATATAATGCAACTGATAATATGTGTATCAATTTGACAGTGATTTAAACTAATGACTTTACAATTATTTGGTGGGGGTTGAAGGATTACTTTACATCCTCTCAATTATATTTTTCATCTTTTTACTATCCTATTATATGGATTCAATCATCACTCATTTCTGCATATTTTACAGTCTCTGCACAAGCCTGAGAGAGGTCGAAGGTGGAATATTACAAATAAAGAACCACACACTGTTGTACTATGGGGATATCAGTGCTTTACCAATGTTTTCTCCCAAAATAAATTATTTATAAATATATGATGATAGACCAGTTTAATTAAGTAACAATCCACCTGGGATAAATTTGTTAGTGGAAACATAATATTTTACCATCTTCCTTGTGTTGCAAGAAGTGACTAATTTATAAAGTTTTCAGAAACAGAATGAAAGCTTTCAAGAAAATAAATATTTTGACAGAAAAAAAACAATTCTGTTTTGTCTTGTCAAACTTTTTAAAATCAGCAGCTGCAGAAAGTGTATAAAAAGCAATACCATAAAACCAATAACCTTATGTGGCAGGGCAGCAGGACAGAACCCTCCATGTACACAGGGGCAGGGGAGAAGAGCCCTGCATGTACACAGGGGCAGGGCAAAGCCCTTCTGATGAATGGATTGTTTTGGGGTGAATTATTGTATAGTTGTTAGCAGCTCGTCTCTGCCAGAGATCTCGTGAAAATGTGTGGTCAGCAGCTGGTGATTATAGATAAATTGGCTGTCGGCCATTGCGTAGAATGTGACCATCTTCGGATTGATTAATATATTGCTAATCCGGAAATGGTCACATGTATAAAAACCCACAGCTTTTGCTGGTCGGGGTGGGTGTTCAAGGAGGAGGAATGTGAGAGAGCCGGGAGAATGAAAGAGAAAGAGAAAGAAATAAAAATAAGTAAACAATTGTTTTAGAGGAAATATTGTGTGTGTGTGTTTGAGTTTGTTTTGTTAAGCCTTTTTATTTTGGCTTGGTGAGCTGTTAAAAGCTGCTACAAAACTACATGTTAATGAAATAAAAAGCATGATTACTTTGTTGTTGTTGTTTTTGTAAAGTGACTCTTTGGTTATACATGTGTACCAAGGTTTTTCTTCTTCTTCTTTTAAAATAACAAAAGAAATGTGTTGGGCTTGAAGTCGGGTCCCTGGATATGGACCATGAGACCAACGTTGTCCATACCCACTGGAAACCCAGATTTCAAATTGATTTGCTTCATGTCACTTTTAATTAATAAATACATTAGGTATAAACAAGGAACTTAATACAGTAGCGTTGTGGTGCTGTGGTTATTTTAAAAGCAGTTCTGTGTACACCACAACAATAATGCTTTAAGCTAGTAATTGTTATGATTATCATCCTAGGCAAATAAAATGAATGCTCTGCACTAAACTTTATAAATGATTTATAAATGCCTTTACTGCTCTGCTTTAATTTAGGCACATATTTCTCTTTACCTCCTCCTTATATATAAATGATATACATATTCAGAATACATGCCACAAACCTTTTTATTACATTTTATAGGTCTGATGTAATTTCACATGACATTCAAGGTACACAAAAAAATAATAATACAAAAGCTAGTGCAAGCCCCTAGTGTAAGCTCTATTTCTTGAAGTGTTCCCTGACAAACAAAATTAATTGCACATATATTGGACCTTTGAGGCCTAGGGCTAAGAATGGAAAAATTATTTACAAAAGCATGAAAAATATTTAATCACTAGAGGCAGGGGGCAACAAAGTTTTAATGAATAGGTCCTCAGGCCATTGGCTGGCGGCAGGCTTTCTCAAACAACTGCAAACTCTCTTGACTAGCTGCCTGCCAACCTCAGGGTCAGGCTTGAGATGAAACAGATAAGATAATTGGCTCTAATGAATTCCAGAAGGCATTACCATTCTTTTTTTTTTTTTTTTAGCTTGGATTTGAAGAGTGCGTGTGGAAGTGACTCTTAATTCAAACCAGGGCTGCACCGGGCCCAGTCTCAATGACTTTGATATTGTTTGAAGTTCTAAAAGTGTTCACCACACCACTGGCCTGCTGGGCTGGGTCTCCCTGGTTACCTTAATTACCAGCCTTTATTATTGCTGACTTTACTGCACAGGAAAGGAGCCATTATATGTTCTATCGCCATTCAGCTCTTTTTGGGCCAGGGGTAAAGGTCATCCAAGGGAGCCAAAACAGTTTTTCTTTGAGTTATTCAAGGCAGCTACAAAACATTATAGAATTAAAAAAATGCAGAGAGATATGTTTTGAAGTTATGACTTCTTGGGTGTTTGTTTTGTGTACATTTCATTGTTGCAGCTTCAATTCCAAAATATGTGACTTTGTTTCTTTGCTTATTGTAGTGAATGCATAAGTGCTGTACATTTGGTGAGTAACATGTGTATCTGTTATACAGTAGGATAGAAAGCAGGTGCATCATACCCTATCAACACTTCCTAAATAATTTGCAAGCATGCATTGAAACCATGTGATTGCCATTCACCTAATTCACAATCACATTTTTCAACACGTGATGGTCTCATATTATTTAAGTAGTGTGAATTCAGTATTCAATGAGTAATGCAAGAGCAAAGAGGTGATGGTTAGCTAGAAGAGACATATTTAGAACACGCCCCTGCAGCCAATGAAGGCAACATCACTCTGCATGTGTTATGTACTGTATGCACCAATCAGAAGGCAAGCAATATCGGTATTGCTGTATCTTCATAGGTGTTGTAATGCATTACATGTAACTAAACAAAAAAATAACAAAATCAAAAAATATAAATTGTGCCCGAGAAATAATTCTTTGTAACTGTAACTAGTTATTTTGTTCCAGATTTTGTTTTAAAAGTAACTTCCCCAACACTGATCACAATGCAATTGCAAACTGATTATTTTGCAATCACAATTGAATTGTAAAACCATTCACCTGCTGACCACCCAGACAATCTGTTGAATCAGGATTCCCTGTAATAGGAACATTTATTTATGGAGTTTACATTTAATAGTTGGTCTCATTTTTATCACATTTCTAAAAATAATATATGTGTTCCTTCTTTTAAATATGTTGGCTGGCCGTAGTCTATTTCATGTTGTTAGCACTGCAGATATCAGGGAGGAGAGTCAGGTATTTTGTGATTATATTGAATGGAAAGCAAAGGATGACATGCCGGTGTATTGTGTTTGTGTAATGCACATGTACATGCTGACTGTTGGGAAATGTAAAACAGATGATGTGGAAGAGTGTTTCAACAACTTTCAATTGTTCAGTGGATGAGTGGCTTTTAAAGTAGCCATAGGCGACACATGGCATTATGCAAAAATGTCTTGTGTCAGGTTCTTTGAGGCCAGTTTTTAAAGGTTATGCCAATAAGTGACCATTTTAATTTGTATTGATTCTTTGTATTTTTTTTTTACATTTCTGAATACTAGCACAGTAGACCCCGGATAATCTGTGCAGATTGGGACCGATTTGAGCCCAAATTAGTGAAAAACACAGATTAGCCGAAACTGAGTTTACTGTTAGGAAAATCCCTGCGCTATTAATTGAAAAGTTGAAAAATGCAATAATTCAATTTCAAGTCCCAACAATGGTCAAAATATATACTGTACATAATCAGGGTTGTTCAGAGGCAGATAGCTGGTTTAAAAAAGTCATCTTGCTCCGAGTCTTTGTCATATCTGCTCTTCGTATTCAGACTGCCAGGCTAAGAGAGTCTTAAGTCTGCTTTCTGGTCGCTTGTCACTGGTTTCAGTAACCACAATACATAAGAACATAAGAAAGATTAAAAACAAGAGGAGGCCATTCAGCCCATCTTGCTCGTTTGGTTGATAGTAGCTTATTGATCCCAGAATCTCATCAAGCAGCTTCTTGAAAGATCCCAGGGTGTGAGCTTCAACAACATTACTAGGGAGTTGGTTCCAGACCCTTACAATTCTCTGTGTAAAAAAGTGCCTCCTATTTTCTGTTCTGAATGCCCCTTTATCTAATCTCCATTTGTGACCCCTGGTCCTTGTTTCTTTTTTCAGGTCGAAAAAGTCCCTTGGGTCGACATTGTCTATACCTTTTACGATTTTGAATGTTTGAATCAGATCGCCGCGTAGTCTTCTTTGTTCAAGACTGAATAGATTCAATTCTTTTAGCCTGTCTGCATACGACATGCCTTTTAAACCCGGGATAATTCTGGTTGCTCTTCTTTGCACTCTTTCTAGTGCAGCAATATGCTTTTTGTAACGAGGTGACCAGGACTGAACACAATATTCTAGGTGAGGTCTTACTAATGCATTGTAAAGTTTCAACATTACTTCCCTTGATTTAAATTCAACACTTCTCACAATATATCCGAGCATCTTGTTGGCCTTTTTTATAGCTTCCCCACATTGTCTAGATGAAGACATTTCTGAGTCAACATAAACTCCTAGGTCTTTTTCATAGTTCCCTTCTTCAATTTCAGTATCTCCCATATGATATTTATAATGCACATTGTTATTGCCTACATGCAATATTTTACACTTTTCTCTATTAAATGTCATTTGCCATGTGTCTGCCCAGTTCTGAATGCTGTCTAGATCATTTTGAATGACCTTTGCTGCTGCAACAGTGTTTGCCACTCCTCCTATTTTTGTGTAGTCTGCAAATTTAACAAGTTTGCTTACTATACCAGAATCTAAATCATTAATGTAGATTAGGAATAGCAGAGGACCTAATACTGATCCCTGTGGTACACCACTGGTTACCTCGCTCCATTTAAAGGTTTCTCCTCTAATCAGTAATTTCTGTTTTCTTTATGTTAACCACTCCCTAATCCATGTGCATGCATTTCCTTGAATCCCTACTGCGTTCAGTTTGAGAAATAATCTTTTATGCAGGACTTTGTCAAAAGCTTTCTGGAAATCTAAATAAACCATGTGGTATGCTTTGCAATTATCCATTGTCGATGTTGCATCCTCAAAAATGTCAAGCAGGTTAGTTAGACACGATCTCCCCTTCCTAAAACCATGTTGACTGTCTCCCTGGACATTGTTACCATATAGGTAATTTTCCATTTTGGATCTTATTATAGTTTCCATAAGTTTACATATAATAGAAGTCAGGCTTATTGGTCTGTAGTTACCTGGTTCGGTTTTGTCTCCCTTTTTGTGGATCGGTATTACGTTTGCTATTTTCCAGTCTGTCGGTACAACCCCTTGTGTCAAGGGACTGTTGCATGATCTTGGTTAGCGGTTTGTAAATAACTTTCATTTCTTTGAGTACTATTGGAAGGATCTCATCCGGCCCAGGGGATTTGTTTATTTTAAGAGCTCCTAGTCCCTTTAACACTTCTGCCTCTGTTATGCTAAAGTTATTTAGAATTGGATAGGAACAGGTCGACATGTGGGGCATGTTGTCCGTGTCCTCCTTTGTAAAAACCTGTGAAAAGTAATCATTTAATATATTTGCTATTTTTTTTTCTTCATCTATGATTTTGCCATTTGTGTCTCTTAGACATTTAACCTCTTTGAATGTTCTCTTGCTGTTATAATATTGGAAATACATTTTTGAATTGGTTGTATTTGTCCTGCTTTCCCATGAACACACTTTTTGTTTTAACTATTTCTCAAACCAGACAACAGATTTTCTTTTGATATCTCTGGTCTATATAGTAGTTCTAAGCGAAACAAAATAAAATAAAAATGAATAAAAACCCTTCCCCTTATTTGTTGTTCATTGTGTGTGTTATGGGTTTATTATGGGTAAAAAAGATCCCAAGTTCCCATGTGCTATAAACCATATTTTATATTTTCTTTTCTTTGTATTATTGGTGATAGAAATTCCAGTTAATGCCACTTTGAACACCCAAGAGCTACAGCATCGGAGGACAACGCAGCTCTCGGGCAGCTTACAGGCAGGCCCGCAGTCGCCTGGCCAGACTACAGGGGTAGCTGTGCGCGGCGAGCCGAGG
Source organism: Acipenser ruthenus (assembly GCF_902713425.1). Lineage (NCBI taxonomy): Eukaryota > Metazoa > Chordata > Actinopteri > Acipenseriformes > Acipenseridae > Acipenser > Acipenser ruthenus. Next base: position 9,006,001 of record NC_081192.1, on the reverse strand, counting down.
ACACCGTGGACGACCTCGGCCAATTGAGCACCGCCCCCGGTCGGCAAAGGAATAGCCTGAACTTGCGATGTCCAGACTATAGGGCACATCCTGCACTCCTCACAGAGCGCCTTTACTGGATGCGCCACTCGGGAGCCCCATGAATAATACTGTAATTCATATAATAATAATAATAATAATAATAATAATAATAATAATAATAATAATAATTTTGAAAACAATGTTAATCTTACAAATTCTCAACTATCATGAAAGTTTCATGCAGTACTGCACGCTGTATACAAAATTGATCGTTTTGTGGTGTGCGGAAAAAAAAACAACCATTGATCAGCACTGAGGCTTGATCAGTGTTTTTTGCAATACCAAATTTTCCACCGACTGAGTCAGCAGCACTGGTATACTGTATATTGTAACGGTCCGTGAAAATAAACAGATTCACACAGGCAGTATTCGTCCAAACTGTTTATTGTGAACACAGGTAAAATAAATAAAAAGGAAAGGACCGCTGTCAGCCATAGAAATAATAATAATAAAATAACTCTAGTCTATTCTCAGTCTCTCACTTGCTCTCCACTTCACAGCACTGTTTCAAAATGATTATGCCAGAGAATAAGTTCTTGTGTGAGCATATACTTATATTAAACATGTTCCTTCATATAAAGCTACAGATTTGTTTTTTGTTTGTTTCAAAATAGATAGTGTTAATCATGGGTATGTTAAACTGTATAACAGAGCAAGTGTAGTAATAAAATACCCTAGGTTTAAAAAAAAAAAATAGTCTGCTGAGGCTGTTGTTAGTTTAGGCTTCACTGTAGAAAATGTTCAATAACTGTTAGTTATCGACAGCATTTTGCTATCGTTCTCTCAATCCGTTAAAAACATGCCTTCATAGACGAAAATCGTTGGGGTTTCACGACGCATCTGAACGATCTCTTATGAATAGCAGCTGCCGTTAAATAGGCGGCTATAGACGAAATCCGATCATGTACTCCTGTTTTCTCATTTCAACAGGCGTTAAACCTTTATGAATAGACCCCTATATCCTTTGCTAATCAGTGCTAATCAGTACCAACTGCAGTGGTGTTTGAATTTTGTCTGCTTAGGAACTGATCTGAGTCCAAGAGTACTCTTCATATTAGGTCTCAAAGAGCATCGAACACAGATGACAATCAAGGGCTCTTGACCTGGTGCTGGATTTCAAGCTGTCCCCTGCTGTGAGAATCACTGCATGAACCGTTTTCGGAGGCGATCCCACTGTATCTAGTAGCTTTAGGGGTGTATACCTTATTTTTGGCAGTGAAGTTTTTAATGCTCTTAAGAGATGAAACTGAGTATTGAGTTATTGTCCCCAACATTAGTAGACCTAAGGCTATATCTTGGCTATGAGTCTCTGCATTGATATCAGTTACAAGACTTTATTCCACACTGTTAATGTAAGTGATGTAGACCTATTGACTGAACAACTAAAGACAATAGGGCCTATTTAGCAAAAAGTGCAAGGATCAAGGCTAGAAGGAGCTGTCTCAGAAAAAATATTTACCTGCCCCTAACGACAACAATTTTTTTTGTCATGCTATTTTGTAAAATCTAAATGTTTTTATTATTTTCATGTGTTAGGTTAAAACACTGGAGAACATTTGTTATTTATTTAGTTGAATCTAGGTAGACTTAGATGAGTGAGACTAAACTTGGGTCACATTTTAATTATGGCTTTTAAAAAGTAATAAATGGTCAATTGAAATTAAGCTGTAAATAGGGGGCTATGTGGTGCTGTGAGTAAAGCCTGATGAACACCTTAGTTATGCTGCTGTGCCACGGGATATTCTCTAGGTTTTTTTAAAGCTTTTAGGGGAGAAGCAGACACAAGCCAGAAATTAGACCCTTTACATACCCCAGTAAAACACAACTGTCCCAATTCTTTCACAGGAGCCCATTTTCATGGTTCTGTGTCTTGGCATGGTTTCCTACCTCATAATTTTACAGTTATTTCTTGCTGATGTGCTTGTGTAATTAGGGATTTGTTCTGCCTCTGAATTATTTGCATTAAATTGCTACCCACAAAATTTAACGCTAACTTACAGCCTCAAAGATTACTCCTTTGTTATCTGATTCCACTGAAAGGACCTATTGTGATGAAACTTGTGGATTTTACACTTTACACATTTTGCCAGCATCAGGTTTAGGAATCTGAAACTTCTCACAAGAGAAACCTTGAGGAAAATGTATTTCAGTCTTCCTGGTTACAAGCTATGCAGTACAATTAGAAATGCCCTCCATATTTTTAAATATTGATTCCAATTTTAAGCCTGAAAACTGTGCAATATCCATCACCGCAGAACCATTGTGAAAAAAATATTACATTCTAAATATATATTTTACATGATGGGGTTCAATACATAAAACACCTGTTGTTAAAATATATACATTTGTACAACTCCAAAAATAATATATATTTGTTGCTATTAATTTCCTTTATAATTGATAAACATAGTGCTAAAGCAAGTCCTACAACTCCAAAAAGGCATGCTCCAATCAAACTTAACATAGATAGTAAAGACATTTCTGCTGCATTTTGGATAATTTTAGAAGATGCCTGTATTACAATAGAAAATGTTTTCCATATATTAAGCATACTTATGTCAGTAAATAATATCTGTACATCCAGAGACAAGAAGCCAGGAAGCAATTCTAAAACAAAAATATCAAAAAGACGACAAAGATCATGTGCACATGCTTTATAAATTGAGCCAAAAGATGGCTCATTTTTTAGTATCCTGCTAAGATAAAGGGCCAATGGTATTTTCCCACACTGTACACAGTTTACACAAAGACTTGCCCTTAGAGAGTTAATGTAGTATAACACAGGAGAAAAAGTTGTAATTATCATGGTACTTCACTGTAATGACCACTTCACACAGCAGTACTAAGCCTAATTACAGCTATTTTGGTGCAGACCACACTAGCGTGAGTTTGCTCTTCACACTACATTGGTATCCTTGGAATCCTTACTGATAGACTGTTAGTTGCAAAATCAGCCTGACATTGTTGAAATGGCATAATATTCCAGAGTTTGTGTTGAAATAGTAAGAAGTCACTTATTGGTCTCTTTAAACCAACATAATAGGTGCATGCAGATAAACGTGGGCTGCATAACTGTACTGTCAGAATTCACAGCATGTGGTCCACATAATAGGTCCACTCTGACTTGTCCTCAAAGTTTAAGACTCTATTGCTAAACCTTTAATCTTTCACCTTCTTACAAATCAGCTTTTCATGTTATGAAGATTACATAACAAGGGCTGAAAGTGCTCCAGCCCAAAGGATTGCAACAACAAAAAAGGAAAGAAATTTGACAGAACTGGAAACCAGTGACATGTCAGTAAAGGGTTTAAAATTAAAAAAAGGTGTTTGTCAGCTGTTGGTAATGAACTTAGATTTGTGCTTCTAAAATGGTTACTGAATTCTCTGCACAAGTAATAAACACTGTGCTATCTCCTCACAGGGCTGTTGTCGTGCCCCATTGCCACTGAGTTTAATCCAGATGTGGTCCTGGTGTCAGCTGGTTTTGATGCTGTAGAAGGCCATGACCCTCCACTAGGCGGGTACAAAGTTACAGCCAAGTGTAAGTCCCTGCTTCTACCCTCAGTCTGATTTGTTACAAGTGGCTGAAATGAGTAACTGTATAACTTCTAGTGCAACAATGATATACATTAAAGAAGCAAAGCATTAAAGGGAATACTCATCTCCACTCCATTAAACCCTGTCTGCATGGTGAGCAGTAAAATTGGGATATTGAGTCTCTCTGATGGAGCATCAAAGGTTTGATGGACTTTTGCCTACATTTTTTACAAAACAAACACTTCTTATCTAACAGTATCACATAAGATTTCACGACCATGGACTTCAAAAGCTAAGCGCAGAGAGGGTTAGGATGCAATAACCCTAAATAGTTGCCCACTATCTTGATAGGGACAGACAGGGGGAAAGTGAGGCGTCTCTCATGTTTGTTGTTGTGTGTTTTAGCCACATGGGGTGATTAGTGACCATCTGTTTTTCGGTCTGCTAAGTTCAGTTTTATTTTTCACAAAATGCCACGCTGCCTTGTACCCTAAAAGGCTACCCTGTGTTAACACCAGGGAGTTTGCCAATGCTCCATTGACAATTTGGAGATTTCATTACCCTTTGCTGGAGCCTTAATAGAAAGTTGAAATCTCAACTTTTCACCTGATTTTTTGCTCCAGGAGTCCTACAGAAAATGTATACTTTCAGATGCTTCACTCCTTTTTCCACCTCAACACGTCATACCTGAATCTACTGATAAAAGGGGTTTATATATTTGAATGTTAAAACCATGTCTGATTTTGCAGTGCTCACAGAAGTGGCTACAACTGGATAACTCAACCAGACCAATGTTTTATTTTTTAACTGTCTATTGTTTTATTAAGTACAATGCAATGAAAAGCTAAGGTCAGTGTTTTCTCAGGCTAAGTGTAACCATAATATTAATGTGATATTGCTTTATTAAATACTGTTTGTAATGACTTAAACATTGGAACTGAAAGCAGAGAGTTGGAAGACCAAGTTGTTTGCCTGTTTACTCATCATGTACTGGTCACATTTACCCCCAGCTGTCTTTTTTTGAATGACAATGGGATTATGTTTATTATTATTATTAATTTATTAGCAGACACCCTTATCCAGGACGACTTACAATTGTTACGAGATATCACATTATACAGATATCACATTATTTATTTATACAATTACCCATTTATACAGTTGGGTTTTTACTGGAGCAATTTAGGTAAAGTACCTTGCTCAAGGGTAAGGCAGCAGTGTCCCCCACCTGGGATTGAACTACTCCACACTGCTGCCCTTTAGCTTGTTTTGGTAGTGAACACTTGTCTCTTTTAAACCCACACTTAAAACACCATTGAAAAAGTGTTTTAGAAGTGCTATTGGAGACCTTTTACTCAAACTTATGTCCTGTGCCTTGTAAGCAATACACCTCCTTGGGTTTTGTGTGGAAATGGTTAATTTACACAGATAGTGGAATTAGATGTGTGAATCTTCTCTGCTGGAGCAGTGTATTGTAAATGTGATTAGGGCTTGTTAGGTAATCACTATATGCACTTCCACATTTCATTCATTAAGTTTGGTATCATCCAAGGAAAGTCAATGATGTAAATGGAGCATGAATTAATCATTTGCAGGAATTGTTCCACATATGTTCACAGTAAAAAATAAAGCTGTGAGAGACAGATTCAGCATTTGGAAATGCACTGCAGAGATTAAAGATAAAAAATAGAACTATACCACAGCGTGAGACAGAATGGACAGCAAAAGGGATTTGTTTTTCCATCAGTGTGTTTTAGTGGAATATTCCTGTCTTGAGGTAAGCCCTGTTTAAGGAAAACGAGTGTGATCTGGAGATAGGGCTGCTACAATTAAATCAAAAATCGATTTTTCATAATTATATACATCGATATAAATACTGAATAATCGATAAATAATTACATTTTTGTAACTCGCATAGTTAATAACATTATTTAAAGAGTCTGTGGCAATGTGCCCCACCCCTGTATGCATTTCTGTGTTATATGTTGTGTGTGGTGTGTTAATGTTGGTGTATAGATATTGCTACACAGGATATAAATGGGTGTGTGCAGCACGAGTTATTTAAAATGTATAATTGTATTTAGGCACGAGGATTGCACTTCACTTCATGTACATTTAAAGTAGTTAATAATATGTGAGCACGGGGTTGCACAGATTTAGTTCACGTGCTGGGATTCAAGTGAATCATTAATTGGTAATTGAATCCCAGCACAATTGTATATATAGATGCACGTTTCACTCGGGGTTGGGTGTTCGGTGGGTAGTGAACGGGAGAGAGAGGAGGAGAAATAAAGTATATTAATAGCAATTGCTATTGTGTGCTGGTAGGACCAGCACAATAATTGTTTGTTTATTTTTACTCACCGTGTTTGTCTGTCTGTTAGTCCACCGTTTGTTTAAGTGTTAGTCTGTTTTGTTTGTCTATTTATTTTTGTCCTGTTTTCTGTTTTGTTCAACCTTTTATTTTTGTTTGTGTACTAAATGTACTGAGCGCAGCCATTGCGGCTCATTTTCACTCATCACTACTACCTGTCTGTGTACTCTTTTCTGGTCTGACGTCACCCCTACAGCTAGCCTGTCACAAGGGTACATAAGGATGTTTTTATTTTATTGTATTACATGTTCCCATGTGTTGCTACAACTGTTTACGTAAGGTGTGTGTATTGTTTTAATTTTTCTTTTTTTTTTTTTACATTTTGACCACTTTTTAAAAATTTTAAATTGCATTCCCTGCCTCAGGATGGCTTCCCATGTACCTGCATGGACCTCTCAGAACTACATTTTCCATCATCCTTCTGCTCACTCAGTTACATATGTGAGCAGGAGGAGGATGAGAAATGTAGTTCTGAGAGGTCCATGCGGGTACATGGGAAGCCATCTTGAGGCAGGGAATGCAATTTAAAAGTTTAAAATTGCATTTTTAAAATTTAAAAGTTTAAAAAAGTAATCAAAATGTAAAAAAATAAATAAATAAAACAATACACTTTTTCTAAAGGATTTTTGTATGCTGAAACCGAATATTTTATTTGCCACACTGTATTTTGTTGTTTTAGGCTCGAAATCGCTAAAAAACAAAATGTCCGCAATGCGAAACTTCAAACTCTCATAACTTTTGAACGGGGGGTGATAAAGCCATATATTGATTATCTTTTCAGCCAAATTTGTTTCTGCAAATGCAGCCACTGTCTGCACACTTGCAAGCTGCAGTGCATGTAAGTTTCCCTTTCCTGCAGGTACAATTGTGCAATGTGGATCCCTTTGTGCATCGACATGATACAATATCCTTGCACGACTCAGGAATTGCAGCAAGTGACAAAAGCCTTGGTAACAGCTGTCCATCATCCATTTTCCAGCCCACTGGAATATACTTTTGATGTTTGGCTGTGCCTGCCTTCATCCACATGTTTTTGTGAAACTGTGCTACTAGTAGCACCAACACATCGGTGTCATGTGCTGATTCCACAACACTCTCTGCACTGGTGTGCATACAATGCAGGGCAAGCCTTGTATCTGCCTCCTCATGATTGGCCTGTAACTGGTGGATGTCCAAATCAGGGTTGGATGTTTGTACTTCATCTTCTCTCTGGAATCCACCAGCTACTACTAATGTTTTGTCTGCAGGAGCATTTGTGATCAGGTGATTCGAGAGGAAGCATGCTAGGTCTGCCTTGTTTGTAGGCACAGCTAGAAAGTCAGTCCAGTTACTGGGGACTGGCACAGAGCCATCTTCCATTTAGTCTTCTGATCAGACAAAAATGTTTTAAATGTTTCTTCCTGGTACCAGCCTTGATTGAAGTTTCTCTATACTGATCAAAGTAACATCAATCCTGTCAAAGGGTTTTCCCGCAAGAAAGACCTGTTCAACAAATGCATCTGCCAATTCTCCAAAGTTTGTGACTCTTGTAGGTTTTACAAGTGACAATACTAGGGCTTGTCCATCTATCACCAGGCAGGATGTTCCATCAAGGTTAACCTCTGGGGGACAGGTCACATTCTTGGTCATCAAATCAGCTAGAATGGCTTTATTGCCACTCCTTAGACTGCCATTTTTGTATGCAAGGGCAACTGGCGCAGTCATCAGCTCATGTTGTAATATCTTCTGTAGATTCACCTTCCTACCAGCCTGGTAGGCAGTGATAAGGCGCTGAAATATATTCCTGTCTGCCTTCATAGTGGATTTTTTTCCGTTGGCTTCTGTTTTTACTTCAAAGAGGGATGAGAAGGTTGGGGCCTTTGTCTTGTGCAGGGGATCTCTGAAGTTGACTTGTGTATGACCATCATCAGAGACGATGAGTCTTTCCTTCACAAAAGTGTTAAGTCGTATTTGGCCCAGCTCCTGAGCATTCAGAAGTGTTCCTATATATCACTAGTTGCCAAATCCTTAGTAGCAATATTCTGGAGAACATCACTGGACATGTCTGGTGCAAACACGTTGAATCTCCATAGAACTGTCACAATGTTGTTTTCATCTTCATTGTCCAGTTTCATTCTAGCTGGTGTGGTTTCATTGTAGAATCATTTGGTCATCATGCCCAACCATGAACAGTGCCCTCATTTTGGTTGCAATGCAGGCCCTGAAGTTGTATGACAGAACCCATCTGTTCAATGCTGACGTAGTTTTAGTAATTCCTATGATACCACCACCTTTTTTTCCTGTTGCATTTAGTCACTCCTGGCTGTGGTCAGAGTCCACTTGGTTAAACCTTTGGTCTGATTATTTCACAACAAAGTCATCTTTGTAGAACTCATCTTTTTTTTCTTTTTTTATGAAAATGTAGTCGTCGCCAATGTGTTTTTAACCCCGGTTTTCTCCCCAATTTGGAATGCCCAATTGTTATTTGTATCCCGGTTCACCACTGCAGCCCCCTGGAGACTCGGGAAACGGAGGCTGGAGCACGCGTCCTCCAAACGTGCCAATCCTGCCAATCGATCATTTTTTGCACTGCGGATCCACTGTGAGGCCACCAGACCTATAGTGCCAGAGGACAACACAGATCTGGTGGCTCCACTGCAGAACTGCAGGTGCCCTATCTGCCACAGGGGTCACTGGTACGCAGTGAACTGTGGATTCCCCTGCCGACCTAAGCCCTCCCTACCAGGGTGGCACTCTGCCAATTGTGCATCGCTCCCTAGGAACCACCAGTCACTGTCGGCAGTGACATAGCCTGGATTCGAACCTGCAATCTCAAGGCTATAGGGCGCATCCTGCACTCCATGCGGAGTGCCTTTACTGTGTAGAACTCATCTTTGACTGCATCAGGTAGCTGGTTCATCTCAGCCAAGTACACACAACCCCACCTGGCATAGTTAATGTGATCATAGCGATGAAAGAATGGAAGTATTTGCCAAAAAGCAAAGAGGTAAAGCTCCCAGAGACCATCACGCTGGGCCCTGATGAACAGAAGTAGTATGCAGACCATGTTCATATACTGCCACCAGTATTGTAAGTTCACATCTTCCTCTTTGCTGAGTATAAACTCAGCCATGTGATTACAAAATCAGCTAGATGTCAGTGTTGTCACTAACGCATCATAATCTTGTGGATTATCCAATCGTACTGCATTCACTAAATATTCTTTCAACCCATGGCCCTGCTCCTCTAGATATGACAGGAGTTGTGGAAGCAGTAGTTGCCACAGAGCTTGCAGTGTAAGCTTATGTGCATGTACTCCCTTTGCAAATTATTTTCCAGCCATTGCCTTTTCTGTTGAAATTGGTCCCAAAATTCCACTCTCTATCCAGAAATCTTGAGTGTGCTGTCCCAAGATCTTCAGAAAGTTCATTGATGTATGGAGGCCTCCTAATCGGGGAATCAGAACATCCTTGTACTGTGGTATGGTCCATTTCAGCTCCAACAGTGCAGGAAAGAGAGCTTGATTAACTGTAAGCACTCCATGTTTTTGCTGAAGAGAGGCTGCTACATGTAGAACTCTTTGAACAATTGTATTCAACGTTCCTATGTCATTTGCGGGGGCTTGAATAATTGGTATGTATCCAACTGTAGTTTTTTCTGGATCCATCTGACTGTTATTTTGGTTGAATGATGTCCAGCTGGGTTTTGGCTGATCATATTGGCGTATAAACATGAAAGCCATATCTGTAGCTGTAGCTTGTAATGGAGACATGGGATGATCCTTGGGTTTCTCAAAACATTCTGCTTTCACTTCTTCTTTCAATGCTGTATGGATCATGGAGAGAAACTCATCTTCTACTTGTGCCTTAAAGACAGGGATAGTAGTAGATCCTTCATCCAACTCCTGATCATAGACTGTCCATTGAGAGAACAGAATATGGCTAAATTTCATAGGCAAGAGTATTGTTTGTCTATCAGGTGCAGCCTGATCACGCATTACAATAAATTCATAGACATCCTTGAGAAGGAATGACAACTTTTCTTTAAATGTTGATTGCCGGTTGAGAAAAGATCTTGGGATTTCTATGCCTGCTTTTTTGTAGCGTAGCATGGCAAACAAAATATTCGGTTTCAGCATACAAAAATCCTTTAGAAAAAGTGGTTTGACAACTTTCTCAAAAATGCTTCCTACGCCTTTAGAAGCACATTTCTGAGAAATTGTCCTATCTGTAATGAAATGTTTTCTCCATGATTCACAAAAACAGTTGGAAAAAGTTGATAAATGTAATTCTCTGTGGGAGTGTAAATATTGTTAGATCTTCTTTGCGCATGGTACAGTAGCTATGTTTTATTTCTATCCCAGGATTAGTTAAAGTCATCTGATTTAGTGTCCGCCTCCATATGAAGCTATAGAACCTTTGGTTTGTAGTAAAAACAAAAAACAAATGTTAAGGTATATACTTTTTTTTTTTTTGCAAACTTAAGCTGGAAACAGACAATCAATTTCTCTAAAAAGAAAAAAAACAATTCACGACGAACAAAAAAATGAGAAGTCCACCACAAAGTTGCAGAAGCCGGGTGGTACAATCATCGATATTTTTTTGAATGATTATATTTTGTGTGCCCAATTAATCATTGCTATTTGAAGACTTAAATGACAACCTATATGGAGATACAACCCCCTTTTTTTAGGTTTAACTTTTATAGAAAGCTTTAATATTACATTATTGAAGTGGTCAGAAATGTCATGTGAATATTTAATGTGAAATGTTGTGTTATATTTAATAATTGTACTTAATTTATAAAATTCTTAATAATGCAGTTATTTCTAGCTTGGGGTCTGGTATACAGTTTATGAAGAAATTGTTGTATTCCACTATTGTGACATTATTAATAATAATAATAATAATAATAATAATAATAATAATAATAATAATAATAATAATAAGAGACTTGTTTGCTATCATATCAAGCTATGACCAAATATTTTGCATCACCCTATAGAATTAACTCATTTTGCTTCATAGTGAGTCGAATGGAACCTGCTGAATAATGTTAACATATTGAATTACATACCGCTTTGTAGTTTTCCATATACTTAACATTTTGTAATCTAACATGAAATGCTGGACTTGCAATATCATTTTGTAGTTTATTTGATTGCATGATGTTAAATAAAATATCTGACTCCACCATCTCTCCCATATCTCTACCTGTCTGTCTGCTATTTCCTCCTGGATGCACTCGCATCACCTCAAACTCAACCTCTCTAAATCTGACCTCCTTTTTTTCCCTCCTCCTCCCCCTCATCTGATCTCTCTATCTCTGTTCCTCTGGAATCTACCACACTCTCTCCCTCTTCCTCCGCTAAGAACCTCGGAGTCACCCTGGACCCCAGCACATCTCCACTCTGGCACGCACTTGCCGATTCTTCCTGAGCAACATCCGAAGAATCCGACCCTTCCTCACCAACTACGCTTCCCAGCTCCTGGTCCAGGCCCTGGTACTCTCCCGCCTAGACTACTGCAACTCCCTCCTGGCTGGCCTCCCTGCGTCCGCCACCCGTCCGCTCCAGCTCATCCAGAACTCTGCTGCCTGCCTGGTGTTCTCTCTGCCTCGCTTCGCCCACACTACTCCACTACTCCGCTCACTCCACTGGCTCCCAATCATCGCTCGCATCCAGTTCAAGACTCTTGTACTAGCCTACAGATGCCTTGACCAGACTGCACCCAGCTACCTCCAGACCCTCATCTCTCCCTACACCCCCACTCAACCTCTCCGCTCCGCCTGCACTAGAAGACTGGCTCTACCTCCGCTACGCTCCCCTGCCTCCAGAGCCCACTCCTTCTCCACCCTTGCTCCGCAGTGGTGGAATGACCTTCCTACAGATGTCAGGACTGCCCAGTCCCTGACCACATTCCGGCACCTCCTTAAGACTCACCTCTTCAAACAGCACCTGTAGAACTCCTCTGTTTGTATCCTGGGACACTATCACCCTTCATTTAAATGTGCTTTATTTTGCTCTTATCTGCCCCCTATTTTACTGCATTTAATCCTGTACTTCAGAATTCTGTAATCTACCTGTAGTATTTTGTATTTAATCATATCCTGATGTAACTATGACTATTACCTGCTGTATTATTGAATTGTGGTTTGTCACACTTGTACTTTGCTTGAACAAAAGTTATTGTATTTCTTGCTCTTATTGTATTACTTGTATTGTAACACTTGAAATGTATTTGCTTACGATTGTAAGTCGCCCCGGATAAGGGCGTCTGCTAAGAAATAAATAATAATAATAATAAATTATGTTCATATAGGTTGTTTTTTTTAATTGTCTCCATCTTAAAATTCTGGATGATGCAAAACGTTTGCTCATAGATAGATAGACAGATATGTGCATCAACATGCTGTAAAGTGTTTCAGCCAATCAGAGTGCTCCATTTTTGTTCTTTCCTGAGTTTCACGGCACCTGCACTGTCACATTAGAAAACTGCTATCAAATTGCATCACTGTTTGCCTTTCTAAAAATTAATAAACGCAACGCACTACCATCAAGACAGAACAGCAACTACACTGGCAGCAGCCAAACAGTCCATGACAACAATAAAAGGTTCAAATAAATATAGACTTGAACTAGGAGAAAAACTAGCTCACAAATCTGTTATGCTGGTTCCATTTCTAATCATTAATCTCACAAATCACTACAACTAATGTAATCATTACTCATCCCCTAAGCATGGCGTAGAAATATATATACATATAGAATTTTTTTTTTTTTTATCTTACATGTTGTGACAAAACAGGAAGTTAAAAAAAACATCAATAATAATAATAACTAGAACTGCCAGGCAGTTTTATGGCTTCCAAGCTCAGTACCAGTTGGAAATTTTGGCAAGCTATGGCATTGCAGCACAAATGTCAGCAACATATAAGTTTTATGGAGCAGTTTCAATTCAAAATACTGCATTAGCTCATTACGTCACTATGCTTTATAACACCATAGTAACCACTACCCTATCTACACACTGCAAGGAGTTATAAGCTAATTTTACATTTAACCTTGAGAGGTCAAAGGTCACGATCAAGGTAATTTTTGAATAGAGCATATATGGGTTCCTAAATATGTTGTATAGTAACCATAACCCTATGTGCACTGTAAGGAGTTATTAGCTAGTTTTACATTTTAACAAGGGGAGATCAAAGGTCGCAGGCAAGGTCATTTTTGGACAGAGCACATGTGGTGTCCTATATGTATTCCATAGTAACCATTAACTGATCTGCACTTAGTAAGGAGTTATAAGCTAGTTTTACATTTGACCGAAGATTTTTAAAGGTTTTTATAGAAATTCATCAGGTTACTCACAAACACCATGTTTGACAAAGTCAGTTGTATTGACACAGGGATGATGCTTGTCAACTTTGGAGTTAATCAACTAAACAATTTTATCAACTGAAGTGGTTTTAAATTTAAGAAGAAAATGTAGGTCTGGCGGCCATCTTGTTATACAAAAAACACAACTTTTCCCTGTTTGAATTCCATTGTCCCCAGGATGATGCCTACCAAGTTAAGGAGTTAGTTGGTTAAACGGTTTGCAAACAGAAGCAGTTTGATGTTTGGAGCTCGTTTTAGCGAATTTGGCGGCAGCCATTTTGATAGTAAAATTTATCGCAGCAACGTCTGCTTCACAAATTTGGTTGCTGATGACATATGCAAAGTTTCACATCAATCAGTTCCCAAGAAGAAGATTTTGAAAGGTTTTTCCAAAAAATGCGTCAGGCCGCCATCTTGGTTGATGCAGGAGCACAATTCTTTTTGCAACTGAACTGTAATCTACACAGGATGATACCTGCCAGGTTTCATGTTGTTTGGTTACACCACGTGCGAACAGGAGCAGTTTAAAGTTTTGGGAAGAAAAACGACAAAAATAATAAAAAAATAAAAATAAACAAACAAATAAATAAATAAATAAATAAAATTAAAATATTTACAATAACAACAAGCCAGCTTGGAAGCCTAATAATTATAATAATAACAACACAACTTGGCAATTATGTGTTAATGATTAGGAAATGTATTATTCATTTTAATACAAGACACGACATAATTTAAATACAAATGAAACTTGTATAAATGTGCACTTTCCGTGCTCAATCCCGGAAGAATTCACATAATGCAGTACTAACATTCTGCCAATGTATTTTCAGCGCTTCAGACAGTTCAGTGCTTTTACTGATTTTTTCCCTCTGACATTCTGGGTCATCAGAAGAAAGATTTTTGTTATTTTTTCAAAGCTTCAACCAAACTGTTTATCTGCTTCTGTTTGATTGTTACTACCACTAAATAAACATTACAATCCTACAAGGTTAAAATGTCTGTTTCGCTTCAACCGATCACACAAGTATATGCGAGTCCACACTTATGAAGCCGAAATTTTGCAAACCAATGGTACGCACTGGGCATAACATGCATATGGCTGTGGGCGCCAATGCAGCAGTCTATAACACATTTAAAATCTAGAATCAATGCAAAAAAAGCAAAAAAGTGAATAACCAAAAGGTTCATAGCACAACAAAAGCTAAATAATGTAAAGCAAATAAGTGATAAGAAAATAGATTTTAGAGGAATAGACAACATGAAAGGAAGTATACATATTATATATACATTAATGAAAATTATTTTTGTGAAAAGGGACTGGTTTATTTAATAAAGAATCTAAATATCTAAAAATGATAACCTAAACAATGAACCTTCACTGGTTTCACTGACAAATCAACAGGTAGTATCCTACCAAAGTGGATGTCTTTGGCCCAGTCAAGTTTCTGTCTTAACGGAGTCAAAGGTAGATGTTGACAAACCACAAAGGATCCTGGGAATTTATTTACAGCTTAAGTGAAATACAATACCTTAGAGTATGTCTAAACCTGCTTTGAACTTGATTTATCACAGGGACTACAAACTGTTCAATTCTATTTTTGTTAGATGGTGCCTGCACCCTAGTGATAGTCAATCAGGATAAGTCTACCTTAAGTGTTTTTTAAGAATAAAAAAAAACTGCATGGTTCCTGCTCGGTACCCTGTGGAGATAAGCGTACCCATATTTGCAGGAGAATTAAGAGCTAAAACCAGCACTGTATGTTACCAAAAGGTTACAGGTATTAAACTAGACCCAGTGTGCTTTTATAAAAATTATGTGTTTAACTTTAATAGACAAAAATGAATAAAACATCTTTTAAGGTGATTTCATTGAAAGTATCCTTTAAATAACTGTGTCTGACAAAAGAGAACAGTCAAAGTAAAAAGTATAACGTCAGGCTTGTTTAAATGATGGACTTGTCTGTATTATTTTACAGTGGTGCAGGTAGGGAATAAATACAGACTTTTAAATGCAGGCAGTGTATTGAGTCATTTTATTTAAAATGTAATTTATAAAATGTGTAGAAACTAATGGGCAGAACCAAGGTTCAAACCTGAAACTCCCTCCACTTAGTGGGTTCACTACTACCTACCCCCTTACTCCTTAAAGTCCCTTTGAGCTGTTTGTTTTTTAAATTCCTGTAAATTTATGTAAACAGAACTGTGCGAAGTGGCTTACAGGAATGGGTTCTACAAATTCAGATATTTAAACACAAGGCATGTTAAAATGAGTCGGTGAAAAGAAAAAAACCCTACTACTAGCTTAACCATGTAGGCATGTTTGAAATGACAAAAGCTACTTTATTTATGTAACTAGATTCTGTTTCTTGTACAAAACACTTCCGAATATCCGAACAAATATTTATTACATGTATTCGAGCACGGAAATAAAATATTTTTATTTGTCAGGAATGAGTATTGTGCATTTTTTTTTATTATTATTGTTTTATTGCAAAGTAAAATCTACATAATACATCATGTATGTACATAATGTGGGGTTTATTTTAGTAATAGGATACTGTAATAAAATGTTAATGTCTGCTGCGAGAAATTACATTGTTGAAAACAGACAAAAATAAGCATCATGTGTGTTTGCTCTTCCGCTTCATTCAGGCGCTGCAATATGGCAAGTGGCAAAAGGCCTTAGTCTGACATGTGGAATTATTTTGACAAAATAAATTAACAATGAAATGCTGTACAATGCAAGCTTTGCAAAAAACAAATTAGTTACCATGGTGGCACTACTAATTTGGCAACCATCACCAACTTTGCAAAGAAACCAACTTCGCTAACACAATCGTGTAAAGATGAAATAACAAGCAAGGTGGTCAACTTCTTGGTAGAGGGAATTCATCCACTCAGTATTGTTGAAGAAGAACCTTTCATCAAGTTGCTGCGTTGCCTTGAATCATAGTACAAGGGGCCATGTTGCAAAACCATAAGAGAAATGATTAAACAGCAACACAATGAGACCAGAATACCTGCCTGGATTGCTTTCTTTACCTCTATGTTACACTGGAGTATAGAAGTGAGGATTATGGAGCACACTCTGTGGAAGGTGAAGAAGGAAAGGACAGAGACAGCGGTTTCGCCGCAGGCAGCAGTAAGTAGTCTCTTGGACAGGCTGGAGGAGCTTGTCTCTGAGCTAAGGGTAGGGAACGAGTCGGGGATGGACACTACGAGGGCCGAAAACAGTACAGAGCAACCAGGAGGTAGAGGCCTGCAAGGAGAGATGGAAGCGGTGGCAGTGACGTCATTGAGTGTCAGAGAGGCCTGATTCTGCAGGGCAGCACTACGATGATGAGGGAAGCGGAACAGCAGCGATGATGTCAGTAAGGGACAGGGAGGGGCCTGGGATTGCAGGGCAAAGCCACAACAACAGTGGAAGGACCCATATAAAGCCACTCAAGTTCAAACGGTAAGGCCGATTGGGATGCTTTTAATGCTCAATTTGAATTAATTGCACAGTTGGGGGGGGAGGCCTTACCATGTCTGTTAACCTTAACACCGTGACAAAGACTTAACTATGGGGCGTTAACGGGGGCGTTGCGGTGCTGTTTTGGGAGCAGCCGACAGCCTGGGCTGCTCCGCAACGAGCTCCGCAGCCGAAGCAGAAAGCTGGGGGAGCCACGAGAGTACTAGCAACAGTGATAGAGGGATTAACAAAGAGGGCATACACCCACTTGCCGCTAGCGGTCCAGAAGGAGCTGGCTCGGGACCAGTTTTTGGAGGCCCTTGGGCTTGGGGAGCTAGGGGTGCAGGTCCAGCTGGCCCGGCCACACACAATGTAGGAAGCAATGCAATGCAAGGTCGCGGAGGTCGAGAGAGGGTGGGCCAGTGGCCCGATACGCTGAGATGGAAGAAGGGGAGGCCAAGGACAGTCAGTCCACCCCCACCTGGCTCCCGGAACTCGTCATTTTGCTTGGGGCCACGTCCACACAGGGCCCCAGGTCGGCCAGTCTCTGCACAGGCCTGTGTTGGGGCTGTGGACAGCCGGGACACCTGCAGCGCCACTGCCCAGCAACCAGCACACCACTACCCACAAGCACGCTGCGCCAGCCCTCGGGAAACAGCGCGGTCCCCCTACCAAATTCCCAGCATGCTTGTGCGCAACCAACCACCGTACAGCCAAGTAGCTGACAGCGCCACATCGCCCTGCGCAGTGCAGCGCCCACCTTTGAGCAGCTCATGGAGAAGGTCATGGGTAGCATTCCCCTGCAGAGCTGCCTGGTCTACTTGGACGAATTCCTCATCCGTGGACTCACATTCCAGACGGCCCTCGACTCACTACGCATGGTGTTCCAGCGCCTGCGACAGCTGGGCTCTAGCTGCACCCTGACAGGTGCCATTTCCTGCAGAGGGAGGTCACCTTCCTGGGGCATTGAGTTGGTGGAGAGGGAACCAGCACCGGTTTGTGGCCAACATCACCAGTATCGAATCCCCCTTGCACCAGCTGCTGCACAAGGGAGAGCCGTTTGACTGGACTCAGGAGCGGTAGACCGCCTTCGACAACCTGTGGGGAGCGCTGACTCATCCCCAGTCCTCTCCTCACCTGATGCCAGCCTCCCGTTCCTCCTGGACACCAACGCCAGTAATGAGGGGATCGGCGCGGTCCTCTCCCAGCCAGGGCCTGATGGAGAGAAGGCAGTGGCGTACTTCAGCCGCTCTTTCAACAAGGCGGTCCGCCACTTCCACCATTACCTTTGCGGGCTCCCATTCACAGTCCAGACCTACCATCCTGCCCTGCAGTGGTTGCTGACATTCTGAGAACCAGATGGACAGGTGGCCTGCTGAATCGAGCAGCTCCTGTCCTTCCACTTCATCATCCAGCACAGGGCTGGTGCTCGGCACACCAACGCGGACACCCTGTCCCGCCATCCCTGTTTAGAAGAGAGCTGCCACCACTGCCAGTAGAGGGAAGAAAGCAGGAGCTGACAGGAGCTGAGCAGGGGTTGATATCCTGGGCCCCTTCCCTGCTCGGATAAGGGAAACCGTTTTGTTCTGGTTGCCATGGACTGTTTCACAAAATGGCCAGAGGCTTATGCGCTGTCAGGCTACGAGGCAGGGACCGTAGCCAAAGCTCTGCTGGAGGGGTTCTTCTGTTGGTTCAGGGTCCCTCAGGAACTCCACTTGGACCAAGGGCACAATTTTGAGTCCAAGCTGCTGGCTGGGATGTGTTGTCGGTTGGGGATCCACAAGACCTGGACCACGCCACTCCACCCCCAAAGGGACGGCCTTGTGGAACGGTTCAACCAGACCCTCGCAGTGCAGCTGGCGATCACCACTGTCACCCACCAGAGTGGCCCTTGGTCCTCTTGGCCTGCCGCTCCGCCGTCCAGCACCCCAGAACGCCTAATGCTGGGACAAGAGATACACACCCCTGCTGAGCTAGTGTTCGGCCAGCCACCGGATGCTGACACTGAACTGCCTGGCCCTGAGTATGCCAGACGGCTCCAGGATCATCTGGACACCGCCTACAGTTTCGCCCGTGGCAAGCTGCTGCCTGTGGGCATCCACCAAAAGCAGAACTATGACACTCAGGTGAGGGGAAGGCACATTAGTGCTGGGGAACTCGTCTGGGTGTATCGTCCCAGACGCAAGCGCGGCTTCTGTTTGAAGCTGGACAGTGCTTGGCTCGGACCCTGCCACGTTTTGGAATGAGTGGGGGAGGTGGTGTACCGAGTGCAGCTACCACCCAGAGAACGGAAAGTAGTGCTGCACCAGGACTGACTCGCCCCCTCGGAACAGTGACTTTCCCAACCCTGAAGTGCACAGCTTTTCCTTGCCCAAGAGCCCTTCACCAGCGGGACTCATAAGAACATAAGAAGAACATAAGAAAGTTTACAAATGAGAGGAGGCCATTCAGCCCTTGATTGTGTCTAAAAGAAAGACATGGATGGATGATGTTCTACTTCAGACTGCATTACATTTAGAGAAGTTCTGGTTATCTGTAAGGTGAAACTATTTGAAAAGTTTGCTTCATTGCATTAATATTAGATTGTATTGTACAGTAATAGAGCTACTTATCATACATAACTTTTTTTTGTCAAGTAAACTTCCAGGTTAGTGTTTTTTTTCCCAAATAATTTCCACTTGTTTCTTTCATGATATTGTGTGTGTGCTGGGTTAGGGGTAGGATTAAAAAAAACCTCTGACCCCCAACTCCATCTGTCTGCCACCCCTTCGCCCCCCCACTTCCAAAATTCGCCATTGGTCCAGAGAACTGGGGTTGAAAACCTCTGCTCTAAATCACTGCAGGAGCGATTACCAAAAAATAAAATTTAAAAATGTTCTGGCTTTTCTGTTCTGTACCACGATCACATCAATAACGATCACGGATCGTTATTGCTGTGTTACCTGTTTGACAATGTAGGCAATAATCCTGACACTATCAGTGCACTGGAGCGGCCATTTTGAAAACAGCTTTGAACAGAAAAAAGTTGTCAGGATGTTAACAATGAAAAGAAAAATTACAGGTACGTTATTTAAACAGTTGTAGCAACACATGGGAACACGTTATATTTTTTGGAACCCCGCTACTTACTCTAATATTTGTACTCCAAATGCATAAACAACATTGGGTTAATCTGGAAATGCTTAAGATCACTAATGTCCTTAAGGAGAAACTGAACTTTCCTTTAGCAGTGTAGATCCATCAAGCTCCTACTGTATTGTGCACCTTAAAGGAGGTATATAAAAAAGTATCCCTGCTTAATACAGAAGGTGACAGGTCTCTGATGGCTATCATCAACTAACTACAGTATGAGGTCACTGGAATTTCTTTAGCAACTATAATTACATACACAACTTGCAGCCAGCTGTGTTAGGGAAGTTACATAGTACTGAGCAGGGTTTTTTTTTCTTCAGAGGTCAGATAACCCATGACTATAAGATTTAGGTTAATTTTTAAAATGAGCCAGTAGCACTGGGTTCTGCAATCTCGCCTTTTACATCTGGAGACCAGGGCTTCAATCTGTTTTTGGTCACAGTGTATTCAGTGTACTCAATTTAGTCCTAAAGGGAATCTCAACTGGATTTCAAAGCCATCATAAAATGTATCAGTTCAAAATCAAAAGACTGAATCTTGCCTCTTTTAAAAGTTGTCCAACCAACAACCATGATTTAAACATAGGGCTAGATAACAATTTAAAAACTGTTGTGCTAATAACGATTTTGAATAAAAAGCTTTGAGGATCCGGCCCAGTGTTGCTGTATACTCTATAAGAGAGAAATTTAGCCTTGTATCACAGTGGCAAAAACTACCCTTACATTAAGGAAATGATTGCATGAACTACCAACTTGAAGTGGTCACAAATGTATTTTCTCACAGGTCAAGAGTCTAAGACAGTTCAGCCATTCAGCAGGAGTGGAATGCAAAACAAAATATGTTGTGCATCAGTGGCGCACCAAGGGGGGTGGGGGCTGAGCAGGCTATAGCCCTCCCTCCCCCCTCCCCCTCCCCCCAAACGAACAGAAAAACAGCTCAGCCTTGCTATAACGCTTTTCTCAGCAGGCAAATGTTTATACGGCATCTGCGTTGTGTTGCTGTGTGTGAGACTGACAGCTGAGAGCTCTCAGTCAGAACTGCGGCGCGAGCAGGGGGGCATGGCCACTGGACTGTGTGTTCTGTGATTGGTTGTTTGTGTTCTGTTAATAATGTTCTGTTAGGCAAACTGGACTTGAACTGAAAGAACTGTATGGGGATGTACAGGGTTCGTACGGTCATGGAAATCTTGGAAATGTCATGGAATTTGAAAATTTCCAGGCCTGGATATACCCTGGAAAAAGAATACATTCAAAAAGTCATGAAAACATTGCTGAGAAAATGGTTAATATTATTTGAACTGCACTCTATGTTGTTAAAGACGACCGTTTTGTTTTCTCTGTCTGTTTCCTTGGCTGCTTCTGCAGAAGTAACAAACTTAGCAACGAAGGCAACAACGTCATTGCTTGTGTTTTCTATCAGTTTGTAGTTTTTAAAATGCACCTAAGTGAGGTTTTGGTAGTTTCAAATGTGGCACTGTAATAAAGAAATCTAAGTTCCACATGCAAGTTCATAATGCCACTGGAAGCACACAGGTGAATTTTTCCAGCAAAATCTGAGACGGTCGAGCAATGACTCTGGTTGAGTTGGTATGGAATGATCCGATAATAAAATAAGAAGAAAAACCACAGTAAAACGCACTCTACCTGAGCATTGGCTTTACCCATAGTCCGAACTGTACTGTTTACGACAGCTAACGTTAGCAGCGGCACGTCTGCAACAGAAGACGCTGGGCAGTTTGGAGACTATGAAAATGATTAATTAAATAATATAGACTAGGTGGTTGTTAGTTTAGTTTATTTTCATTCTGTATTAATTACATTATATTAATTTAAAAACTTTATGAACCCTGAATA
Source organism: Acipenser ruthenus (assembly GCF_902713425.1). Lineage (NCBI taxonomy): Eukaryota > Metazoa > Chordata > Actinopteri > Acipenseriformes > Acipenseridae > Acipenser > Acipenser ruthenus. Next base: position 8,984,213 of record NC_081192.1, on the reverse strand, counting down.
TATACTATCTGTTCATGTTTACCTGTTCAATCTATCTGTTCAACTCCATCAAACAGGGACTTTAACCACTTTTTCATTTGCCACTACACCACTGAATCCTATTGAGTCATTAGTGTCCTTAATTATGGTACAATCCAAAAATGCGTTATTGTATATTTTGTTTAACGTAAGGTTTTTTGCGAAATTGTCTTTCAAACTGTCCCAGTTTTGCTGTTTATAGCTGACTTATCTAGTTTAAAAAACACCCAATTCCTGATCAAACAACTGTAGTCTGACTCCAATCACATTTGAATCATGTTTAAAATAACAATCCATAATAAGAATCACAACAGTTATTAATTTAACAATATGTAAATTTGTATATTGCGGGTCTTTTCTTTAGCATATTTTCTCTCAGTATGTAATTACAAAATGTATACTAATTACATAATGCGGTATGTTTGTGCTGTGACTTGCCCATCTTAGTACATCTACCCCTAAGTCTTAATTCTGAGATGTGTATGAATTATTTAGTTGTTTCTTTATAGCTTTAGATGTTTAATTGTTTTTTATAGTTCATGCAAAATTGTACTAATGAAGATTTGGAGTAGGCGACTTTGAGAATCTAGCACAAATACTGATAGCAACTAGTGACCTAATTATCTATAATACTCAGGAAAGTATTGGTCTCTTACTATTATTAATCACTTCACTACATATCCCAGACCCACTGCTATGACTAACTGTTTGGCTTAAGAATATCCCAGCAGTCTGCTTCTGCAGTTTCTCTGTTGAGTGCACTCAGTCAGTGAATTACCCTGGTTCATTTGCTCATTTTAAATCAACCTCAGGTTAAGGGCTAAATTATAAAACAATGAGTTTGATTTGACATGTTTGTCTATGATTTAGGTTTTGGTCACCTCACCAGGCAGTTGATGAAGCTGGCAAACGGACGAGTGGTCCTCGCCTTAGAAGGTGGACATGATCTTACTTCCATCTGTGATGCGTCAGAAGCCTGTGTGAACGCCCTTCTAGGAAATGAGGTAAAATATTATGTCAGTGTCCTGAAGTCAGGCTTTGGTACTGGGCCATATTGCACTGCAGTGGATTACATGCAGATCTTAGCAATACACTTGTAATATTAACATTTATATTGCATCTTCATGAATGGAAAAATCTTGAAGTACTATATAAAGTGACAGAAGACAAACGCAGAAGCATTTATGAGATAAGCTATATACAGTGTATATATATAAAGGTTTTTAAAAAATGTACACAAAAGGTTTTAAAGATTTAAAAATCTTTTATTTTCAGGATGTTTCGGGCAAAAGCCCTTCTTCAGCTGTTTAAAAAGAAAAGTAAACACAGTGCAGTAAACTTGTTCTTATTCAAGAATTGTAATTATAAAAATAATTCTGTGGATGGTGTCATATTGTTCCATAGCACTGATTGATCACATAGACTGTGATGTCTTCAAAAGTGTGATCATCACTGTTGAAGAGATGGGCTACTGGAAATGCAGTGGTGTTAATGCGAATGCTTCTTCAGTGTTCTACAAACTGGTCTGCTAAACGCCTTTTAGTTTCCCCAATATACAGTTTGTTGCATTTCTTGCAGATAATACAGTAGACTATTCCTTTAGAGGTACATGTAAAATGTTCATGAATGTTGAATGAAGATTTAATGCCTCTAATCTCTGTTTCAGAATGAATGTATTTACAGGTATGACATCGTGGTCTATTACATGGATATGTGCCTTTCAAAGGTTCCCCAGAAGGATGAATAGCACTGTGTACCACATATTCTCTTATATTCTTGTCTCTTCTATATGACATCAAGGGGGGAGTCTTGAAAATAGGCGCTGTAGATGGGTCTTGTTGTAAAATTTTAAAGTTTCTTTGCACAATTGTCTGTATCTTTCTGTTGGTAGGGTGGTAAGTGAGGACCAAAGGGATTCTATCATCTGTGTATTATATATTATTATAATATAAAGCATTTGTTCTATTTATATTTGAAATGCAGGATTTAGCTTTAGTGATTTCCAAAAAACACACACATTTCCTCACTTTTTTGCGATGTACCTTTTGGGTACATTTTTTAAAAACCTTTTCTTTCACATGCCTTCAATGATGTACACTGCATATATATATATATATATACAGACGTGCTCAAATTTGTTGGTACCCTTACAGCTCATTGAAATAATGCTTCATTCCTCCTGAAAAGTGATGAAATTAAAAGCTATTTTATCATGTATACTTGCATGCCTTTGGTATGTCATAGAATAAAGCAAAGAAGCTGTGAAAAGAGATGAATTATTGCTTATTCTACAAAGATATTCTAAAATGGCCTGGACACATTTGTTGGTACCCCTTAGAAAAGATAATAAATAATTGGATTATAGTGATATTTCAAACTAATTAGTTTCTTTAATTAGTATCACACATGTCTCCAATCTTGTAATCAGTCATTCAGCCTATTTAAATGGAGAAAAGTAGTCACTGTGCTGTTTGGTATCATTGTGTGCACCACACTGAACATGGACCAGAGAAAGCAAAGGAGAGAGTTGTCTGAGGAGATCAGAAAGAAAATAATAGACAAGCATGGTAAAGGTAAAGGCTACAAGACCATCTCCAAGCAGCTTGATGTTCCTGTGACAACAGTTGCAAATATTATTAAGAAGTTTAAGGTCCATGGAACTGTAGCCAACCTCCTTGGGCACGGCCGCAAGAGGAAAATCGACCCCAGATTGAACAGAAGGATAGTGCGAATGGTAGAAAAAGAACCAAGGATAACTGCCAAAGAGATACAAGCTCAACTCCAAGTTGAAGGTACGTCAGTTTCTGATCGCACCATCCGTCGCTTTTTGAGCAAAAGTGGGCTCCATGGAAGAAGACCCAGGAGGACTCCACTTTTGAAAGAAAAACATAAAAAAGCCAGACTGGAATTTGCTAAAATGCATATTGACAAGCCACAATCCTTCTGGGAGAATGTCCTTTGGACAGATGAGTCAAAAATGGAGCTTTTTGGCAAGTCACATCAGCTCTGTGTTCACAGACGAAAAAATGAAGCTTTCAAAGAAAAGAACACCATACCTACAGTGAAACATGGAGGAGGCTCGGTTATGTTTTGGGGCTGCTTTGCTGCGCCTGGCACAGGGTGCCTTGAATCTGTGCAGGGCACAATGAAATCTCAAGACTATCGAGGCATTCTGGAGCGAAACGTACTGCCCAGTGTCAGAAAGCTCTGTCTCAGTCGCAGGTCATGGGTCCTCCAACAGGATAATGACCCAAAACACACAGCTAAAAGCACCCAAGAATGGATAAGAACAAAACATTGGACTATTCTGAAGTGGCCTTCTATGAGTCCTGATCTGAATCCTATCGAACATCTATGGAAAGAGCTGAAACTTGCAGTCTGGAGAAGGCGCCCATCAAACCTGAGACAGCTGGAGCAGTTTGCTCAGGAAGAGTGGGCCAAACTACCTGTTAACAGGTGCAGAAGTCTCATTGAGAGCTACAGAAAACGTTTGATTGCAGTGATTGCCTTTAAAGGTTGTGCAACAAAATATTAGGTTAGCGGTCCCATCATTTTTGTCCATGCCATTTTCATTTGTTTTCTTATTTACAATATTATGTTGAATAAAAAATCAAAAGCAAAGTCTGATTTCTATTAAATATGGAATAAACAATGGTGGATGCCAATTACTTTTGTCAGTTTCAAGTTATTTCAGAGAAAATTGTGCATTCTTCGTTTTTTGTGGAGGGGTACTGTGATAAAGAGAGAAAGTATCGATGCTGCAAATCTCCCTCCCGATTAGAAAGGGCGCTGTGTAAGGGGGAAGGTAAGCTGCCTCCTAGATCTGCCACCTCGATGGTAGGTGGAAACCGGAAGGTGACCATATTAGGAGGGGCGCGTAGCTGCAAGTACTCAGGACGATTCCATTGCAGTCAGCTGCGGGGCAGCCCTCTATTGGAGAAATCATGGCGACGCGTGGGCTGCAGGGAGGAGTTTGCTGGGTACAAAGGGGAAGCAGCTATGTCAAAACCTCCCCTTGCGCTGATAATGAAAGGCAAACGGCCGGAGCCTGTATTGTTTTTATGATTTTGGTTTACGTGTGTTTTGTGTTGCAGAGGAGGAGTGAGCCGCGGACCGGCGGTTTATAAAGAGCACGTCCTTGCACTGCACAGCACAGCACAGCACCGCACCGCACCACTCACGGCACTACGCTTCTCTGGAGCGAGAGCACTGCGCGCACAGAGAACGCGGGGACGGACAAAGTCCCGTTGTTGTTTATTTTTAGAAAAGCTGCCGTGTACCCCCCCAATACCATCGCTGGTAAAGGGGTGGACTTATTTTGTGTTCTTTGTTATTATTTTTATTATTATTAAAGTCCACAGACTGTTTTTGGGAGAAAAGGATTGTGTGGACTGGATTTATTTACTGCACCACTGCACGTGATCACACTTGGTGTCAAGAAGAGGGATTATAAATGGACCCAACCGCATTGGCAGCGCTGTTGGAGGCGCAGGAGCGGAGGCATCAGGAATCATTGACGGCCATGATGGAAAGGATGCATGGCTTGTTCCTGGAGGCCAATCGGGGGAGGGAACCGGTGGTTCAACCAGCAGTACCCCTACCAAGGGTAAGGGTAGTGAAGATGTCGCTGGAGGATGACCCCGAGGCTTACTTAGTTGCCTTTGAAAGGCAGGCAACAGCAGCTCAGTGGCCTCGGGAGTGGTGGGCTACCCAGTTGGGCCCCAATTTGATCGGAGAGGCCCAGGCAGCCTACCAAGCCTTGACACATGAGCAAGCCCTGGTGTACGACCAGGTGAAGCAGGCCATTCTCCAGCGGCTGGACATCACAGAGGAGACACACCGCCGCCGGTTCCGGGAGTACCAGCGCCCCCCAGGACTGCGACCCCGCGTGGTGGCCCAGCAACTTGTGGATCATGTGACCCGGTGGCTCTGCCCCGGCACCAACGATGCAGAAAAAATCACCGAGCTGATTGCCGTAGAGCAGTTCGTGAAGGTGCTGGGGCCGGACACCCAGAACTGGGTCACCAGGCATCGACCCACCACGCTAGAGGCAGCAGTCCGATTGGCTGAGGGGTATGAGGATGCCGTGGCATCAGCTCCCGTGGTCGTTACCCCCGCTCCTCCCTCCAACCGACCCCGGACAGGACCGACTCCGAGGACAGGACCCCCACAGCACTTCACCCCCTCCCCCCACGGGGCTACTTCTCATCGACACCCCACGGGCGGCCTTCCTCCACCCCAATGGAGGGCGAGGTCGACCCCCAGCGGGGTGAGAACAGAGAACCCCTCCCCACTGCCGAACCGGCAGCGGGACATACAAGCTCCGTGGGCGCCCTTTCACCCCACGTGTTACCGGTGCCATGAGGTCGGCCACCTTGCGCGGAATTGTCCGGCGGCGATGGAATGTGGTGCGGCCTCCCATTACCTACCAACAGCACCAGGTAAGTCCAGGGGTAATGATTGGGAGGGGCCTTGCATTGTTGATGTACGGGTTGGTGATGTGAGTACCCACGTGTTAGTGGACTCAGGATGTGGGCAGACTTTAATTGAAGAAGCTCTGTTGGCGGGGGTACCTTGGTGGTCACGCGGGGTCGTGGTCATTTCCTGTATTCACGGGGATAACAAGGACTACCCCCTCACTAAATTAGATGTGACGATTGGATGTCATACCCGCCGCGTAATCGTGGCAGTGGCTGCAAAGTTGCCATATCCAGTTATTTTAGGTCGAGACTGGCCATATTTTGAAACAATGATTAATAAAACGGTAACGCCAGTCTCCGGTAAGACCATGGGAGCAGCGGGGGAAACTATTGGGAAAATATTCCCGCTGCAAGCTGATTTGTTCTATTCCCGATTTCGCCCGAAAAAAACAAAAAAAGAGCGAAGGGTTGAAAAATGGGAAGGAATGTCAATAAGACAAGGCTGGGGTTTGGTGGGGGAAACTTCAGAGTCTGTTAAATGTAAGGGAAAGGGGATTGGGACTCAGTGTGACCTGCGGGGGCAGGTTACTGGGGCCCCCAGTGCTGAAGCTACTGTAGCTCCGCTCGATATCCCGAAGTTCTGGGACCGAGATGTGGACCTAGCGTTGGAACAAAAGAATGATCCTTCGCTGGCACACATCTGGGGGCAGGTTCGGTCTATCGAGGGGAAGGATGTAGAGGATAACCGGCCGCTTACATATCCTCACCACATTATTGTCGGGCATTTGCTGTATAGGGTATCCCAAGCCACGAGCACAAGCCAGATTGTAACACAATTACTCGTTCCTCAGTCTTTTCGACGTGAGATCATGCGGTTGGCTCACGATGTCCCATGTTCAGGCCATTTAGGTAGCGATAAGACTCGGGAACGAATATTGGCTCGATTTTATTGGATGGGAGTCTATAGTGAGGTGACGCGATATGTAGCGGGGTGTCCGGAATGCCAGCAAGTAGCGCCGGGGCGGGTTCGCCCGGCCCCGCTGGTCCCACTGCCCCTGATCTCAGTTCCCTTTGAACGCATTGCTATGGATATAGTGGGTCCCTTGAGCCAGTCTGACTCTGGATACACGCACATTTTGGTAGTGGTGGACTACGCGACCAGATATCCAGAGGCAGTACCATTGAGATCCACTAGTGCCGCAGCAGTTGCTCGAGAGTTAGTACAGATTATAACGAGAGTAGGGATTCCAAAAGAAATCCTCACTGATCACGGAACGAACTTCATGTCACAGTGTTTGAAAGAATTGTATAAATTGTTGCAAATTAAGTCCATTCGAACCTCTGTTTATCACCCGCAGACGGACGGTTTGGTGGAACGTTTTAATCAGACTTTAAAACAGATGCTGAAGCGGTTTGTCACCCAAGAGCAGAAACATTGGGCTAAACTCCTCCCCTACCTGATGTTTGCAGTGAGAGAGGTGCCTCAGAGTTCGACCGGGTTCTCTCCCTTTGAGCTGCTGTATGGGAGGCAACCACGGGGCATTCTGGATCTTGTGAAAGAAGGGTGGGAGGAGCAAACAAAAACTTCCAAAAACATAGTCAAATACGTAATCCTGTTAAGAGACCGCCTGGAATTGGTTGGTCGTTTGGCACAAGAAAACCTAAAACTAGCTCAGCATCGCCAAGAGCAGCAGTACAACAAACAAGCAAGAATTCGGACTTTTCGGCCAGGTGATAAAGTACTGCTGCTACTTCCTTCATCAGAGTCTAAGTTGTATGCTAAATGGCAGGGGCCATATGAGGTGATACGGGGAATTGGTAATGTGAATTATGAAATTAGACAACCCAATCGCCGAAATAAGACAGAAATTTATCACATTAACTTGCTAAAACCCTGGAATGAAAGGGAGGCCCTGTTTATAGCTGGTGACAGTTTAGAAGAGGATTTTGGTCCCACTGTCAATCCATTAGCTGCAACTAACATTCCGATGGGAGAACAGTTACTTCCGGATCAGAAACGTGAGCTCTTCCAGTTGGTGGAAAGGTTTAGTGATGTTTTTTCTGATTTGCCCGGCAGGACTAATGTTATTTCTCATGCTATTATTACTCCGCCAGGTGTCAGGGTCCGAGAGAGACCGTACCGGATCCCGGAGAGTCGCAGGGGTCCCGTTCACGAGGAGGTGGAGGATATGCTCAGGCTTGGAGTCATTGAGCCTTCCCGGAGCGAGTGGTGCAGTCCTATCGTGATGGTGGGCAAAAAGGACGGCTCCACTCGGTTCTGTGTGGATTTCCGGAAGGTCAATGCCATCTCTAAGTTTGATGCGTATCCAATGCCCCGAGTGGACGAGCTCCTCGACCGACTGGGTAAGGCGCGGTTAATTTCGACTTTGGATCTGACGAAGGGGTACTGGCAGATTCCACTCACTCAGAGCTCAAAAGAGAAAACTGCTTTCTCTACCCCAGATGGCTTGTTCCATTTCCGGACCATGCCCTTCGGGTTGCATGGAGCTCCCGCCACCTTTCAGAGACTGATGGACCAGGTCTTAGCTCCTCATCATCAGTACGCAGCCGCATACATCGATGATGTAGTGATTTTTAGCTCCACCTGGAAGGAGCATATTATTAGGCTTTCAGCCGTCCTACAGTCTCTAAGGGGGGCTGGGCTAACAGCCAAGCTGGGCAAGTGTGCATTTGGCAAACAGGAGACCCAGTATCTTGGCTATATTATGGGTAATGGCCGGGTAAAGCCTATCGCCTCCAAAGTCCAGGCGCTGGTGGAGACGGCAATCCCGAGAACCAAGTCACAGGTGAGATCACTACTGGGGTTAGCCGGCTATTATCGCCGTTTTATCCCCGAGTATGCCACCATAGTCAACCCCCTGGTCGATCTCACCCGAAAGGCTGCTCCAAAATTAGTTAAATGGACAGGGCAGTGTCAGGAAGCATTTGATATGATTAAGAAGCGACTCTGTCAAGCTCCCGCTCTGATTTCACCAGATTTCAGCAAAGAGTTCATCCTTCAGACTGATGCCTCCCACATTGGTCTGGGGGCGGTCCTGTCCCAACAAGTTGACGGAGTGGAACACCCTATCATTTATTTGAGCAAAAAAATGGCTCCTAGGGAAATTAACTACTCCGTCATTGAGAAGGAATGTTTAGCCATCAAATGGGCTACTCATGCTCTTCGCTATTACTTGTTGGGGCGTTCTTTCTCGCTTGTCACTGATCATGCTCCTTTAAGGTGGTTACACACGATGAAGGACAATAACGCTCGGATAACTCGGTGGTATCTGGCGCTGCAACCCTTCCACTATACAGTGAAACATCGTGCGGGTAAGGAGCATCAAAATGCAGATTTTTTTTCAAGGGAGGGGGGACCATTGGGGAATGTAGTGTTGGCCGAGTGTTCCTTCGGCATCACTCTGAGGGGTGAGATATGTGATAAAGAGAGAAAGTATCGATGCTGCAAATCTCCCTCCCGATTAGAAAGGGCGCTGTGTAAGGGGGAAGGTAAGCTGCCTCCTAGATCTGCCACCTCGATGGTAGGTGGAAACCGGAAGGTGACCATATTAGGAGGGGCGCGTAGCTGCAAGTACTCAGGACGATTCCATTGCAGTCAGCTGCGGGGCAGCCCTCTATTGGAGAAATCATGGCGACGCGTGGGCTGCAGGGAGGAGTTTGCTGGGTACAAAGGGGAAGCAGCTATGTCAAAACCTCCCCTTGCGCTGATAATGAAAGGCAAACGGCCGGAGCCTGTATTGTTTTTATGATTTTGGTTTACGTGTGTTTTGTGTTGCAGAGGAGGAGTGAGCCGCGGACCGGCGGTTTATAAAGAGCACGTCCTTGCACTGCACAGCACAGCACAGCACCGCACCGCACCACTCACGGCACTACGCTTCTCTGGAGCGAGAGCACTGCGCGCACAGAGAACGCGGGGACGGACAAAGTCCCGTTGTTGTTTATTTTTAGAAAAGCTGCCGTGTACCCCCCCAATACCATCGCTGGTAAAGGGGTGGACTTATTTTGTGTTCTTTGTTATTATTTTTATTATTATTAAAGTCCACAGACTGTTTTTGGGAGAAAAGGATTGTGTGGACTGGATTTATTTACTGCACCACTGCACGTGATCACAGGTACCAACAAATTTGAGCACGTCTGTATGTATATATACTGTATATATATAGTATTGCATTCAAATTCTCAATACACAAACGTGTTTATGGATTGAAAAGTTAGTCTTTGATATCTGGGTTTTGGGTTGAATGTATTAGGAGTCTCAAGGCATTCGTTTCATTTGAAGGTTCTTCAAATTTATTACTAATGGCTCTTTTTTTGACACTTCCAGATGACAAATGGCTATCGTTCCAGCCATTGGATTAGAAAACCTGCTTCCAATAGTTCTAATCCCATTTTTGTAGTGTAAATGGAACGGAAGGGTTAATGATTCTGTCATTAACTAAACGTCAGAAAATTAATAATATAAATGACTAGACATTGGTCATGCCAACTTTAATCTCTTCAAACATTTAATTGATTTACATGAACAGAAGTATGGAAGCAGATCTCTGTTCACCTGCCTTACGTCCACCAAACCATTGTAACACCTGTCTATCTATCTATCTATCTATCTATCTATCTATCTATCTATCGATATAGTCCATTGGCTTGATTTGGACTAATGCCTCGAAGTGAAGGCCTGTGTCTTCAGGATGGTCCATTGTGTGGCATCAATATCTTGTAGTTGTATCCAATTATTATTATACAATTAGACCAAACCTACAGAGCATGTGGCAGTGCTAACCACATGCTTAACCATGCATATATCAGTGATACGTATGTTCTACTCAACACAAACACACTGTCTAGTACATCTCATTGTATCAGTCAAAGTGTACAAACAGATGAACATGGCAGCCTCCCTGGAGTTGACCAAAGAGAAAGAATAAACAGATCTATGGTGAAATTGTAAAATTAAGAAGCAAAAATGAACAGCCAACTATTGTAATTATAAATACATTTTTTGACAGATGGACCTGTGCTGACAGAGTTCTTATAAATTCAACAGTTACACACATGCACATGACTGACAGACTGACCTCTATAGCACTTTTGAAACATTAATCCACAGTACAGTAAATCATGAGGGGCCACCGAGCAGAAGCTGTAGATTTAGTGACACATTTGGGAAACTATTAATTGTGGAAAAAGAAGAAAAAGAAAATTTTTGTGGAAATGTAAGATGCGCAGTACACACAGAGGACTATTCATGACCTGCAGAATCTCTCTCTCTCTCTCTCTCTCTCTCTCTCTCTCTCTCTCTCTCTCTCTCTCTCTCTCTCTCTCTCTCTCTCTCTCTCTCTCTCTCTGGATAAAATCCAGTCTGATTATAATTAATGGGCTTTTTTTGCACCCAAGTAAACCTTGTTGTTCTTGTTATTGTTAGGCCATCTCTAAAGTCTTTTTTGTATTTTTACATGGGATTGGTTTTGTTATTTTCAAATACATTTTAAAGAATGAGCTTGATAAATGAACTAGGAGGAACATATATCAAAGTGGAACAATTTAATAATCTAAATGGCACATCATACTTTTTTCAATGAAACCCGAAGAAATATTTGTGAATCAGGCTTTTGAGAAGGGGTTACTCAGATGTCTGTTCACCGGATGTGCTATAAGACACAACAAAACTGTCTGTATAAACAATCTCTTAATTCAACAGTTATAATTACAGATGTGTTCCTCATCAAAGCAATGTTTTATTGCATGATTAATAGGCTAATTATCACTAATTATCTAGTACTTCAGCTTTACAAATAATAGTAGGTGGTAAAGCTTTGGTCTAAAACTTGGCAAGATTTTCGTTTAGCTGCCATACACTGCACATTCGACTGAACTCAAATTAGGAAGGTCAGCTAGGGCCTTTGTTGGAGTACTCTGCAGTCTGTCACATGTATTTATGCATGTGTTGGGGATTAGAATTCATAAACATTTAGCAGTTTTTTTTTTTTCAAATACTATTTTGTTTCCTTTGTTTTTCTTGGCCACTATCTGTCAATAAAGCAATGTCCCAATTCCTTATTATAAGTAAGTTTTTAAGTCAGATACTTCTAGTTCTATATAAGGTTTAGGAAATGTAACTGAAGATCATGTATATAGAAATACAGCCTCTCCCAAGACTGCATGAAACATATGAGTTTTTTTTTTTTTTTTACAATTTGACTATTATACATTCTTTTCATTTTTTTGTAATATGTGGCACAGGGACTGATTGTTTTTCTTGAAGTCAAACCAAGTTTTTACGCTTTCGCTGTCTTTTTTCTTGGACAGCACATCTTAAATTAAATTCCCTGTCAGCTCTGAAAAATACTGATGGCTGGCATTGCACAGTGGGCTGATAATGTTTTAGAGCTCTGGTATGCTGTTGATTAGTTCACTGGAACTGCTATCCATAAGTATACCAGCCTTATACAGGCAGGAATACAAATATTTTGTCTAATTCTCTAGTGTTAAGGCATTTGTATAACAATTTTTCAGGCATGTCATTCTGATATACAATTAATGTATCGTATATCTTTCACATTGTATGCATTGGTTTAAATTGCATTTGCCTGCTGCAATTTGGAAAGGTTTTACCTCAAGAGGTCTCTTCTAAAAACAACATTTTCCGATAACATAAATAAAATAAATACATCTTTCTAAATAGTCCAAATTAGGATTCAAGCTTGTTGTCTTCTGACACAGGGCACTTTGCAAAGCCACTAATTATTAGGGCCCTCTATGATAGAAACCCTCCTCCTGAGGTGCTAAAAGATTAGACTAGATTAACTGAAATTAAAACACAAAGACCCCCTGTCACAAAGACGGCCGGAGTGGGTGGCGTCAGACCAGAGCCAGGAAATAAAACAACAAGAGAGAGGTGGAGTTTGGTGGAGCTGAGCGAATGGTCTCGCTCAGCATTTAATAAATAAACAGAACAGCAAAATAAAAAGCTTGTAACATACAAAAACACAGGGCACGGCACTGGTAGCCAAAATAAACAGACAAACAAAACGGACTACACAGACAAACACGGTGAGCTTCTATTTTTCTTACAATTATCACAATTACCTCCGTCTCCAATCCCGTTCTCCACTCACCGAACACACAACCCCGTGTGAGTGAAAAAATGCTGTTTTTATGCAGTTGTACCGAGACTCGATTGCTAGTCAATCATTCAATTGGAATCTTGGTACAACTGCACGTGAATTAATTAAGTGCAATCCCGTGACACACAGTATACACATTTTATCTGCACGTGAAGTGATTTGTGCCATCCTCGTGCCTAAATACAAATCTACATTTTTAAACACTCTTGCTTGTAACCCATATTATATCCCGTGTATTTTATACATAAACACCAACATTTACACACAACACGTAACATATAAACACACTACGCACAAGGGCGTGGCCACATTGCCACACACCCCTATCAAGGAAGAAGTGGATCTTTGTAACACTGTAGTTAAGCACAACACAAAAATTCTTTGTTTTAAATAAATGTCATTTTGTGGTCACATGACACATCTCTAACTAGATGGTTTTCAAGTTAATTAAACTTTAACCCCCCCAACGCGCGCGCACACACACACACACACACACACACACACATACATATAAACACATACGCACGCACGCACACACACATACAAACATCATTATTATTATTTATTTATTAGCAGACGCCCTTATCCAGGGCGACTTACAATCGTAAGCAAATACATTTCAAGTGTTACAATACAAGTAATACAATAAGAGCAAGAAATACAATAATCAGGATGTGATTAAATACAAAGTACTACAGGTTAAACACTTGGCAGATTACAGTATTCTGAAGTACAGGATTAAATGCAGTAAAATAGGGGGCAGATAAGAGCAAAATAAAGCACATTTAAATGAAGGGTGATAGTGTCCCAGGATACAAACAGAGGAGTTCTAGTGGTGAGTCTTAAGGAGGCGCCGGAATGTGGTCAGGGACTGGGCAGTCCTGACATCTGTAGGAAGGTCATTCCACCACTGCGGAGCAAGGGTGGAGAAGGAGCGGGCTCGGGAGGCAGGGGAGCGTAGCGGGGGTAGCGCTAGTCTTCTAGTGCAGGCGGAGCGGAGAGGTCAAGTGGGGGTGTAGGGAGAGATGAGGGTCTGGAGGTAGCTGGGTGCAGTCTGGTCAAGGCATCTGTAGGCTAGTACAAGAGTCTTTAACTGGATGCGAGCGGTGATCGGGAGCCAGTGGAGTGAGCGGAGTAGTGGAGTAGCGTGGGCAAAGCGAGGCAGAGAGAACACCAGGCGGGCAGCAGAGTTCTGGATGAGCTGGAGCGGACGGGTGGCGGATGCAGGGAGGCCAGCCAGGAGGGAGTTGCAGTAGTCTAGGCGGGAGAGTACCAGGGCCAGGACCAGGAGCTGGGTAGCGTAGTTGGTGAGGAAGGGTCATCTCAGAGAATGTTAAACATACTGTAAGGTTTTTTTTTACAGGTTTATTTTGACTCATTTTTGCTATCCACCCTTGTGATTTTCTAACATTGACCAGTTTTCATTTTGTAAATAGAACACAGTTGGTTTCGTATTTAGATAAATACATGTTTACCAAGGATGTAAATCATGTACCATTAGACTATTTTTTTTTTCTTTTTTTGCAAATGATAATGTGGTTACTTACTAGGAATACAATTTCGTAGTATGTGAGAAAAGTACAGTTCAATGAAATTATTGGGTCAAATTTCTAAACTTCTGAACATTGTGGGTCTGATTTACTAATTGTGCTTCAGTTGTCTAAAGAAATTAGCAATGTTCTAACACTTTTTGGTCAATTTTCATTGATTTTGATGCACATACTTGTGTTCAGTGCTACAGCCATGTGTCAATCTTAGTATGCTTAATTTATTTCCAAATTATGCACCACAGACCGTTTTTATTTTTTTTCTAAAAGCCACATGCTATAAAATGTTTTCATAATTGTATGTAGAGGACTTGGAGAAAGGCTTAGTAGGTTTAAAAATCCTCAATTCATGGTTACAAAATGTTTTATTTCAGCTGGAACCTCTCCCAGTGACCGTTCTACATGCAAAACCAAATGCAAATGCAGTGACCTCCATCGAAAAGACTATCACAATTCAAAGTGAGTTAATCCTTGCAATAAATGTAATAATAAATACTACGATAAGGATGTTTGTACAGTACTGACAGAATTATACATAATCATGTAAAAAAGGAATAATATATTGTACATGTTGTTTAGTTTTAGTATATATATAGTATATAGTTTTAGTTAACATAAAAAACTTTTTTTCTGCTAATATATATATATATATATATATATATATATATATATATATATATATATATATATATATACTGTATATATACTGTATATATGGCTTGTTTAGCTTTAATAGCTTGAATGAAACACTGGCTACACTAATTTACATTTACTTCCCATCCTGTCACAATTGTTTTAGTTGTGTGTGCATTTTCTTAATAAAGATAGAAAATAGCTAGTTTTTTTCACAGGGTGATTGATATTCTGTTGTTTAATGTGCTTTATATACATCAAAATTAATTGGGTGTGAAGTGGTCAAGGACAACATAATGTCATGTCTAGAGTTTCCTAAAACCTCTCTGGCTTTATTATTTGGCATGGATTTTAAAATACAATAGCCAGTAGCTAAATACTCATATTAACCAATTTTTGAGAAGGCACCAAGGCTGGTAGACAGCATTCAAAGCAGTGATTCTCAAACAGTGGTTCTCTATATTGTATGTGTAAAATGGGTCTGTGACAGGGTGACGTCAGGCCCTAGGCTGTTATGGGCAGGAAGCGAGACAAAGACAAGAAAGCTGTAGGTTTAAGCGCTGCTGCACACTTTTATTTACAAATAAACACCAAACACGACAGACAAAAAAACATTAGCAAATAAAATGGCACAAGGGCCTAACAAAAGGTCTATACAAAACTTACAGATATGCAACGGACATACACCCAGCACACAGCACAGCACAGCACCAAAACCCTGACCAACATTAATTCTCTAATCACTCTATACTAACAACAGTGAACACCTACTGGCTGGAGCCTGATTCATCATTTGGTAATGTATTCAATTGTTGGCTCCAGCCACATTCCCATGTGTTTTTGCAGGGAGGAATTTAACCCCCTCCCTGCCAACCAATATTCCTCACACAACACACACACACATACACACACACACACCTGTGCACCAGGCTTTCACCCTGCCACAGGTTCTTTCACTGTTGAGGTGTAGGCCTTGTGATACTTACAGACAATATACATGAAACATGTATACTTTCACAGCAGTACAGTATTTCTTTCTTGTATGCAGCTTCCCTTCCTCAATGTGAATGAATACAAAAACAACATTGATTTAACTTCATCTTGAGCTGACAAAGATATTACCTTGTGAACATCAGTGGACATCAGAGTTTTAAACTTTGACTGCAATGCTAAACCATGTTATATGATACATATTGTTCATATTTTAAAATCATTGAGCAATAATCTGTACATATCAGTAATTAATCCAAATGCTAATATATCGATAATATGAATACTATTATAGGCAAGTACTGGAGATCAGTTCAGAAGTATACTTCAACCGTGAACTGCTCTGTTGCTGATGCACAGCAACACAAGAAAGAAGAAACTGATACAGTTACAGCAATGGCTTCATTGACCGTGGATGCAGACAGACAGTATACAGTGGAGGAAATCGTGTAATTGAGGGGTGAAGGAGGAAAAAAAATCTAACGTTTTGGAGCGCTAATTAAACTTGTTGCTTTCGGTTCTATCTAAAATTGGACAGCTATGCCGTTTACCGATTAAAACAAAACAATTTTACACACACACAACAGAAAGGTTTAGACACTCTCTTTTCAGAAACCACACAGGTTTCTTTGTCGTGACAGCCTCTCTCCTCACACAGACTGGAGACTGCCCCAAACACACATTTTGTCCCGTTGATATACCTGCCTGTTAATCACAGGCAGGTGACTGATTATCTCGAGCCAGGAAAACCTCGTTTTCCCCTCCTGGACTACATATTTTCACTATATATATACCCAATATATATATATAGGAGGCTGTGTGGTCCAGTGGTTAAAGAAAAGGGCTTATAACCAGGAGGTCCCCGGTTCAAATCCCACCTCAGCCACTGACTCATTGTGTGACCCTGAGCAAGTCACTTAACCTCCTTGTTCTCCGTCTTTCAGGTGAGACGTAATTGTAAGTGACTCTGCAGCTGATGCATAGTTCACACGCCCTAGTCTCTGTAAGTCGCCTTAGATAAAGGCGTCTGCTAAATAAATAAACAAATATATATAATAATTATTATTAAGTTCACACAAAGTTTTTCCTCAAAATAGCCAACTTCCCAACATTTCTGTATGTTTAACATACCTTTGTTAAGTGTGTTTGGAAACATACAGTGTTGGTCCTGCTTTTCTATTCCTTTCTACTTAAAAATGTCTATAACTAGACTCATGGTATTGAGCCTAGTCATATATTTATTTTCCATTATTCTTCTGTATTGTACATTGTCATTTCATTTCTTCTAAAACTACAAATTGTAGGTCATTTGTGTAATTTTCATTTTTTGTAAAGTGTTGAACTATTGGTTAATTTACTTTTTCATGTTTGATGGGTAATTCTGTATTCTTCTATATACTTTTGTACCTGTTTCTCCTACATGTAAGGTATGCACATATATTTGTAAAGATAAATGTGAAATCCTAAGTAGAGAAAATAAATGTTCAGTCTTAAGAAACCCATCATGCAAAGCTAGCAACATTGGTTATGGTATATTGGTCATGACATCAAAAGCCTATAAGTACCTCCACTGTTCGTTTTCAATCACGCTTTCCCTTAACAAAGGTATGTTAAATAAACCGAAACTTGGGAAGTTGGCTCTTTTAATTGTGTCAATAGATGTGTGCTTGTCTGAATGAGTATGGAGCCTTTCATCATCTCATCACTCTGTAATCACCAACAGTTGGGTTAAATTGAAAAATACCCTTGTGGTAAAACAGTTTGGCATGGGAAATTCGTTTAAAATAAATATTTTGGCAAAAGTCCCTATAAGGTTACTAAAGCAATCCACCAAAGATAAGCGTAGGAGATTAAAAGTGAATATTCTCCAGCAAGGCATAAACGGCAATCTTTGGTATATCTATTTCTCTTTTTTGACTTAAAACATCTAATATCAGCACAGAATGGCAACTTTTCTAATCTATAAACTGTCCAACAATATCATTTTACAGCGAGTGCATTTATGTAGTTTCCAAAAATAAATGATAAAAAGTATTGAAATGTTCTGACATATTAGTACAATGCAGTCTACAGAACACGACCATGCGTATGTTTTTAATTATTACCATGTTTTGTATTTGTACAGTATAGACTGATTGATTTGATTTTCATATTTAAACAGTATTTTAACAATGGCTATGTTTACAACAACAACAAAAAACAACAATAAAGAACTAGTACGCTGTATCTTTGTAATTCAATAATAATTTCTGATTCACTGCTAATTAAGAAATGTGAGACTCAAGCAAGCATTTCCTATGTTAAAATTATATTTATTAAAAAAAAAACATAAGAAACAAAAAAGTAAATGCACCACTTTACAATAAATTAACATTACAAGAATTACCTACAATTTGTAGATTTAGAAGAAATACATTTAGATAATGTACAATATAGAAGAATAAAGGAAAATAAATGTCTAAAAAGACTCAATACCACGACACTTGAAGGTTTAAATAGAAAGGAATAGTAGATCATTACATCATCAACTATGCAGTAAATGACATCACAAACACAGTAATAGATTAAAATAGAAATAAGTGAGTGTAGTTACCATGACATCAAATACTTATAAGTGCCTCTGCTGTTTGTTTTCAAACACACTTTCTTGACAAAGGTATGTTAAATATACCAAAGCCTTGGGAAGTTGGCTATTTTAAGTAAAAACGTGCTTTTTAAATATATAATTATTAAGAAGAGAGAGGTAGGAATTGAGCACCAGACAACTGATTTGTAACATGGTTATTTTACTACTGTACCAAACAGTTTGTCTTTATTGAATGCACAACATTTGACCTGTTATAAAATCCCACATCATACAGAATACCATCATAAAAGTTTGCAAACATAGGTGAGCATTGTAAAGAATAGCGAGGTATGGTAAATTATTTTAATAAACATTGCAAACCAGGGTAAACTATGGTAAATGCATAGTATATCCACATTAAAAACATGGTAAAATTGCAAAAATAATGTGCAAAAATACTGTGGTAAGCTTGTATAAGAGTAAGATTGCTTGTATGATATATGTTTTTTAGTTTTTTAGTTTTTTTTTTTTTTAATAATGAAATCTGATACAGATCTAGGGGTAGATCTACAAAAACAGTGTGTGCAAATATCTTTACCACTCATCGTTCTAACCAATAAAATAGTTTGACTGTAATTGAGAGTAAATTCACTTTTTTAGTTTGCAAATGCTCAGAAATTTTGGCCTGTGATTGGTTAAAACCTCATCATAGGAGCAAAAATAGATTTAGCTATTGTCGTCACACCCTTACACCACCAGGCAATAGTCTCAGTCTGTCATGTGATTGGTTCACAACACTGTCAGTCCCAACCCTTTTCAAAGGAATGCCCTCCACCTCCACTCCTAAACAACAAGATAAAAATTGCTGAATGAAAAAAACAGCTGAAGGGCGATTCGGTGACCCAACAAAAAAAAAAAAAACTACAAAACATACTACAAAAGAAAAAGAACTTGCAGTATGAACTTCAAAAACATGTTCTGTTTTTTATTTCTGTTATTTACTTATGCTGTATTAGCTATATTTAAACAAAATACTGGAAAAATATTTGGCAAATCACAACCATAAAACCTATTTTGCTCCAGAAATATTGGCAACCTGTTGCACTGGTAGTATATTACTTCACTAAGATATTTGTGCCAAATATGTTTATGGTTTTTTCATTTTTTTTTTTTTCATGAAATGTATAATAAAAGACTTGCAAATATTTATGGCTTTACATTATATAAAGTCATATTTACTATCCAGCCTTGCCTCTTTTATTATTTTGACTGACTCATATATTAAATATGTACTGCAGACTCAGCTCATAGTGGAAAATTAAATGCCCCTCGTGAAGACTATTGTTACCTCCAGGGTGTGGCTTTGGGCATTATAGCCCCCTGTCGGTAACGATAGTCTTCCCTCTGGTCAATCATTTTCCACTATAACCCTCCTCTCTAGTCCGTGTTTACTATTTACTGGCTCTTTGAGCTAATATATATATATATATATATATATATATATATATATATATATATATATATATAGATAGATAGATATATATAACATTTTCATATCCATGCTATATAAAAATTGATTTAAAATGCTACCGGTACCAACAATAGATATATGTGTTAGAGACTTGAGTTTGGATAAGGTAATGCATGATTGCAATGTTAAATGAGCTGAACTGCCATGCAAGTGGAATAGTTTACATTCTACCATGGCTCCTTTTCTTCAGCCCTAGAAAATATTTCTTTAAACAAAAGTTTCATTTAAATACACAGATATTCAAACATGCTATAATGTAAACAGGAACATTTGAAACCATTGCTTTGGAACTAAACTGTTTTTCCACTTGACATGTTGTTTATACTTCCTGTGAAAGAGCCTCTATTTATGGACAACTGGATAACACAAATAAACATCACACAGAAGTGAAAAATCGACTTTGATTATGCATGAAACTCTACAATGCCATTGTGTATGTTTGTGCTGTGCTCTGATTGCCTGTTTATTTTTACAGAATCGCTGTTGAGCCAATGGAAGAAGAGTGAGCATTGTGAAGTGCCAAGTCCAAGCTGTTTCCTGTATGTGACATCATTGTGTATCCCCTGAAGGCACCCTCAGACATGCCTTGTCTGCTGCTTGGGTGGCGCACATCAGATGGAACATAAACACGGGGTGCAGGGCTCCTTTCACTTGTTCCTTTGTCACATATAAAAGGAGACTTGGGATTTGGTCATTTAAAGATGATATGTCCTGTACATTGAGTCTGTTTGAATTAAGAACATGCCCTTTCACATTGAACAACACTGACACTTTAAGACTAGTGCTTTATACACTATAGTTTCAAAGGAGCCGGTTTCTCCTGGGATACAGTGCCTATTGTAAACAGAGTGATGGTTTTGTTCCAGTTGGCTTTTGATAAAGGAGTTATAGATTGTCACGATCAGTGGCCAGTATAAGTAAACTTGTATGAGTGAAGCCGTGTGCATTTCTGTGTACATTATAAAATATATTGAAACTGTGTAAAGGTCAACAGTTTACAAAACTAGGATGTACCAGCATTGCTTCCAGTCCAGGTAATATGTTAATCACCTTAACTACACACAGTTTATAAATACTATTACAGCCCATGTGGGTTATTCCACTGGACCGTAACAATTAGACAATAGTACTGTCTGTTGCAAATAAATTGCTATTTTTTATAAATGCTTATGAAAGTTGGATATAAAAAGAGGAAGCCACTTTTTTTTATTTACTATTTTCTATAATACTCGGAAACCACATTTTTTAAAGGATTTTTGGTTGCTGTTTTCCTCAAACAATATAACCAAGACACTGGAAAGGTAGTGAAATAAAAATAAGAATTTAATAGAATGCCGTAGTAAAAATCAATTTTATTTTATTAAACAAAACTTGATATGTAGTGTAGTGCACATTGCCTTAAGGAAGAAAAGAATGTTGATGATAAGTCTTCAGAACAATTAAACTAACAAGAATATGACTCTAAAATGATAATATATACAATGTCTGTGTACAATCTGAACATTAGAAACTATTTAGTGGCACTTTAATTTCACTGTAATTTATGACCGTCTGAAGTTCATTATTTGTATTTTATTTTATATAACTAAAAGCGTTTCGAGTATTACATTAAATCCATGCGCGAGCAGCATTGTGGCTCGCTTAAAAAAAAAAAAATTCTAAGGAAACCTTAATTAGAACAAGCTTTACCCAAAGGTTATGATGATATGAAAGATCAAACAATATGGTTTGAGTTAAAGGGAACTGAAACCTGTAAATCAAAGATGGAAAGATTTAATTCAAATGGAATTATATATTTCTCTTTTGTCATCTAGTCAGGCTATATTTTCCCGGCATCTGTGCATACAATGGGGTCGGCCATTTCGTGTTTATAAAGAAGTTGTGTTTTAGATAATAATATATAATAGGATGATGTGTGAGTGCAGATACGGGAGATTATGTACACAGAGGTATATCATTATGTTCACTGATTTTATTCAAAAGAAGCGTGAATAATTACAAAGATAGTATTCTATTTAACAGTGCAATAAATTGATTTTCGCACAGCACTGGAAACAAAATCATATAGTGCAGTACTTTGCCATTGAACTGAATGAATACATTTAGTCGTTACTGTAGTTTCATTCAAATGTTGTATTAATAATATTATTTTGGATGGCATGGTCAATACTAAAAAAAGATGAAAATATCCCCTTCAATAAAAGTTACCCTTTGAAGACATGAATATTAAATTAAATTATACCGTTCTAAAAAAAACACGTTTTTGCATTGAGAGAAAAATAGTTGAACATAATCTTTGATTTGCATTAAGGTATCCCAGCTTCAGTTTATAAACTTTATAATGAACTCTACAAGGCCAATTGTGGAGAAAAAAGGTAGGGAAAAATATGATTGTGAAGCCGATAGATGAAGCATTGGGAACTGAGATATGCAACGATACACAGACATGCTTCCCCACTTCACTTCCCCAGAATCAACCTTGGGATACTTGTAAGAAGTCATTTTTGCTGGAATAGCTGACAGAAAATCATACAGAACACAAATAATATAAGAGGTACAAGTAGGAACCTGTAGATGATATAAAGTATCACTTAATTTTACTTTTGTAGGGTTTTTTGTTTTACTGAAAGTGGTATATAGATATTAAAACCTAAGAATCCCACATGTTCATTTGTAAACAAATTGCTACAGTGATACGAAACAGCATCAGATGTAATTGTGACACTTACACAGGAATACATATTGTGACTCTTTTATACAGCATGTTACTGCCACTAGGTGATTATGATTGTTAAAAGACCAGGTCACATGTAAGACTGTTGCAAAACATGGCTATAGTATATAAAAGCTGTGTAAGATCCATTTAGAAATGTCCATACAATACTCATCGCTGTGCTCTGTATTGGACAGTAGAGTGGGGCTCACACAGAGAGTGGGGGTGTTAGATCAAACACAATTTGTGAAATGCAAAATAACAGCAGTTATACCCTCCAGTGCAGTGATTGTCTGAATGTCGAGGTTTCAAATATGAAATCTAGACCTTGTAAAAAGTGATATAGCTATCATATATCTTTGTTTCACTGAAAGCTGTTTGTAAGTGTTATTCCTGTGATGAGTTATTTTCTACTCACATGTTCACATTGTCAGATAATTATAACCTTTTAATATTTTATATTTTAAATGCATATATGTGTTTGTTTGAATTGTGATGCAGTATCCTGCTGGCTTGGCCAAGACAACCTTGAAATGAGATCTGTGGCTTGGTTTACATGCACGTGAAAAATCAACTCTACAGTCACAACTGTGCGAAGTTGTCGCGCGAATACATTGGGAAACAGCAAACTGACGTCCTTTTGGCAGAACGACTTTAACAGCAGGGTCAATCGCTTTCTCACGATAAAAAAAATAGCTGTAAAAACCCATGTAAACTGGAGCTATCGGGTTCAACTCAAAGGTTTTATTCAAGCACATCATGTCAAACATCTGCACAGCCAAAACACCGTATTTAAATGAACCATTAAACATAAAAGGGTTTATTTTCTAACTTACCACATATAAAGCACTACTTCAAAAAATGAAAAACTATAATAAACATTTTAAAAGAAACTAGTGTGTAAACAGGTTTATGTACATACAAAACTGTAAAAACAAAAGTAGTTTTTAGTCTAAACTGAAAGTAACATGTTTTTTCTTGCGTGTGTGTCACTCGCAGCACAGAATCCAGGTTGAGCTGCTGCAGCCTGCACCTTTGCAGTTTTCTGATCGAAATGTTTTTGCTGACGCGCTGTAGCTATCTTCAAGATGAAATCTCTCCTACTGATATTTTCCCAGGTGCATTCCTTGTACAAAACAAATGAATTGAT